>NC_047068.1:15502752-15825724 GCF_902459465.1 Asterias rubens | reverse complement strand
CGCAAGCGAAGGTATCGCAAATGCTTCTTAATATGCCTGTGCGTGGCGTCCTGCGGTTGTAGGCTACAATTCTCAGAGAAAGTAGAATAATACAATACAATACAAACAATAACACTGTCCAAACGTCCATTTCCACTGTCTTGAAGAGTTTAAAGCTTCATTTATTCTGGTTACTTAAATCATACAATAATACTTCATAATGCAAAGATTTAAATAATACCAAGGGTTGCAATTGCAGAGATCTAGAGGGTTGTAGTTAACCGCCTCAGTACAGTCAACATGAACAATACCTGAGGCAAACAAGGGTAGATAATAATTGAGTGAAGTAAACTGCAATGTAAGTGTTTTTAAGGGGCCATGAAAATACCAAGTGTGTTATAAAGTTAATATTACCAATTTAAATATTTGAAGAAAAAAATTAAAGGATGGAAATTATAAAATAAAAAAGTGTTTGTAAACAAATATATTGAACAAAAAGTGTGACAGGTTTGGATTTATTTTCAGCAAGAGTTAAATTATGTGTACCCACAGTTATCAATGAAACCTTTAAACTCTCACCATAAAATGGGTCACATAATTACAGATGCTGGTTAGATTGTGAACAATTGTTTTCACACCAACCCCGGGAGTTAAACTCACAACATGCATGATATAGCATTCACAAACAAGAATTTGTCACAGGTTTTATACAAAGCTGCAGTTTTATCATGGCACTGTCATCTTTAGATTCCATTCCAACCTGTGGGTGTAGAAGATAGTCTGATCCCTCTTCTAGAGTCTTTTTGTGAACAAGGACTCTGACATGCATGCCGTGTTTGCCAAAGGTGGCTGCAGCTTAATAAATATCAATTGTTTTAATGTTGGCTTTGTGAAGTCATGAGACAGCTTAATACATTACAATTTGCCTCTGGCAGTACTGAAGCCATTATTAGTGGGCCCTGAACCACCTGACCACAGTGCCAGTCAACTTACTTGTTAATTTAAATCCAAATTTTTAAGATGCAGAGTTTGCAGAGAATCACATTTAAGTGCTCACAATACTTCTTCTTTGATGGCAAGGTTTGAAATGACTTTTCACCCACTTAAACTACAAAATGAGACCTATCAGTATAATGAGTTTAGAATCGTTTAGAATCAAAAATGTATTAATTGGGATAGTTGCCCCCAAAATAATAAAGTTAAATGGTAACAATTTCCAAGTAAAACCAAAAGGATTTATTTTTTGAGGATGCCCAATGCAGAATCTATTTTTGTTGTTGAATAAATCAAACTTATTTGAAAACAAAAATTAAAAAGAAATTATATTCTTTTTTCAAATTCCTACCTTAAGAAGGGTTTCGCTCATGTGACCTAGTCCTTGCTTTTCGAATTACAAACCTACAAAAACTCATAGTCTCATATCATATGATAAAATTATAGGCATAACAAACATACCATTATTACAGTACCAGTAGGGTCTAACAATAAAGCTTACAACTTGATGCTTTATGGTACAGTGTACTAAAAGTATCATTTTTGTAATACATGCACAAAACAAAGCACAAAGTATGTAATTATATTATGCACAGAATCATGTTCGTACAATACGTGTACATCAAACTTGTATAAACTGAACCCTTGATAAAAACATGTTTATGCTAGGACTACTTCTAAGTTCTAGAAACTAGAAGTATGCTAGGACCTACACCAGAACCTTGTCGTACTTGTCATGTCATGATCTACGGTATAACCATGGAGGTAGAAATAGATTTATATTAATAAATATAAACATAAACCACAATTACTTAGTCACTTTTGGTCACTTTAATTTTGAACCATATCAGTGGTAGACCTAAAAAGTTGATGGTGTGAGAAATAAGGAAAAAGTATCATCTGCCACATAAAGTTTTAAAAATGTACAACTACCATGATTGAAAGCTATTCTATTTACGTCCACGTCATTGCTGATCAGTATTACAGATACAATCGAATCAAGACAATGTAACCATTGATGGGCTTTATCCATAGAGCTATATCTAGACTCTATCTAGACCAGGAATAAGAAATGTTTTTATTTTTTGTAAAACAGTCATGACAGTCCTCGATCATCATGACCTTGGCAAGGTTTCTCTGTTTTGTAACAGAAAAAATGTCTTACTTTTGTCATGGAGGTCGTCCATGCTTTTGTCGAAGTATTTATCAGCACAAATCGGAGTCACTGGTGGGAAGTTTTGGTTGTTATTTCCGATCCTTCGAGGGTGACTGATGGTTGCGGGAGGGTCACTGATCCGTGTTGCAACTTCTGGCCATTGACCTTGTCAATGTCGTCAGTCTTCCGACGCCCTACAGACGTAGACGGGCAAACCTAAAAACAGTAATTTTATCGCGAAAAAATGTCGCCTTTGGAGTTTGTCTTTAACTACTGTGTCTTGTCACATTCACTTTAGCTAAAGATTACCTTAGTTTGTCTATGCCAGAACTATTTATTCTATCAACCAGCTCTTTCTCGGTCACTCCTGTCACATCCATTTTGCAAACCGATCGATCGTGTACGAACGTTGAACGTTGTTTACTTTTTTGAGCGAGGTGCCAAATTTTTCCCACAGTCCTTTGCGCGCACATGCGCAGTTGTTCAAAATTGCTATCTGCAATAAGGTCTATGGACCATCTGCCTGTTTCAGCCCAGTTTTGGGTGCTAGGTTTTTAAAAAGTAAATTATGCAGATTCTGCTGTATAATAAGCTTTCAAAATACCTAGCGCCCTTTAGTATTTAGACTGAGCTGGAACACGGCTGCTTCATCTCGCACCCTTCGGCTTTGTAAGAGCAGCTACAGGGCCGGCTATAAGCAGCCCCGGGTAATGTCAAGGGTTCAAAATATGAGCCGTCTCTTCCTGCTGTAAACGGGTCATAAAAAGCCTACGGGACTATAGGTTCAAATGGTAATTTTGACTATTTGACGAGCATGCTCAGTGTCTTGAAACACTTCGTAAATGGTAATGCCCGATTTCAGTAGAGGGTGTGGTGTGTGTCCCCCCGAATATTAAGCTCTTGTAGAGAAGTACCCCCCCCCCCCCCCCCCCCACACCCCAATCCTCTAAAGAATTCCTGAGATTCTAAGAACACAATTACTAAGGAGGTAGGCCTATCATTCCGGCCGCATGAACACCAAATGGAAGTTGTACTGTGCACATTTTGGGTGCGTTCGTTTAGCTTCCCTGTGTCGACCCCGGTGTGTGGCGTTTTCTTTTTCCAGGACGAACGTGTGCAGATAATTACCTACGTTCGTCCTAGAAAAAAACCCGCCACATACCGGGGTCGACCCAGGGAAGCTAAATGAACGCACCCAATGTTTGGCACCCTGCTATCGTGAAACCAGTGCTGTTCATTAATAAAATATGGCGACGGTGCGGCATGACGGTACCCGGCATGACGGTTTGATGATTCTTGAGGCCAATCTTCCAAGATGAAGAACACGAGAGCGACTTTGAGGTGTGGATTTAGACACAGGTTATAGGGACCACCGAAGGTACAGAAGATCTATATTTTAAAGTGTCTGAAAACAACGAAACACAAATTTGGGAGGCGTCATACCCCATTCCATGCACCGAGTGGTGCCCCCCCCCCCCCAAAAAAAAAAAGTTCCGCGCACTATTTTCCTCTTGAACAAAAGTACCCATCCTCCTTTAAACCCCCTAAAGAATTTCTGTGACTCCAAGCATTGAAGAAGACACAACAGAGGAGGTGGGGGTACCGTACCACCATGATGCCCTGTATATTATATTTAGCACCAATTTGATAGAATAGAATGAACTTTCAGTACTTTTTCAGAATGGAACTATATCGCCCCAAACTTGACCCCAGGGACCAATCCTGGAGGGACAACTTCTTTTGCCAATGTTCCACAACAATGACCAGCAATGGAAACTGAATGAAGGATTTCGACATGTTTAATGCTGGGGGAAATGTTGGATCCATTGATTTGCTCCCTTTTCGGTAATTCAAAGACAGTATCCTCATCTTTTTTGCATAAAATAACACAATGTGGGCTTAGTTTATTTTCTTTATTCGCAAGATGATTTTTGTTTGCATGAAAAAATGCCTCAACATTCTCTAAAACTGCATTTCAAAGGGATCGTTCCTAACTTGTTTTATAATATCATCAGTATCTTTTTTCAGTGTGAACCAAGTATCGTTGGAGCACTGGATTACCAAAACAAAAGTAGGCCCTTGCGTTTTAAACCCACTGTTTTACACCCGTAAAAGTTTCGAGTTGAAAGAAAGTTTTCTTTATTATGTCAAAATTTAATTTATTGGCTCCTTAATTTAAAACAATAAAATAATAAAATAAAAAGATAACTTTCGGGCCAACAAAAGCCTACGACACCAAGTTTCCCATGCGGTATCCCAGCTAAGTAATGAGCAGGACCGACCGTCGTTACTTAAAGATGCTATGTCAGATTTTTTGCCGATTATTTTGACCCAAAAATTGGTATTTTGATGGGGGTCGAGAATGTTACAAGCTTTCGTTTGAGCCATTGCTCGAAAAAAAGTCCGCCAATTATTAATAGCTGTGAAATAGAGTGCTCAAAATTAGTCGGGACCCCGACAATATATCACGTGACCAATTCTTATGTGTTTTATAAGAAACGTTTTAAATTTTTGTCATGGTTCCTGACCATTAAAAGTAAAAGTTAAACTTTTTTTCGTTAGAGCGGGTGATACTCTTTGAAATACCATTCACTCAAAAAAAAAAATTTTTTAGTGTTTGGGGTCAAAAATCTGACATAGCATCTTTAACTTCCGTTGTGTTCGGCCGGATCGGTGTATTCAACGTAGTATGGTCGTAGACAAATTGTCTGGAAATGTTACCGTATTTGTAGACATAAACAAAAATGGTATTCGGCAGATATTTACACAATAAATTATTATTTGAACTTTACAGACCCAACAGTTATCAAACTAAACTACTACAATCAGCCCACTGTAAAAGTGGAAAAAACAACCTCACTAAGCAGTTTTATTGCAAAATAGTTCTAGCCGCAATGTAGACTTGTATTGAGGAGTAGAAATCGGGGAGCCAGCAGTTCGCGACTCGACTATTTTACCGCGTGGGGCCGATTTAACGACTTGTCCACAAGTCTAGCCGCAATGCATTGTGGGAAGTTCACTTTAACAAAATGGCTGCTCTAGGTCGTGTGTCCGCTCTTGGAAACTTAAAAAGTTTCGCAAAATGTTTTGATGTTAGGGGAACTGTATGCAAAGCAGCGGCCACAGCAATATTGAAAAGCGGATCGTGCACACCATATTATTGTCGGAGTAGATATTTCTCGAGTTTTAAAGGCGTCTCAGAGGTAAGAATACGTGAACGGCTTTGGTTGGAATTGAGAATGGATTATTGCATGTGATGTAACTTATTTTCCGTGTGATTCCGACATGTCCCCCCTCCCCTCGTCGCCGCCGCCAATACAATGGTTGCGGGGGGGGGGGGGAAAGCCCCGTGTGTTTGTGTTTGGTTTGGGGAGGGTACTTCATTCTAGTGCCTATAAGGCTTCCCCGTGAGCCTTAGTTTAGGGGTCTAATATTGTGGACCTCCTTCCTTGACGATAAATGTTTTTCAAATCGGCGTTGATAGATGAAAATGAAAGTCTTACGCCTTCCGGTAGCGAGTCTGTCTAAATGGCAGTTTTGTAAAACGTATCTGTTTGTGTGTGAAAAGTACTTCTAGAAACTATAAGGCTCCCATGTGAGTGAGCCTTATATAGGGGTCTCATATTTAGGGCTAGTTGCGATAACGTAACCCTCCTCCCGACGGCCGCCAGGCCGGAGCGGTCCTACTTAAAGCCGACAACAAGCCGACAACGCCGACAAAAAGTCCAGAGCGCCGCCAAGACGCCGCCAACAAGTTTTAATTACCTCAAAAATGGCCAATAAACCATAGATATATTATAACTATATGTGTTCTGTAATATAAACATAAAGTTAATGTAAAAACTTCACAAAAAGTGTAAATTTTTAACCAGAAAAAAACTTCACTTGCACGAAAAGCGGTCGGACGCCATCTTGGCTTAAAAACCGTGTTTGGACCAGACCATTATGATACGGGTAGATTTAGCACTTGTCAACAACAGAGGGCGGGCTTCATGTGAAGACCTTCACTGCAGTGTGCACAGTGCATGATGCCCGCCCTCTATTGGGATTGCTAAGTCTGACTCACCCGCATCATAATGGACTGGTCCGAACACGATTTTAAGCCAAGATGGCGTCCGACCGTTTTCCGTGAACGTTCAGTTTTTTTTCTGGTTAAAAATTCACACTTTTCGTGAAGTTTTTCCATTAAATTTATGTTTATATTACAAAACACACATAGTTCTAAAATATATATGGTTTATTTGCCATTTTTGAGGTATTTAAAACTTGTTGGCGGCGTGTTGGCGGCGCTCTGGACTTGTTGTCGGCGTTGTCGGCTTTTAGTAGGACCCGGCCGGAGGGTTACGAGATAGGTTCGAGCGGCAACGGTTAATCTGGTCCAACACGTACAATTTCGACAGCTAGTCACCAGATTTGCCCCATTTTTACCACTTTCAAAAATCATGACACAAATTCTGAGGGTACGAACTTAATCCGCAATGTCTAATGCAGCCTGCCATAATACTCAAAACACCATTTAGGAAATATTTCGAAGAAAAATGGACAAAAGCATACAACGTTCACGCATAGCGCACACGCACTGCCGCGTAACACCCCTTTTACAGAATGGTTTAGTCCAACTTGGTCGTGGCTCGGCAATTCGGCAAGCGAGTAGGCTGGTGTCCGCGTGTACAGCGCTTGGTGACCAAGTGACCAACAAATAAAGCGTTGATTATATTGAGAAGTCAAAAAACGTGCGATGCGGCAAAAAAACAACAGTGAGTTCCGAGCAGAAAATTGCATTTTTTGAAGATGTTTTTTAATTTAACTTAACAAAAAGGCCATACAAGCATCATGAATGTATATTGAGTGTGTGGGGAAAGTTTCGGGTGTGCAGTACAAAGGAAATTTTAGTTATTTATGGCGAATGGTCGGAAAACTTTCATCTATCAATGCCAATTTAAAAAACATATAGCGTTAAAGAGGTCCAAAATATTAGACACTAAGATTCACGGGGGAGCCTTATAGTTTCTAGGGGGGGTTACCCACTTGTTTCTGTTATTTGTGCCTAACTTCCATTATTTTGTGAAATAGTAATTTAGTAGGCCTATAAATAAAAGTAACGTTTTCTTTTTGGATGGATGATCATGATGATCATGATGATTTTCATAAACTTTGTCTTTGTCTTTGAAGTTTTTCACAGTCAAAAAAGTATGAGTTTGTTAATGTTAATTGAATTTAATCTTTCTAACCTTTTTAACCATGATACAGGTTCCAGCATTCAGGCCAAGCTTGATTCAAAGTGTTCGCCACTATGCTGAATTGCCTGATCCCACATTTGCCCAAATAGAAGAGAGAGTTATGGGACTCTTGAAACTTTTTGACAAAGTCAGCCGAGATAAGGTGAGTGTTGGTGTATGTGATGTATTTTTCATCCATCATAATAAAGACTAAAGCTTCATTATTAAAACATGCTCCCCATAAACAGGAAAGTGAACTATTATACTTCCATCGTTCGTTTTCATACAGAAAAATACCAGCCGTCGGTTTCACCAAACTCTTCCTAACTTAGTACTAATCTTAGGACTTAGGTCAGGGCGAGTTCAGGTCCGTATCCGAAAACGTAAGGACGCGTTGAACTTATCCTAAGTTAGGACTCGTACTAACTCTAGATTGGATTAATCCTAGCGTTTTGTGAAATCGGCTGCAGGTTTAGGTTAGCATTCCTTTTCGTGTGCAATAGTAAGCAGCGCTATGAAATAGAAAATCCTATGAAATGGAATGTTCTTTTATTTTCTGTTTGTCTGTCCATCGGGCATCTTACCACAAGCAGGGCTCGAATTTCACGCTGGAACGCAGGCCCGAGGCCAGTGATTTTAGCTTCGGTCCAGTAAACTTTATGCCGAACAAGTCCGGCGGTCTTGTGTTTTTTTTTATGCATAGTAATATAGTTACTATTACAAATAATTATATGAAATATATTATCTTTCATTAAAAAATGTATTTCAATCTCATTTAGAATAAAAGTTTTTGTTTTACTTGTCGTCAAATCAGTGTTCTGAGCACGCTTGCGGAACGTCAATCCGTCCTTTTTTCATGTGCATCAGGCTGCATACAAGTTTTCCATTCAGTTTACTCATGCCCACACTTTGTACATCTAGTCTCAAACCATTTATGTTTATGCACCCGGGGAGTGAGCGGGCGGGGACGAGGGAGTGATGTGTTGGTACTCGGCGCGGCGGCACACCTTAGTACAGCGATGTTTGTTTACCACTGACCATGTGTAAAGTCTGTTACCTTACAAAGGAGTGTTGAATTTGCATTAAGAAGGTCTGGTTGCAATACCACACATCCCTGTGTTGCATGGATTAAAAGTAAGGTATTGTTGCCAAACTTCTTGCTAAGTATGGCTACCAACAGTGATGAGCTTCTGACTACTGCTGTCAAATTTTTGGTCAATCTTTTTTTGTGACGATCTTTTTATGAATGCTGCACGTTGCAGTGTTTTGTTGGTGATTTGCCTGTCAAATCGGAAATTTTTTTTTTGAGGCGGCGAGAATGACATGAAGTAGGTATATGGAACTTTATTGATTGGGTTTCACAGCAAAAAAAAGCTTCCTAAGGGATGAAAAAGGCCTGCTGTTCTATCGTGTTAAATCTTCCGGTCCAGTAAAAATTCTGAGCAACAAGCCCTGCGGTCTTGTGGATTTTTTCCCAAAATTCGAGCCCTGACAAGCCTTGACTTTATGCCTCCACTTTCGTTTAATTTTCTGCCTTGTATTGGTTACTTCTTTAAAATAATGTTTTTTGTGTCAGAATTTTTAAATAATTGTTTAAAACAGTTTTCTTTTAGCTTGTTTAAGTTGTTGTACATTACTTAAATAGTGTTTTTGCAATTTTAAATTGTTAACAAGACTTCTTGTGATCATGTCTTGGAGAATGGCAAGTTTTAAGCATTTATTTTGTTTACAGAGTTACTGCATATTTTGTTGCGATTTCCTCCACAGCATTTAGAGATTTTTTTGTAAAACAATAAAAAGAATAAAATTGTTATTATTATTTAATACCCAAGGTGGAACTGCTATCTTTTTAACGTGCCACCTAAAACTTGGATCCTAATTTCCAATTATTTATTTATAGTATCAATCTGTGTATATTGTATAGCCAGTAGCATTGGAATCGAAAGGCCCTCAGTTCACGGTTATTATTAGGTTTACGTTTTCTTTTTCTGGCTTGTGTTGCTGGCTCTATCGTATGTTCCTTTTTCATTTCGATCATTGTCTTACACTGTATTTTTTTTGTCTTTTGTAGTATGCTGAAAAAAATTAATATAATAATAATAAATTCTGCATTATGTCTTTGTGTCCAGCTGGCAGTTGATGCTCACTTCATCAACGATCTCGGTCTAGACAGTTTGGACGTTGTTGAAATCATCATGGCAGTTGAAGACGAATTTGGTAAGAATTAGAAAACAAAATCAGTTTTAGAAACGTGTTGTTTTTCAATCCTCCGTTGGGGAAAGGATTTAATTTCTGAAAAGCATGAACATTGCCTTGCATATTATGTACAATTTGAGATGACAAAATATCCAGTAGTTTTGTTCAGTTTATAGTCAGTGTGAACAGACAGAGTTCGCTGATTTGCTCCATTTTAATGTGTGGTGTAAAGCTTGCATTATTGTTCACTGTCTATGTTTGCCTCTGCAGGTGCAATTTGTCATATTTTTGTGTTTTCATCTCGTGTGGCTGGCCAAAATTGTTTGTTTTTTACATTTTCTTTAATATCTTTGTGTCTATATTTTCGTACAATTTGCTATTTATATGAGTGTTAGTAAATACTGGGCAAGTGCTCAATGTGTGTGCTTTGTATGCACAAAGTGACAGTAGTGTAACTACTGTACATCGAGATCGAAATGTGTTTCAGGGCACTTTCAAAATCGTAAACATGTAACCGGACGATCAGACGGTAATCGTGTAACCGGTACAGGCTCATAATATTAATGTGTTGTAATAATACTACTGGATTCCATGCGAATGTTTTACATGTTTTATAGTGTTATGTAATGCTTGTACATGTACATGTATGTGTGTTTAACTTAATCAGCGTGGCTTGAGCTCGATGCTCTATTTCCGGCTCTGTGTCAAAGATCTACTGGCATTCCTGACAAAATAATATAAATTACAGGAAATGTTAGGCACGGGTTACTTCACCTATTATTTGCATTATAGCAAGTTAGGAAGGAAGGTAGTGCGTTCTACTCTTACAGCCAGGCTTTTAGTTCATGATACCCATACATGCATCTTTACGGACTGTGAAGGGGGTAACCCTGTTTAAGCACCCAAGGAGTAGGTGGTTGCCCCTGGGGAAAGTTGATTTAGGTCGATAGCCCAAATCAGTAAGTGAGTAGCCCTCACTTTGAAACGACCGTTTATGGTCTTGTGATATAAGATATCTCATAAAGCAAAACAAATATCGGAGATGTCCAACCATAGAACAAGGACCTAGCTCTATGGTCAAACCATCTGTGAGTATGCTGATACACATAGGAAGGTTTGTGTGAAGAAAACAAAATATTGGACTATACATAGAGCATGTTCATTGTACGCGTACGCATGTGACATTCAAAATCTATTTCAATTTGACAAAAAAATATTATTTTCATGGAAGTTTGTGGTGATAAATAATAAGTATTAACGGTTCCTTACATCCACAGCTCTGGAGATTCCCGATAAACATGCTGAGGCGTTGTTCACACCAAAAGACGTTGTAGAATATTTAGCAGACAAGATGGAAGCGTTTGAATAATTTTATAGGTAGGCCAGTTTTTCAATACTAAGCACATTTCTTGAGGGGTTGTTAAACTAGGCATTATGTCTACCAATACCAGTGTTTTGCAGCCGATTTCGCGAAATGCTAGGATTAATCCTACCTGGAGTTAGGACGAGTAACCTGTCCTAACTTAGGATGGGTTCAATGCATCCTAAGTCTTTGGATATGAAACTTAACTCGTCCTAAGTCCTTAGATTAATCAACGGTTGGTGAAGTGCACTTCCTCTTTCCTTTCGGGTATCACAAAGACAAAGTTTGGCCAAGTTTCATAGAGCTGCTTTCAAGCTGAAAAAAAATTACTGAACAATTTTCTGCTTAGCAGAAATGAAGAAGATACCAGTCAACAAGTGTACACGTGACATGGAAGCTTGGCTGGTAACCTTGTTTTGGTAAGCATAATTTGTTTTTCCTTAGCTACTTTTTGGGCTTAAGTAGCTCTATGAAATTGGCCACTGATCATATCCTTTTCACACAAGTAATTAACCATACCTATAAGTTTGTACAAAATTGTTTCATCTATTTTACTCTACCATTCCAAATCATTTTATATCATCTTTGCCAAAATGAAGGATCCAGGTCTGAGGGCTGTAGGCCCAAATATTAATAGCTTTACAGGGTCAACCTTTCGCTCGTCCCCAGCGCCTCGCTTTAACCAAAGGCACTGGGATGGGCAAACGTATCATGCACGCACATTGGTTTATTAATGCGCAGTCCCATCATGCATCACACTTACACTGCACCATATTTCTGAGCACTGCATACGTGACGTACTTCCTGAACAAGAATCTGTGCAAGCGATTAGCCCATCCCAGCGGTCCTGGATAGACTGGCCGCTGGAGCCGAGCGAAGGTCAACCCACCAATGTTCAAACATATTGGCGTTAAGTGACATAAGGTTCATGTCACAAAAGGTCATTTACAGGCAACCAGTTCCAGGCAATCTCCAAGAAAAAGAGCATTCTCATTTGAATGTTCACATATTTTTCTTAGGGATCATAAGACATTACTTGGAAAATGACTCGATATGCTACTCAAGTGGAGCGTGCACTGTAGTTGGTTGCCTTCAAGTTGCCTTCAAGTTGCCTGGTGTGATAAGGCCATAAGTGAGGAGGGTTGAGCTTATCTGTATACAAGTAGGCCTAGGGAGTAAGGTTCGGTATTGAAGAGCACATACAACAAATATTAAAATCAATTTACTTGTACACAATCTTTCAACCGAGTTTCTAACTTTGCCTGTTAAGTATCGAGTCAAAGACAGCAGTCACAGTCCAAAACACTTGGACTAAGAAGATAACACTTATTGAAACCACCCTTTTCTGTTTTTATTTTCACAGTTCCATGTTCCTTAAACGTAGGATCACATTTTGTTTGAGTGGAAGCATGTACCGGCATAGTTGGAGAAGAATGAAGTGGAGATCTATACAGATGTGGAAGAACTGACCCAACCAGATTTGTCATCGTGCAGTTCAGTGCGTCTTACGAAATGATTAGAGTGTGATTTACAAGACTGAGGGCAGACTTTACACCACTGTCAACCCATCAATGTGAACGAGGATGCCAAGACGGAGGTCACCGCTTTATAGACCCCTTGCATTGGCCGCTATCTTTGATGTCAAACGATGGACACATGTACGCGCTGCGCACGTCTCTCGACCAATGATAGCTCTTCATTGCCCACGGTGAGGGGACTTTTTTTTTGAGATTGTGACGTCAAATGCAAGGGGTCTATACACCGATTACATGATAATTTTTTTTTTTCATATTAATTTAGGCCAATGACATTGTACACAAGTATAAAACCCATCATATCATATCACTTGCAGAGATTGCTTTTAAATTTTTCAGTGACTAGCCAGCAGGACCAGTTGGTTTTTTTAAGTCACAAGTCTGTCAGCTATTTCACTTCTGCATACTTTGTATTAAATATGGATGCTTTTGAATACTGAACTCGTCAGTCAGACCACTCGGAGTGAATTGGGAATGGTCCTCTGGTTTTTTAACCGGATTGGCATGACAACCACACCATGTAGAACGGAATGTGTGCTAATTCTGGGCCACTCGAATCTTTGAACTAGTGGGTCATTCCAATCAAAGACACTAGGGTTAGTCTATGTCAGTTTTTCTAGGCCCAGCTTTGATCAGTTTGTGTATGCTTTGTTCATATTTGTTCACCGCTCCTCAGTGTGTTGGCATCATCAGAAAGTCTCACCCTTCGCTCACAACTTTGCCTGTCTCGTTTTGAGTTGACCCAAAGTGTTGTGCAAGATGTGATAGGAAACAAAAATTAGGGTTTCGATTCCTACATACCTCAGGAATTAGGGTTAAGGAAAGAAACAATTTCACTGACGACAAAGTAGTGGTTGGAATTTTGAGTGTTTTCATTGGTTATCTTAACATAAACGAGTGATTTTACAGAATGATTTGAAATCCACAGACCTGGGCCCAATTTCATAAAAACAGTTAAGCAGAAAAACTGATAGATAATTTTCTTTCCAATTTACTGGGACACCAGTCACAACAATGTAAACTGAATATAATTGTCAATGGTAACCTGTTTCTGTTAAGCAATACTTTTCTATGCTTAGCAAATTTCTGTGCTTAGCACATAATTGTGTGCTTACAGGCTTTATGAAATCGGGCTCCTTTAGGTCAATCTTTGACAGCTGATATAAAAGCTTTAATGAGCAAAATATGATAATCGAACAGAAGAAGTGAACTGTTATCAAAGCTTATACTTGAAGTATTCATCCCGTGTGTGTTCTCAATTGAATGATCTCTAGGTGTCTCTGTTATTCTGTTCAGTTATGGTATTAAAATAAGATTACAGAGTTATACAAATACTACATTAGTAATGGTGGTTATTTTGTGTGCGAATGTGTATTTGTGTGTGAAACTACTCTTATATTTTTTTCTTTTTGAAGACACTTTTGTTGTTAAGTTCAGACTGTTTTCATCCATGTTTAGTGATAGGTATGAGGCACAAAGTAAGACTTTTGGGGACGCTAGGTGGCAGCAGACTTGATAAATCCTTCTTTTCTGGAAATGTGCACGTGTCCATAACTATGTTGTAAAATAGTCGCGTTGTTGTTTGCTGATAGAATGGGAAACCCCATTTGTAGAGCTTGGCAATAAGTATCCGAATTTGAAGTTATACTTTCGGTTGTTCAGTTTGCTTCCCACCCGAGTAATATGCCAGTGACTTTTTTCACTGAACTCGGGAAAAGTAAGTAGGATTTGAAACTTTGCATGGTGGAAATACGATATAGAAAGGTTTGCGGTAACAAGTACTGGTTCGGAAAAAGTACTGAGTTTACAGTGCTGACACAACGATGTTATGGTAAAACCAAAACTAGCAAAAATTATCCGTGGTGCAAATGAAACATGTATTTGGTTATACTCAAATATTGACCTATCACTTCAGTTAATTATTGAGGAGGAATGTCCTAAACTTGAAGCCATAGTTATTTGAATTTCAGTTCCCACATCGGTCAACCAATACGTCTCCATTTTTAAAACTTTTGGGTGACCTTCCTTTTGATTATTTTAAATATTAAAATTATAATAACATGGAAAAAATGATTTATTTGTGTAGAGTTCCTCTTTGACAAGCTTGACCCATTTAATCAAAGCGGAACCTTTGTTTGTAAAAACATTAAATGGTAACGAACCATCCTACACTTGTATACGTTATAAAGACGAGGGTACCAAGCACGCAAAAGGAAGAAACTGAAATGTTATCTTGTGTTTTGATGTAATCAAATTATGAAATACACATATTCTAGTTTTAATATCCCTGGAGGTGAATCTAGTATATTCATATTTAATGCATCTGCTTCCTGAACTTGTGTTTGATCCGCAACACAATGCCTATCTTGATGTATGAGATTGTACTGACGCTTTATATAAATAGAAACCGCAACTTGAAGGACTGAAGGATTTATGCTATGAAAACAAAAGCCATCAGTACGTTTGCATCACAATCCGCCAACTGTGTGTCTGCAGTCGTTCAATCACGAAGAAGCAAAGAAGGAAGACCTCAAAACAGTTTGTGGAGTGTTTTGAGTGTGTATAGTCTTGTTCATAACAAGGAGTTGTATCAGTTTGATGAAGATGTTGCGTTTCTGACTTGCTCTTCAAGAAGGCAAATAACTTGTGTGGTCCGACTTGTTTGAGAGAACAATGGATTCTTCGGATGACTGCCACGTGCGACTTGTTAACCCATGCGAGTCATCTCGTCCATGGTACGGGGGAAAACCTGACTGGAAGACGGCAGATGAAGACGAGTCAAATCGCCGGTCAGCAGACCCTCTGGACCAAACGGTCCTCGCCACCAACACCCAGCGATGGCCGAGTTTTATCTGGTTTCTTCTGAAACTCATCGGCCTGTACAACTTCCGGCCCGCGGTGGCGAAACGTCGCCTGTGCGTCCGGTGTCACCACGCAGCCACCGAGAGGCGTTGCGTCGTCCGGGGGGAAGGTGTCCCGAGGTACCTCTGCTTCGGGGCTACCGAAGTGACCGAGCGCGAGGACGAACTCTTCCAGTTTATGGTCAATGACGAAGCTGATCAAGGTGAAGGGGTGATTCGGTTCAATCTACCCGCCGAAGAGCCTTGTCCGGTGTGCCGATGTGAGTGGTGGGACGCCCATGGAAATTATCGACCGTACACAGATGCTGAAATAGGTAGGTGTTTGAAGTTATTTATTTCCAGATGTAGTACAAACTTTGGTTGTCAACTCTCCAAGATTGTAATTATTATAACACTGGCATGTTTACTGAAAGTGTTTACTGAAATAACAAAATTGTTTAATCTTTCCGTAGTGTAAAAGAAAGCAATATTTGTCCTTTGACGAAGCTAAAACACCATGAGTTTGTTTTGTATATTAATTTGATGACGACTCTGAAAGCTATTGGCAATGAAAACTTAGTGGTAAGAGTTACGGCAGCTTTGGATAATGCATTTGACACACAATTCACGTTGAAGAACCGCGGTTATGGAAAAAGATATAACCTATGTATCCCCCTAAAAAATGAATATAAAGGGCGTTACCGCGGTAACGCTTCTTAGTTGTGTATTCCTATTAGGGGGTTATTCTTCCAAGCGTGGACATAATATTGCTCCGGATTTTCGGCGAAATCTCAAAAGCGCAATCATAATCGTATTGAAACAATGGAACGGTTAAAAAAAAACCAAAAAAAAAACAGGAATACTTTGCCTTTCAAAAAACAGGAATACTTTGCCTTTCAAAAAATAGCCAACGGATTCGATCAATTGCAATATGGTTTTATTTTTGCTTAGGTTAAATGGCGTAAAGCCATATTACGGGTTCTATACCCTCCACAAACAGTGAAAACCACCCACACTTGAAACGTATAATATTTAGTTAAAGAGGAAATCAAGAAATGTATCTGCTCGGGGAAATCCATAGGGTACTCAGTGGATATGTAAGATACAAGGTAGGCTAATGCCTACAAGGAAGTGTATAATACAACAGACACCGTCAATGTCAAGCCGTCTGGATATATTACCTTGGTGTAGATTTTCAACGTGTCGATAACGTAATAATATTTTATTTGAATAAGGGGTTTCCCCTTCTTTAATTTAAGGACATTTTGTATTTTTCTACACTGTAAATACACTGTGTGAACGTGTGTAAGTCCACATAGCCTTTCAAGTCTCATCATTATGTGTAAATATGTTGTTTTCATGTCCACACTTCGTAAGCTATAGCGGTAAAACACGGGACTCACACTTCCAAAATGGCACACCAGTTCTGTGACGATGCCTCGCATTCAATTTAACGCAAGACATATACTTGGATTAAAAACATCTCGCTATGGTCAACATGCCTTTGTCAATGGAACAAGCTCACAGCCACACTACGTCAAACACCATCTTTGAATATCTCAAACAGAGAACTTAAGTCCCACTTGTTTTGCTATTTTCTGTCTTCGCTTGTTCTGAACACAAACTTGTGTGCCACCCTTGTTTTTTTTTGTATGCGCCTTGATCGGTTTCCAGAGCATTAAGTCCATAGACTATTGATATATACACCGATACATGACAATTACTTTTGTTTTTGTCGAACATCAGGTGTCAGATGTTGGAACCACTACGGCAGCGGAGTGGTGTCGACAATCTTCCAGTTCCTGCTTATCGTGCTCAACTTGATCGACTTCTTCTACTACTTGGACAAGTACTGGGGCTGCAAAGACAAGAAGGTCGACTTGGTCATCTTCTCGGGTTTCGTCTTCTTCGTCATCTCCATCCCTACCATCTGCCTCGTCGCAAACATCATTAACTTGATCCCTAGCTTGAGGCAGAGCTGCTGGAAATACAGCTGGACAAACGCCCTCAACATCCGCTACATCGTCAAGAGATTGCAGCATCTGGAGTTAGCGAATCGTGGTCTTCCAAACAAGGCGTTCCTGGTTATATGTCTCGCCTGGCCGATTCTAAACAGCGTGTGGAGGTGTTTCATCTACTTCGTCTTCCTCGGGGACAGTATAAACTTCCACATAATCTCACTGGTCGCCTCCACCCTGAGTATGTCCATATGGGGTGCTTTCTGCTACCTGATGGTGTTGATGCGGCTCTCATTCCTGCGGCAGTTTAAGATGGAGCTGAGGTTCCTCTGGAACCACATCGACGCGCTGGACCGTTGCCGTCAGCGGCTAGCAGTGTGCATGGAAGAGTTCGGCAGTCTCGGTAGCCTGGTGTCCAACTGGGTGATGTTCACTATCGCCATCGCAACATGGGCCTTCTCAACGCAGATCTACTACGACTACGCAACGCACGTCGACCATCGCACTAACCTCACTCTCATCACCGTCAACGAATCCTCAGGCTTCGATATACTCGACATCACAGGCAACCTAGCCAACTCGACCTTAGCGTTCGCCACGCGCAAGGAGTTAGACCGTCTGATCTGGTCCGAAATCTGCATGTTTCTGATACTTCCGCTGGTGGCGGTGGGCGGGCTCGACTTGAACAGTCAGTGGGTCAAATTCAGACAGCAGATCGGCGAGCTTCGTCTCGTTGGAAAGGTGTACGACGAGTTTTACGATAAGATCTTGGCGTTCTGCACCGAACATCCACCCGTGAAGAACATTGAGACTATGACTTTGCTCGTGTCCACGCTTGGTCTTTGCCTTGCCATCGAGTTCAACGACAGAGAAGAGTTCTCGTTACTTAATCATCACCATTAACAAAACATCACCTCGTGGTATATACCAACTTTGGCACTCCAAGGATCGTATGGGGGGGGGGGCGGGCGCATTATACTGCCCCTAAACTTCATGAGTGTGAATTCTGCTCTTCCAGCCAGGCTCCTATAGTAGATGATACCCATGCCTACATCTTACGGACTGTGAATGAGGTAACCCTGTTTTAGCCACTAGGAGTTAGGTGGCAGCCCCCGGTTGCTGTTAATTAGGGTCAACAGCCCAAACCACTTTTTTGTAGCCCTCACCTTGAAGCGGCCGGCCTTTGCCGTCTGTATAGCCTTGTGATTAAGGCGTTCTCTCCTTGGAAAAATAATATAAAAATCAACTCTAAAGATTATGTATAAAAAAATGCTCAAAGCAAGTCTCTCCAGCAGCCTGATCACTAAATTGTGTTTTACTGATCCATGTAATACTTGTTACCTTTCTGTGTGTTCAGTATAGACCTTGGTCCCAGCCCGATTTTTGCCAACCAAGGCTTGGGAAACCATGGGAAGCCATGAGGCAAAGCTATAAAAAAAAAATAGCCAGATTTTGTAACAATGGTACCCAATTAATATTCAAAATTTGTGTGATATTTGATGAAAGGGATGTATTTTGTTTAATTAACGTTGCAGAAATATATTTCCTCGCCTTCCACCTCTGGGATCCCAGTTCGAATCGAGCCACGGCACTACGTGGATTGGGTTTTCAGTCCCTATCTGGCTAACTGAGTGGGTTTTCCCTGGAATAAATCTCTTGGGTTTTCCGCACATCTAAAACAACTCTTCCTTCTTCGTCTTCTCTCCAATGGCTTCTTGGCTAAGTTGACTTCTGAGAGTCATTAGCTTCACAACCAGCACTGAAATGACATGTTGGATAGTGTCACACAGCGTAAAGACGCTTTAATGTTATGCTAACATTTGGCCGTCCATGCCATGCAGCACGGTTGGTTAAAGCCATTATACACTTTCGGTAAACAGTATTGTCCAAGTCCCACACTTTGTGTATCATAACTTGTATATAAAATAACAAACCTGTGAAAATTTAGGCTCAATCGG
Source organism: Asterias rubens (assembly GCF_902459465.1). NCBI lineage: Eukaryota > Metazoa > Echinodermata > Asteroidea > Forcipulatida > Asteriidae > Asterias > Asterias rubens. Next base: position 15,806,527 of record NC_047068.1, on the reverse strand, counting down.
TCATCGGAGTCGGGAGAAAACAACGGGAAAACCCACTCTTGTTTCCGTACGTTTCGCCGTGTCATGACATTGTGTTTAAAATAAATCCGTAATTCTCGCTATCGAGAATTGATATTGTTTTAATGTTTTATCAAAAAGTTAAGCATTTTTCATGGAATAATATTTCAAGAGAAGTCTTTAACCATTACCTTAGGTAAACCCTGTAAATTGTTTGTAAATCTGTGAACTTTTTTTTCTGTACCTAAAGTGTGTAATGGCTTTAACAGAAATGCCTGTTTTACTAATTTGCAACCCACAGAGATGAAATACAGGAAAATATTATATTATTTTCCAAACCACTCAGATCACTCATCTTTAGTCATTATTTTGAAATTTGTTGATAATAGTTTATATATGTGTTGTAACCTTTTGTCCTAACATCTGGCTGGTCCAGATTTTGCATATCTTCGTAGAATTTGTAAATTGTGTAAACAGTTTTATGTTGCCATGTAAATGCTACCGACAACGTGTTGTGTTTTAAACCGAAAATAAAAAAAAATAAATAAATGTACTCTACGTCGTTGATATACTTACATTCGGTAAAATTAATGGATGTAATATTAAACGTAGTATCAGTTAATATAAACGTGTATCAGTTTCAGTTGCGGTGTGACCCAGTGTCAACGATTGCCAAACTTAACATACAGCTGCTGTACATATCGAAAGCAATACTTGTATGTAGATTATTTTACGTTATGTCATTTTTCATGTAGATTTCTTTTCAAATAAACGGCATTCTAATAATTCATGGTTGGAAAGATGTAAAAGGCACTGGACACGTTTGGTATAAATTGTTCAAAATTAGCACCAAAAATTACGTGAGATATAATCTGCAATGGTAACGTAGTTTTTTTTTTAAAAGATGTAATTTAGGCACTGGACACTATTGGTAATTAATCACAACATTTATTAGCATAACAAAAACTTACTTGGTAACATCAACGTATAGAGCTGGTGATAGTATACAACATTGTGGGAAACGGTTCCCTCTGAAGTATCTTGTTTTTGAGAAAGAGGTAATTTCTCACTCAAATAATTTAAATCTGAGATAGACTTCAAGCCTGAAGCTTTACTCAGGCATCTGAAAGCATTCACACATGTGTGCAACAAGGGTACTTTTCGTTCAATATAGTCTTGGAGCCCCGATGACCATTGAGCCCAGATGTGTTAGTGCATGCATAATGTTGTGATACACCAAGTGACAATACTGTTCCCTTAAAATAAACGGCGCTGAAGACGCAGTTCGGACTGTAGAAAGATGTTTAGTAGAATAATAATGATTCATACAAAATGTACCTGGAATGTACTTCGTGAACTACAAATAAACCAGAGCCCACCATTGTGTTGTCACAAATTGGTGGACAAAATGGCGGACCGTCACCAAGATTAGGTAAACATACATAGTATTTAGTTTAACATACACAGAAGTATTATGTTTCTGTTTGTGCGATAATTGATTTATCAGGGGATTTGTTTTGGCAGGACCAAAATGTTCCTCTACTCCGTTTTTTTGTTTTATAATAAACATAATATATAGTAATATTTTCAAAAATATTGTACCATACGATGTCTCAATTTTGTTCTTGTAAATGTTAATGTTACTATAAATTATCCAAGTATTTTTAATTTTCCTAATCGAATACACCAAGAAGGTCGTTGGTTTTTGGAATGGGGCATTCTTAATAATATTATATATATATATAAAACTATCTGGTGGTTATGAAAAAAACATTATATTTTAAGGATGAAAACGGCAAGATAACCGTATATTTGCCAGAGATTGTGTGCCTATAGACCTTTATCATGGTGTATCCATCTTTAAATTCCCCCAACTGATATCAACGTAACCATTCCGAGGCTGGAAGAACAAAATAGTATGGTTTACATTTGCATAATGACTATTAGCATTTATTATTGTTATACAATGAACATGACCAACATGGAGGCACCACGATAACGGTCTTTATAACACCCCACCCAATATTCTGCCTTTTCATTGGTTTAGAGCGCGTCACATGATATGTCTTAGTTTTACTAGACGACGGCCGTGTGATAGTGCATCGGTTTGCCGTGTGATAGTGCATCGGTTTGCCGTGCGCTAGTCCGAAGACTATCACACGGCGTGCAGTACCCAGACGTATGTTGCGTGTACGAGGATCACAAATGAATAGTCTGTCACCATTTCGGATTACATGACACTACATAAAAGTGTTCGCAATCTTTATTCGCGTCTTCCGTGGATTGTAGCATTCAGGTCTGTAACTTAAAAGTACAGTATTTAGAAATGTTCGGGGTGTTATAAAACAAATATTGACTGCTTTTACTCGTGCAATGGTTAAAACTATGACTTCCTCGGTGATCCCCGGAGCGTTCTATTTTCCCTCGGCATGCCTCGGGAAAATAGAACGCTCCGGGGATCACCTCGGGAGTCATAGTTTTAACCATATCACTCGAAGCAGTCAATATTTGTATAATATGCTGTGGTATTTTGACATGCTAGAATGAATAAAAAACGCACTGAGCCATGCACGCTCTCCCACAAGCACATCACACAAGTATCGGGCCTTTACATAACGTGTACACTCAAAAAAATAAAGAGTTGAATCCAACATTTGCATGAGTACGGTAAGTGACTACACTTTGAAAGTGTTGAATCCAGCACTTTATATGATAAATCCAGCATTTTAAAGTATTCGGTCAACAATTTAAGTGCCAGTTTAACGTTTAAAAAGCTGATCCAACAATTCAAATTATTATTTTTTGAGAAATGTTGAAATAACACTTAAATTGTTGAATTAACCCTTTTTGCGTTGGATCAAAAATTTTAAAGGCTAGATTTAACAAACAAAACGCTGGATCTGACACCTTCAAAGTGTAGTCACTCACCGAACTCATGCAAGTGTTGGATTCAACTCTTTGGTTTTTAGAGTGTAGGATCGTCTTCTTTAAGTGCGAGCTTAGCAAGGACCAGCTGGGCCCAATTCTGTAGAGCTGCTTTTAAAACAGCACAAAAAGTAGTCCAGTACAACAAAATTATGCTTAATTACCAGGTCTAAACTACCATGTCATGTGCACCATTTTTGGGCAGGTATCCTGCTCATGCAGAAAATTCCGAAGCAACATTTCCTGCCTAGGTTATGTTGATTCTGTTGCAAACTATTGTTTAAATTTGTCCTTAAACAAATTGTATTTACTGTCATTTAGGATGTAATTGTGAAAAATATTCATGTCTTATTGAATTAAATATGAAATTGGGCCCTGAGCCTATGGCACGGTATACGATCTGCGATGTGGCAGAGAGTGTGCCCCTCAAAAAAACCTGCGTAAATCCTGCGACTTAAATACACAATAACACAATAGGTCATACACAATATATATACCACTGGCTGTTTTCGAAGCAATGATGACTGCATGACTGCCTCACGTATTGTGCCATATTCAAAAGCAACGAACCAGTGTCTTCATATACAATGTAGTAACGTACGTTTGAGTGATTATAACGAGAGTTTTACATAAAAACCTGTAGAACCTTGCATGATACATCATGGATGGAACGAACTAATGTAGTTGTTTTTTTCTCAAGGGGCTCTAAAGCACATGTATAGAGGTAGGTGAAGACATTGAGAATGATTTGTGCTGATTGATTGATTTGTTTCCAAAGGAACCGTCACCCCCATAACCCTGGGGAAAGGGTAACAACAACTAAATTAATATACACAAATTGCTGTTTACATCAAAATGGGAGTTAGCAAGTAGAATATAACTCGAAATAAATGCCACGAATTTGCGTGGTTTTCCTTTTTTATTGCAAAACAGGGTCGGCCACTTTGTGGACCCCACATAATATAATGGCTTGCGGTGTTAGCTATAGTCCACGACGTATGAGGAAAAGACCGTGCAATTTCGAGGCATTTCCGTGTGGACTGTGGATCATTATATTCTACCTTAAAAAACATCTATCCTATTTCCAACGCTTTTCATAGACCAACTCGTCCGATCAAAGGCAACGTGTCCCTTTAATAATGGAGCTAATCCTTTTTATAGCTCCATGCTTTAACCATATACCTAAACTAATTATTTTGAATATTTATTGGCTTTGCAAGTCTCCTGTATTGCCGTAACTTCTGGGATAAAAGTGGTCCCAACCACTTAATATAAAGGAAGGAACATCTTAATCTGACTTTAGTCGGCAAGAAAGCATCATCGCACCGTCTACTTTGGAGAGAAGACCATGCAGAAATTCCAGTTTTGGACGGGGGAGGAAATTAGCGATCCACACTCGTTACAATATCTGACAAGTAAAACTAAATAATATATTTTCTCTTTTTTTGCAGACGCTGTGAGGGAATTTAGTTCAACATTATCTCCCTTTGATCTTGGTTATAAAATCAGAATATATTATTCAGAAAAAAACATGGCCTATAACTGTTCGTATAAACGTTGAGTTGGAAACCACCGGTTCTTTCCGGACCCAACACTCACTTACATAACCGCAAACCTCGCTTGATTATAATTATACTATACTCTCCGATGCATAAGTTTCAACATTGCCGACAAATCATGAAACTTGCAGTCATAATATTTCGAACGATTGTTTTGGCCGGATTGTTGGTGACTCTGGCAGAGTTTTGGTATACGCAAAGGACATGGCTGTATTCACCACTGTCGCCACCATCTTCGCTGTATTCACCACTGTCGCCACCATCGGCAGAGAGCTTCAATATAGGACAGTGCTACTCATACAGCCAGACAGGCCAACCTCGTCTTCCTCTTTTGCCGTTGTCAGTCAGAACAACATTGGGATGCAACAAAAAGCTACCGCGCGCCATTGTGATCGGAGTGAAGAAGGGTGGTACGGGAGCTTTCAAATTTTTCCTTCGATATCACCCTCAGGTTAGTTACACCAATGGAGAACCCCACTACTTCTCCGTGAAAAAATTCAACTACAACGCAAAAACTTACAAGACAATGATGGCCGAATCGACCTCTGGACAGCTAACCGTAGAGGGCACACCTTCATATTTCTCGGTCCAAAAAACCGCCAACCGAGTCAAGAAAGCGCTTCCACACGTGAAGTTGATACTTCTACTAAGGGACCCGGTGAAACGAGCTATATCTGATTACGTACATGTTCAACAGGTAATGACAACCGAGAGACGTCATGACGACACTAGGAAAAGATCTGATATTCAAATTGGGTCAAGATACGAGATTGCATCTACATTCAAGGAGTCTATTTTCCACTCAAACGGCAGCCTCAAAACCTACAATCTTCTCCTCGTGAAAGGCCAGTATGTGAACTTCCTTTCAAGGTGGTTGGAGCAGTTCCCATTGAAGAGGATTCTTATTCTGGACGGCAGTTCGTTCACAAAGGATCCCCTCCCGACCTTAAAGAAGGTGGAGGAGTTTCTTGGGATAACTCCTTATTTCACACCCGACCACTTTAAGTTCATTGAAGAGAAAGGGTTTTATTGCCTGCAAAAGCCTATCGAGGGAAACTGTTTGGCTTCGAATAAAGGGCGCCCCCCTCCGCAGGTAAGCGAAGAGGTTATCCAGACTTTGCGAGATTACTACGGTCCTTTTAATGAGAGACTTAATAAAATGCTGAATCGAACGTTTTCCTGGTCAATTTAAAAAGACAAAAAAAAACAAACATAGTGCAAACAAATCACCATCTAGCGGATTTAAAGGCGATGGAGTTATGGAAAGGTGTAGGCTTACTCTTTCTCCCCCAGTAATAATATTTTTCAGCAACAAAGACGGATCAGAAGTGCAACACATGTGATTGTTTTAAACCAAGAAGTTATAGGCAGTGGACACTGTTGGTAATTACTCAAAACAATTGTTAGCATAAAAACCTACTTGGAGAGCTGTTGGTAGTATAAAACAGTGAGAGAAACGGCTCCCTCTGAAGTGACGTAGTTTTCCAGTAGAAGTAATTTTCCACGAGTTTGATTTAGACTTTAGTATTAGATTTTGAGGTTTCAAAATAAATCATCTGAAAGCACACAACTTCGTGTGCTCGCAACTTGGACGACCAATATTGAGCGCAAACTTTCACAGGTTTGGCATTTTATGCATTATGTTGAGATACACCAATTGAGAAGACTGGTCTTTGACAATAATTACCAAAGAGGTTTAAAACTTTATGTTGACATTACAGAGCGCAAGCACTTTTAATCCCAATGCCTTTGGTTCAATTCCCGCTCTAGTAAATTAATTTGATTTTGGTCAGCCACAAATCATGTAAAATAATCTTTACCATGTCAGTTTATTTCCCTTGTAGTTGAGATTATCATTAAAATAAACTGAAAATCATCACTCGTTTAAAACTGGACTGTTCCATTGTCAGGAGGGTAATTCGTTTCGTGAAACCAACCAGAATGTCTGTGTTTATGATGCAGTAAAGTTTGTAAATAATTTATTGTAAACAAAGTTTCTGTGTATTTGTATTATATTTTTAGAAAACTAATAAAACTAATGACAAGGTGCCTTCGGGAAAGTACTTTTCAAGATTAGGAGATGTGAATTGTAATTATTATTTATTTTCACCAAGACCGTCAAAACAAACATGACAAAAAAATTGAAGATGAACAAAGAAGTCATTCACTCTCACTCTATCCCATAGCTGTTAGTCCGTAGGGGCGGAGACTGTGGCCATAACACAACCATTAATTTGAAAATAAAGAAGTCAACACTAAACAAACAAGTAAACAATAGAAAACAAACAAATAGATATGTAAGTCCTAGAATAGATGGACAGTTGAATGGAAAGAGAGCCACGAATAGAGCCATGGACATCCTTCCCTATACGAGAAGACCACCTAAACAGACAAACAAACAAACAATGCGATAGATAGCCTTCAACTTTAGAGCAAGGACTTTCTCCACAGCTTCAAATGACCTTCGCACGTCTCATCGCTCTCAAACGTCATAGCGCCCTCCTTTATTAATATTGGCCCATTCGCCGGCCATTCAAAATCCCGCGAGAGCTGAAGGACAGTAGCTGGTGTCATGTAATATTGTCGTTGAAAAACGTTTAGTAACAGGGTACCAGAACCCGGAACGGAGGCGAATTCTCACGTGACTGTGCTTGCAACCACACACACACACACGAAACACAGCAGAGTCCGGAAGGAAGGGCAGCGTTTGAATGATTGAAGGTATTAGTATTACATTTCTTTCTAAATTTCTTTCTTATGATCGTATACATTTTGGTCGGGGGTAATGTGACAGTTTTTAAAGTATTGGTGTCACTTTTAATCTTTTATTTGTTTTGAAATTTGTTGTATCGGGATAGGATAATAAAAATGTCAACACAAACATGACAAAAATTGATGAATGAGGGCGATGCCGGACACGGCGATGCCGTAAGGGTCGTAATGTCATGCAATGCCAATGACGAATGTTTACAAGATGTAGAAAAGGAAAAGTTTCCGCATGGCGCCACCACTTTTTCATTCGATATGAAATAATATAGGGAAAGTTTCCGCATGGCGCCACCACTTTTTCATTCGATATGAAATAATATAGTATCTAATTTACCTCATTAGTCTTTGATATATCCCTTTTTGTAAAAATAAGTGAAAAAGTGGTGGCGCCATACGGAAAGTTATCCTAATATAGTATCTAATTTATCTCATTGATATATCCCTTTTTGTAAAAATGAGTAAAAAAGTGGTGGCGCCATACGGAAAGTTATCCATAGAAAACTCCACACTATCTGAGTTATAAGTTTACAAATAATGACTGTTTATGAGTGCAATGGTGCGAATATGTTCATAGTTGAAAGATGGAATGTTCTAATCAACGAGGCGGAGCCCAGTTGAGAAAGGAACATTCCATCTTTCATTCATTCAACGAATGAACATATTCGCACTAGGCCTATTTGCATGAATGAAAAACATTCATTGTTTGTTTTATATAACATCCAAGTAGATCTTTTTTCCATTTCCCATACAAATTTCAAAACAAACAAAGCGTCTGTTTTGAGACACGCAGACGCCGGAATATGTGCCTTGCAGTAACAACAGTTTATAACACTGCTGCGATACCAAAGACGCGATTGCAGTGATGTTTTTACTCACCGCGCAATAGTACTTTTCGGATGGAACGAAAAATGCACGGTGAGTGATGTAGCAAGCAATAGTACTTTTATTTGCTAACACGTGACAGACAATCCTCCAATCAAATGGCAAGGATCTGCTTGGGTGTTATATAATCAATCCTACTGTTAGTAAATAGAAGTAATACTAAAATAGTATAGTCAGTGATAGATTAGGTAGTAGTAGTAGCTAGTAGTAGAAGAAGTTACAGTCGTACTCATATTTCCAAGTAATTTACTAGACCCAAATTAAAATTCATCAATTTGAATTGATCATGCCAACAAATTACAATCAATTGAAAAAGTCCAGTAGGCCCACGTCCCACGCACCCAGTGCCCAAGCAATGTACATGCTGACTCTGTGGTGTTGGGCACTGAGAATAGATTAGGGAATCCTGCTCCCACTTTTTCACCAATTTTACCAAGAAGAAAATCTTATTTTAGTAAATAAGATACTAGTTTATTTCATACCAAACATCCTTATGATCCTAATAGAAATTTGGACATCTGTGATGATTGTACAATGAAACTCCAGCCATTATGACCTGTATGGCAATTTGCTTTGAATTTCTAAACACACTCCACCAAATGCCCAAAAATAACAGAAAACAAATAATTTAAAACAGCTTCTCAATAAAATGTCATAAGATGCAACCTAAGGCATCTTGTTCTAACATTCACAGTCATTGTTTGTGCTTCGAACGGATCATTTTCAAAATCAGAGAAATCTTAACATTCCAGCCCATCTATTGAGCTATGGAATAGGAGACTTTCCAACGCTAGGCGGCAGCAGACATACCGGGTAAATTCCCATTGTTTACGTAGTTCTGAACATGCGCATAATTCTGAGAACAATGGATTTACCCGGTAAGTCTGCTGCCCTCTATCGTCCCAGAAAGTCTCCCATTGACAGGTTCCCTACCGTCGTCACTCGTTATTGCTGCGTCCTTCGAGTCATTTGAATTTTTTTTTTTTTTTTTTTCAAATTTACTCTGGTGGGATTGAGACCCACGACCTTTACCATTCTTTAACAGATGTTTAACCACTAGACCACAGATAACAGATTTGCTTATCAGTCACTTGGTCAGGCATGACAATCTTATCTATTCTAAGTCTAAATAAATAGGTGTGGAGTGACCTAGAAGAGGAGGATATTGGAGGATTAAGGTCTTACATGTCTACACGCATGTCTTGTGTACTGTGTGCCTGTCACATTCACTACATGTATATACTATTTTATGTTTTCCTTCAGGAACTGCAGTCTTATCAATTTTTGACGGTTGCCACAAGGAAGCCCCAACTGCCACCAAAAGCTAAATCCTAAGGTTTGTTTTTTTAACAGTTTTGAAGTTGTGCTTTCTTTGGATGAAGTGCCCTCACGTCAATAACAAACAAAAGACTGCCATGTCTTCTAAAAATGTGATGTTTGTGGGAAGCAATTACAGGCCTTGAATTTCTCTCTTGAAGAAGCACAGCAATTATCCTCTGGTAAGGGGGCACTTCTATGAGGAAAATGAAGAATTGTACTGATCGAAACGTCGAGTTAATCCAACGGTTCTTTTCAGAACCACCCCAACTCATTTAGAGATTGTTATTACATGGTGTTACCGCAAACTCTTCTATAATAGAATTGTATTGGAACTTTGCAAAGGACACCACAGCAAAAGCACAGGTTACCACGACATTTGCTGTTGGTGTCATGGGCTATTTTGAGGTCTGCAATTATCCTTACACAAAGAATGAAGTTATACTGACTGTCCAGGCCATGGTTTATTACTGAATTTATTAATTGTTTTCAACAAAATAAAACAAAATTTTCAGGTGATTATTTTTTTTCTTCCCATGTTTATCCCTGATGCAATTGCTTTGTATACAAGTATCTATGAAAGTGTTTGCATTAACCCCTAGTGTTGCTTGTAGTACTAGTACGCTGCAACCCAGTGGTGGTCTACTCTAGTTCAGAGTTTGAGACTTGTGTCCTTGAGCAAGATACTTTGAGAGTAGGGGTTAGCCCTGGTGTTTCTGGTTCACATAGTAAGCACTCCTAGTCAAAGGTTTCCTCAGGGTTACGAGCTACTTTGATTAAGTTCACAGAAGAGTCATAATTGGTTTATTACCAGAAATATGTAGTATCAGTAATAACTGAAATGGTGTTTCTCATTTTTCATTGACATTCAGGACATTTCTTCCCCGTGACAAAACATAACCTCTGTTTTGTGTATGAGTGTTCACCACTCAGGACGCAGGCTCTGAGAACAAAAACTCACCACTTGAATCTGGTGACTCGCTCAGTTTCCTAGAAACACTATTTTGGATTTGTGATCAGAACCTACACACACTCGTCAAGATGGCCACCAGTCGAAAAATCAAGAATGTCATCTACAACTATAACGACTCTCAGAAGAAAGTACGGGACGCCACGTCCAACGATCCGTGGGGTCCCTCAAGCACAACAATGTCAGAAATTGCCGACCTGACGTACAATGTTGTTGCGTTCACGGATATTATGGAGATGATTTGGAGACGCATAAACGATAAAGGGAAGAACTGGCGGCACGTCTATAAATCCCTGGTGTTGCTGGAGTACATCATCAAGACGGGGTCGGAGCGCGTCGCGCAGCACAGCAAAGAGAAGATCGTGGACATCAACACGCTGAAGGATTTCACCTTTTACGACACCAGTAACGTCGACGTGGGACGCAACGTGCGAGAGAAGTCGAAGCACATCGTGGGGCTGTTGCAGGATGAGGAGAGATTGAAGAACGAAAGAGTGCAAGCGTTGAAGGCTAAGGAGAGATTCGCACAGGCATCTCAAGGATTCGGGAGCACCACAAAGGCTGAGACAGCTGCTGTTCCAGCAACAACAACACCGGGTAGCATTGAGCAAGGTGGTAGGTTGATCTCACTAAAAACGAAACAAACAGTGCCCAATTTCATAGAGCTGTCTTAGCAACAAGATATGCTAGGCACAACGAAATTATGCTGCCCAGAATAAGGTTACCAGCCACACTACCATGTCACATGTACCATTTGTGACTGGTTTCCTGCTCATTTTTGCTGAGCAGAGGGTTGTTTTAAAAGCAATATTCTCTGCAAGCAGCTTCATGAAGTTGGGCCCAGGTGTGTGATTTCCAGGTTTTTTCTCAAAAACTCTCTTTGAGCCTTTAACATTTTTGTTGGAGGGAGTTAAAGGCAGTGGACACTATTGGTAATTACTCAAAATAATTGTCGGCATAAAACCTCACTTGGTAACAAGTAATGGGGAGAGGTTGATAGTATTAAACATTGTGAGAAACGACTCCCTCTAAAGTGCAAAGTTTTCGAGAAAGAAGTAATTTTCCACGAATTTGATTTCGAGACCTCAATAGAATTTGAGGTCTCGAAATCAAGCATCCGAAAGCAAACAACTATGTGTGACAAGGGTGTTTTTTTCTATTATAGTTATCTCGCAACTCCGACGACCAATCGATCTCAAATTTTCACAGGTTTGTTATTTTATGCATACGTTGAGATACACCAAGTGAGAAGACTGGTCTTTGACAATTACCAATAGTGTCCAGTGTCTTTAAGCATTCGCCAAACTGAGAAAAAATTTGTCCATATATGAGGTTCTGAGTTAAGAATCGCGGAATCCAGGCGTACAAGCTGTTGACATTGATTATAGCAGTATGCCCAGATTGCTTGAAGAAAAAAAAAATCACTTTTTTTTTTATGTTGGTATACTCCAAGTGAGGATACTTGTCTTTAGTGGTGTAGCCATTGTGGGTAGTACTGGGCGGACCTGCCTAGGACTCAAAATTTGAGAAAAATACATTGTGCCGCCCACCACAGCTTAAACAAGTATTGTCCACTGTGCATTGAGTCGGTACATAGGAGTATCAAATGTCACAGTGAAAGAACACAGTCAAAATCCCATTCATTTGATTGCATGGCCCCCATACACAAGCAGTTTGGAAACCTGTCCTCACTTCAGCATTCATGGCCCCCTAATTAAACGTGAATAGCTACCGGTAGTCTAGTTGGTAAGACACTGCTCTAGAATTGCAAGGGACGTGGGTTCGAATCCCATCAGAGTAACATGCCTGTAATATTTTTTTCAAATGACTCCAAGAAGTACTGAGTATACAGTGCAAACACACACATCGGTGTATGGGTAAAAAAAATAAATAAAAAAAATATATGAATAACTTTGTTGATCCACTTGCCCTTGGTGGACGTCAAATTTTTGTTGATTTATTGCCCACCACTTAAATTGATCTACATGTAGCTTTACACCCTGCTTGTCTTTGATAATAACCCAAAGTATACACTGCCTGTACTTAGAAGATGTTGAGTCAGCCGAGGGATTAAGTATTCATACCCTACCTTCCCATTCAGCCGATCCAGCGGCCTCCGACACCCCACCAGCAACGAGGACGTTGACCTCTGACATTGAACAGGCACGCCCCCAGACCTCCAACGAGGAGGAGCTCCAGCTGCAGCTGGCCCTAGCGATGAGCAAAGAGGAGGCGGACCAGCAGAGGCAAGAGCAGAAGAACGAGAGAATACGACTTGAGATGGCCATCAATGAAAGTCTAGACGAGGTACCCTCACCCTTTTCTCACTTTTTAATTTTTGTTGCCTTCAGACAACTAACTTTGATTTTGGTTCAGTGTTGACCCAATTCACCGGGGCATGAGCATTTATTTGTTCATTAGTTTTTTTTAATTTGTACCTTTTATTTCATGATTGTAGGTTTATTTATTATTTGGTTGGTTTTGTTTGTTTGTTTGTTGGGATGTTTGTTTTTCGTTTGTTTGGGTTGTTTTTGTTTTGGATATGAGCCAAACCATCACATTAATGGATTGTCCAATAAGAATGGAAGCATGTCACCTTCATGTATTGGTGCACCCACTATTAGGTTGTAGGGAAAAGAACTGGTTTTAGATAGTCATAGATTGGTATTGTCCCAACCTAATGCTGATTTATAGGCACGACTATAAAGACAGACTATACAAAAAGTACACCACAATTAGCGAGGTGACAGCAAGCACCAACCGCATCTCTGGAATTTTCCTTCCTGAAGAACTACTGCAATTATCACCCTCTTCCAGCAGAAACTTTTTTACACCTTCTTCATGCTTGCTTTCCCAACTTACAATTGGAAAATACTTTACATTAATTTCTTCTTGACTGGCACCTTTTAATTTTGTTTGCATTATTTACTGGAAATTGTGCCTTACACATGCTGTAGTATTAATTTTTAATTCTGGACCTGTTACATATTGAATAGCAGAAATGGAAGATGGCCTGTGATTTTTCAGGATTTGTCCTGATTATTTTAAGGATTGTTTCTAATTACTGGAATACTGTACATCTGATCTCCCTGTACCTTCAGATTATCTTGAAAGATGTAAACTTGCCATCACAAAGATGAAATATTGGTTTTGTTATAAACCAGACCTTCAGATATCAATTTGGAATGATATAGGGAGTCTATAAAGCTCTATCATCATTCTATATAGAAAGGTTTATAGTAACACCATGTAATGACTATCTCTAATGAGTTGGGGTGGTTCTGAGAGAACCATTGGTTTCAACTCGACGTTTCGATCAGTATGCTCTGATCGTCTTCTGTTTTTTGTTTTTTTCTCCAGAAGACGATCAGAGCATACTGATCGAAACGTCGAGTTGAAACTAACGGTTCTTTTCAGAACCACCCCAACTCATTAGAGATAGTCATTACATGGTGTTACCGCAAACCTTTCTGTATCGTATTTCCACCATGCAAAGGTTCAAATCCTACTCTATCATTCTGCACATCCAGGGAGATTCATTTATGCACCCATACCAACTTCTGGGTGTCATTTTCTCATCCCTGTGATATATCATGGAGGTTGTTTACTAGCTTGTCGGAATATTGGGTGGGGGGTTGAGGTGGATTTTAAGGAATTTTTTCATGTGCCTAATTTCATAGAGCTGCTAAAACACAAAAAGTAGCTACATGTAGACACTACAAAATTATGCTTTACCAACCAGCATACCATTCCACATGTCTTACCTGTGACTTGTATCCTTCTCAATTTTGCTGAGCAGAAGTTTTTTGCAAGCACCTATTTGCTGCTCTAGCTTCCCTATGAAATTTGGCCATGATGTATTTTATTTGGTTTACTATGCTTCTTTTCATTGTGTTCTGTGCTCACCTGTGCAACTTTTGGTTCACTAATATGATCACTGCATTGTTAAAAACGTCTAACCCAAAATAATTAGTTCATCGTCAATTTTAACTTCCATTCAAACTAAAAAAGGAATTTATTTTTCATTTATTTAAATTATCCACAAGCCAAAACTCTGGACAATAAAAAAAAAAAAAGAGTTTCTTGGGCTGACAAAATCTACCTATAAAAACTTACACTAATTTAATACCAAAATAAAACTTCAAAATATGAAGGCACTATGTTTACATGACTGTTGGCTTCGCCATGCACAGAACACAACACAAGAGCATACAGGACCAGTCTTAAAGAAAAAGGCAAGTTTGCTACTCCTGGCTAGAGATCAACCACGCTCTTCTCACCCTCCCATGCAGAACACTGATTCCCCACCAAACCAGCGAGCTAACGACCCATGGGCACCAACTGTCAACCCAGTTGCAGCACCTCCTCTTCAGAATGATCCTTGGGCTGTCCTGGCTGCCCCGCCCCCTGCACCGGCCCCAGTCCCTGCCCCAGCTGCCGACCCATGGGCCCCCGCGATGCCAACAGTTCAACCAGCTGTCGATCCCTGGGGTAGCCCAGCAAGCGTTCCAACCGCCATGCCCCTACAGAATGATCCATGGGCAGCTGGTCAAGGCATCCCGCCCAACGATGTGGATTCCGATTTTGACCTGCTTCGTTCCAACACCGCTAACAATGCCGCTGTCCCACCAAGTAGTAATGGTAATCTGTTTGGCAGTGCGCCAATGATGCAGCAGCAGAACACCATCACAGCAAGCGGGGTCTTTGATATGACCGGAATGCAACAGTCGATACAGCAGCAGTCCTTAGAGCAGCAGAAGAAGGCGGCCACCAAACCGGAAGATTTTCTCGGTGTGAATTCGAGCCTAGTCAACTTGGATTCCCTGGTCGGCCCGCCCAAGCCAGCCCAGCTCTTACCGCAGGCGCCAAATCCATTCCTGGGCTCGGGAATGCCAGCCGGCTCGGGAATGTCCATGAGCTCGGCAATCTCGACAGGCCCAGCTGCCCAACAACACCAGAACCCGTTCCAACAGCAGCGCCAACCCGCCCCAACGATCAACCAGATGAGGGCGGAGCCTATGATGGGCATGCAGCAAGAGGTAAACTATGGGGCAGGTGCGGGCTTCTCTGCTAATATGGGCGGGGCTGGGATCAGTCTGCCGCCACCGCTGATCCCGTTGAGTGGAGGAGGTGCCCCCCAGAGTCATATGCAGCCTCAGCAAGCTAACAACCCATTCCTTCTCTAGGACATCTCGGCATCACAGGTATGTACAACAAATTAAACCTATTACCATGGCACTCATTAAAGACACTGGACACTATTGGTAATTGTCAAAGACTAGTCTTCACAGTTGGTGTATCTCAACATATGCATAAAATAACAAACCTGTGAAAATTTGAGCTCAATCGGTTGTCGAAGTTGCGAGATATTAATGAAAGAAAAAACATCCGTGTGGCACCATGGTCACACGAAGTTGTGTGCTTTCAGATGCTTTCAAATTCTAAATCTGAGGTCTTGAAATCAAGTTCGTGGAAAATTACTTCTTTCTCTCGAAAACTACGTCACTTCAGAGGGAGCCGTTTCTCACAATGTTTTATACCACCAACCTCTCCCCATTACTCGTAATCAAGAAAGGTTTTGTGATAATAATTATTCTGAGTAATTACCTATAGTGTCCACTGCCTTTAAAGAGGTTCTGCTTACAAACAGTTCATTTTGAAGTCACGAATTTGATTTCAGCTTTGTGTTTCTGTGTTTTGATGTACTCTTATAACAACTTTCCTGTTATTAAGCGGTAATTTGGACAGTCCCTGCAACCTTGTTATAATAAGAGTCGAATGTAAGTGGAAGTCACAAGATTGAGTCATGCCTTGAACTGTATTTAGTTTGGCTAAAAGAAATGGATATTGTATCGGTTACTGTAATGAAGTGTTTTTATTGTTTCACTCCATTGTTGGAGGGTTTCAACAGTATTTTTTTATTATTTATTTTTTATTTTTCTCTTTTAAAAATGAAATTTTCTCAAACTGCGATTACAAATGATTTTGCACCACCAGATTCTAGTAAGTTTATAATCAAAGTACTGGCTCTGGGATTTGGGGTAGTCCAATGAACTTGTGATTAAAGAACCGGCCGGTCCCTTGCACGTGTCAATCCGTACTGCACGTTAGCTCTGTTGTGCTTAACAAGAACGGCGTAAAACAAAACAAAAGTAAAATGTCTGGCTTGGCCTGGAAATGTCCTTGATTTGATCACAAACAGTTGTATGCCTGCTGCCTTTGGAAACAATTGGAGACTTTTGAACACTAGGTGGCAGCAGAGTTACCAGGTAAATTTTCTGAGCATGTGCCCATTACCAGTGGATTTCACCTGGTAAGTTTGCTGCCACTAAGCAATCTAAAAGTATCCCGATGTAACTTGTTTTTTGCATATTGCTTAAGATACTTTTTTGAATGCTTTATCCACAGGTTGAATCACCTGCAATCTTCTTAGCATGTGGCGTCTTTGCTGCAGTCGTGTGAAGCGGCAGATGGGAAAGGTGGTCTTAAGTTCATAGAGCTGCTTAACAAACATCAAAACCGGCAAAGTGCTGCAAAATTATGCTCACCAGAATAAGGTTACCAACCAAACTACCATGTGTGAATGCACAATCTGTGACTGGTATTCTGCTCATTTTTGCTTGGCAGGAAATTGCTAAGTAATATTTTCAGCTTAGGCAACTCAATGAAATAGACTGATCAGTTAAGCTCCGCCCCATTACGTATTGACCAATCACAACCTATTGCACGATGTATTTGGCCCTGGTCTTAATTTCATGGAGCTGCTTTTAAGCACAACAAAGTTGCTAAGCACAAACATGCTTACTAGAGTTAGTTTACCAGCCAAAATACCATGCTACAGTGCTGTCTGTAACTGATATCCTGCTAATTTTTGCTTAGCAGAAAGTTGTTTGTAAGCAGTTCTATGAAACTAGACCCTGTGAACAAGCAGCGCAGAAATCTCCTACAAAGAACGGATGCAAGGCCGTCAGTGTTTAAATGTGCTGTGACCAAAATGTATTTTGATGTCAATTCAGTTCAAATCTAAAAGTTGGTAAACAAGTTTTAGTGACAAGGTTTTATGTGTATTTTAAAAAGGCATTTAAAGTATTTGAAAAAAAAGACAAGAGTGAAAGGCCTGTTGAGAAATGAAGCAGTCAAAATGTTGTTTCGCAATATAATATTAATCTATTAATTTTGCCAGTAGTGTATACTTTTTGTCACTGTTACGATGAACAAAATTTACATGTGATTTTCACTAATTCTTATCTTGAGTGAATAGAAAGTTGATTCAATTCGTTGACAATATTTAAATATCTGCGAAGTAACATTCAAAGGCCTGTGTTGCTAAAACAAAAAAAGGTCCGGGTGAACGGTGGGCCTCAGACCAAATAGAAAAATTAAAAAATTGTAATATTTTCACAATAACATTTCATTGCAACTCCTTTTAGTAATAAGTGCTGGGAGGTGCTTGCAGGTTTGTCGGCCAAGCAGCACCACCCCCTTTTAAATCTGTGCCCAAATTCACGATTAAGCTTTTTAGAGTACCTTGCACTAAGGCAGTTTACAGGCGACCAGTTCCAGGCAATCTCCCAAGAAGAAAGTTCATTTACATTTCAGTTTTTCTTGAGGATGTTCAGATTATTTTTATATGTTGTGTACAGTTTTAGGTGTGCAATATTCAGGAAATAACACAGCTGCCTTGGAACTTGGAAAACGTTTCCTATTTTACACAAAATTGGTTTATTTATTTGGGGTCTGAGTAAATAAATTCATGTAGAAAAACACTAACCCAATTCACAAAGCAGGGCTGAATTGAAACAAAAAATCCCCATAGACCACGGGGCCCAATTTCATAAAGATGTTTAACAGAAATACTGCTTAGCAGTTTTATGACAGACTCTTCTGCATTTGGAAGGCCCAACTTCCTTTTTGTGGTTGCTAACAGAACATAATTTTCATATTGGAATATTGAGTAGGTTTCTTGCACCTTTATAATGCCTGTTACTGAACGATAACTTATTGACTTGTTTTTCAGTCCATACTGCTTGATGTAAAATGAATACTCTTGTTTTCTTGATATTTTGGTGCAACTTGCTAAATTCCTTTAATCGAATGAATCCACTTAATCAATACAACTTATGCGAGTTATGAAGAAGAAAAAAATGTGTTCATTACCAAATCCCCCATAAAAGTTTACCCATTGTCTGCAATTATGTTGAAACAAAAAGGTTGGAATAATGTACCAGCTTTCAAACTATTTATAATTCTCTCTTTGTTGCTGTAAATCATTGCAACAAATCGATACCACTGATACTGCCCTTTATGAATTACATAAGCATAAACTGTGGTTTCAGTGGGGCTATTGTTACATACTGCATAATAATAGTCTGGTTCCTTACATGTACTTTAGTTGTACTCACTAAAAGGGAACCAGACAAAATGGCTGCAGCCAAGTCAAAGCGACACATTACATATAAATTTGAGTTATTTACATTTTGTTTGTGTTTTTTCTTTGTCATAAAGTTTAGGTGTAGTTAAATACAAACAAGTATTTGATAAAATCGGAACAAAATCGATGAAGTGAGAGTATGAAGGTAAAGTACGTTTTATGCTTTAAACATCTACATTATGATAAGTAATAATTTAAAACATTTACATGTAGTATACAACAAATGACATTGATTGGATAAATCTTCTTTATTAATCAAAAATCAAATCTTTGTGTCAAAACTTCTGTCGGTGATTTTATTTTAAATTATAAATGTATACATGGGTACAGTGTATTGTTCAGCTTTCTTGTAAATGGATTGTTCAAGTGTTAGAAAGTATAGCTTAGTAAAAGTTTACTGTTAACTTGAGAATATTTTTTTATACTAAACCTGACAAATATGCATTTATTGAATATTTTTCTTCTTCTTTTGCTTCAACTTTATTTTTTAGTAGACAATATGTAATTAGACTTAATGAGTGCTATAATATAATGTATAAGTACTAAATTATGAATGATTTGGTATGAGTAATGATTTAAATGAAAAAAAAAGAGTTTTTTAATGAAATGCATTGTTTAGAAATTGAATTTGTAAAAGTAATGGTCGTTGTACATAGAGTTGGTATAATGTAGTTGTGTAGTTGTATACTAGCTATTGTTATTTGTAAACCATCAACAACAGCTGTAGTGTTTACTTTGGTGGTTGTTGTTGTTGTTGTTGTTGTTATTCTTTTTAAATACCGCTAAGCAACTGTGACATCACATCATAACAAAAGATTGCCAATCGAGAATTTTGATTTTCATAAATCCACTGTCAACTAAGTTAAAATGCAACAACTGAAGAAAAGCACTGACTATTTCACATAGCTGCTTACGAATGTGCTAAGCATAAAACTATCCTTGCAGCAAAAGGAGTTACCAGCCAAATAACAATATTTGTTGAACGTTGATTGTGATTGGTACCCCTAAAAGCCTCAAAATAAAATGTGATATTAACACAGTAACTATGACAACAGCCCAATGCATGAAGGTATATTTTGTGGAAGCCATATTATTTTTTGGTTGGGGAGGGGGGGGGGGGCGTTGTTGTTAATTACCTCAATATATAATCGTCAAGAGTACTTTTTCTTATTTCTTTCTATTTTGTGTGTGTTCACAACCGTGAAACGTACAGAGATTTGAGGTTCTTTTGTTCTGAATCGTAGAAAATTTGAAGAAAAGAAAATGTTTAAAAAATAATCACAATATACGGACCTCTCTTTAACATTGCATGAATTATTGTTAACCCAAATGTCAGCTCATGCCATGGCGAACTATGACGTGCCATGACGTCACCACTTTCGCTCTTGAACCCGATTCT
This sequence comes from Asterias rubens, assembly GCF_902459465.1. Classification (NCBI taxonomy): domain Eukaryota; kingdom Metazoa; phylum Echinodermata; class Asteroidea; order Forcipulatida; family Asteriidae; genus Asterias; species Asterias rubens. The sequence goes on along the minus strand of NC_047068.1, from coordinate 15,786,278 downwards.
TATTTGAAATGTTTTATACAGGACTGGTAGAACCATGGAGGATGGTAGAACTGACAAAATATTCACGGCAAGTGTTCATTCTTCGTTTGATCAATACGCAGTAACGCAATAGTATAATACACTTGTGAAAACTTAAGCTGAATCAGTTGTGTCAGTCAGAAAGAAAACAATGTAAAAAACCAAGCACATTTTTCATTCATTGTGTAAACACAAAAATAAATGTCATTCATTTGGGGTTGTAACACCGAAATCAGTTATTGCGGTTTTTATTTTATTTTTGGTTTTCAGATACAATTTTTTCGAATTTGACTTTATTTCAGAGGGAAATATTTCGCAGGGAAATTTTGTTTTAGTATGAACTTCATAATATGTAAGCTTATACAGACTGAAAATTAAAGTTTTGTTGATCCTTACCAATCCTGTATAATACCTTTTCACTTGTTACGGTGACCAGACCCCTGTAGTTTCATATTTCCAGAAAGATACATCAATACAAAATAATACCAAACTTCATTTCTAAAACAAAACCTCACTTGTCGTAATCTCATATATTCATTGTGCATATTAATTATTGTTGTATTATAAACTAATCTTTATTATCGCTACGCTGTATTATATAAACAAAAGCCTTCACTGGGAGATTATGATTGATTTGTGTCATTTGTGAACTTATTAAATGTACGTATATTACGTGTATTACGAACATACGTCACAATAAAGTCACAATAAACGTTACTGTTGTAGTTGTCGTAAATACCTAGCGTAAACGGAATTTGTTGTTGATATTCTGACACTGAATGTAGACATTTTATGGTTTTGATTTGGCCTCCTCAATCCACTAAAAGCAAAGTTTGTAACCCCGCGGCCGATGGTCTACTCTCCGCCCAGGTAGTAGTTTTAAAAAAAGCAAGGCCGGTGACAGATGCAATTGTGTCCGACATGCAATACTGTCCGCTCCGGACACTTTTGCATATGTAATCGTGTCCGGGGCTATGCAAAAACCGTCCGGTGGACATGTATGTGCGCGCGTAACATTAACATTTCCCATGTCATTCATGACATGCACTAAGCTTTTAAACAAAATGTTGAACGTGTTCCGTCGACCAAATGGCGGTTAATTTACTGCGAGGACGGTTTTGCACGGGCGGACACAACTGCATATGCAAATGTGTTCGGGCCGACACAATTGCACTTTTCAGCAGCGTCCGGGCAGACACGATTGCATAATTTTGTTAAATGCAAAACAGTCAGGCGGACATTATTGCACATGCAACAATGTCCTCCGGATAGTATTGCATACAGGACATAATTGCATGCGACACCGGCAGTGCTTTTCAGAACTGGGAAGTCTCCCTAATTCTGAAAATGTACTCCGCGGTAGTAGTAGAGAAGGGCACTATAGTTGATTGGTTTGTTTTTTAGTCCCTGACTGTGTGGGTTTTCCTAGAATAATTCATTGGGTTTTTCCTACCACATCTAACGAATTCTCTTCCCTTGTCTTATCCCTTATATAATTTTATACAAATAAATTAAATACAATTTATGCATAATTGTTTTTTTCTTCTAATCGATTATTATTAATTTAAAGAAAATGAGCTTTCACTTATTCACAAAATGCATGGAACACCCAGTCTCCCCTCTCCCAATCGCCAAATGTACCTATACCAACATGTACCTCTGGATATTCACGACCATGAAACGGAACGGCGTTCCACTCCAAGAAACTCGCATCCTCACCTCCCTTGCCGACCGTGAGGACGCCCTCTTTGCTGAGAGCAACCCAGAAGGCGCGAAACCTCAAACTGCTTAACAAACCTTGCTCAGACGACGTATCAACCTTGTGTTCTCTACCGCAAGGTGACGAGTCACCTGAGTAACAGGTTCTGATGAACGCCCCTTGGTTGTCACTGCTCCCAATTGCTATAAAAAAAGAAAACACGATATTTTCAAAATTACCACTGATGACCCATTTAGTTCTGGATATGGGTCAAGGTGATAACCCCTGTATTGGTATATATTGTGTGCGTTGAATTTGGGGGGGGGGGGGGGTAGCTTCAAGGGGAGGGGGTAGGTCGGTGGAAAAGGAAACAGTAAAGTATGGGTGAACATTGGGGTGGGGGTACCCCTTGCCCCTATTAACGGGCGATGTATATAGACCTAACAAAGGACAGTTTCCGTTGCTTCGTGCATAGAGCAAGTTTCTCGCTTAGTATGTGGAAGTATGGAACAAGGACCATATGTTTGAGCGCGGTTATCATCGTGGCGCGGCATCTTGATTTCCCGCCGTTTCAAGAAACACGAATGGAAGGGAACAATTGTATTGTCTTAATAATTCAATTGTATTCAATGGACCCCTAATCAGTTCCCACACTGACATAAATGAAGAGATGTCATTGGTTGATTGAGTGTTGTGCGCAGCGGCGTCACGCATGCACGTCAGTTCCATTGTTTGACATCAAAGATGGCGGTCAATGCAATTGTTTTAATATTCACCTATCTCGGCAAAGACGGAACCACTCGTCTTTTCTGAAGCCAGGAGTATCATAGCTCTGCTGGGAGCTTTCACTTCAAAGCTTAACCGGAAAGGCGGTACCAGTGGATTCAAAATGAATGTGAAGCCACGGTCGGGTGAAGCTTCAGTCACGAAAGAACAATCTAAAATGTAAAAAAAAAAAACGGGAGAATTTGTTGAAGCCATTAATTCGGAAACGACCTAAGATGGTCATTTCCTCCTTGTAACTCGTAACTCACGCACCGACTTGGACAAGTTTAACCAAGCCGATTCATTTGCATAACATTTTGACAAAACTGTCCATTTGGGTGAGTCTTTTGTCCATTGCTTTGTATTATTACCTAACTGTCCCCAAGTTTGGAATGTGCAAAGCCCTATGGAACCTCAACGCAGAGAGTGTGGGAGGCTGGCAAAGATGTCATTTTTTTCGAGGCGGAGCCCTGGTTCTTCTTTTCTTACTGTTGATTTTGGTTCGACTCTCCATCCAAGCCGAGCTTCCTGCACAGCTCTACATCTCAAATTATATGTAAGTGGAAATTCTATTCAAATTCAAAACTTGATTTTACATTTAATCAATGAAGAAAACAGAGGGATAAATACAGATTTTATGCATGGGTCTCCAAAAAGACAGGGCTTTAGTTTGGTGGAGACCGTACCCCCAATGCCAGACCTGTGTATTGAGAGAGTTGCGACATGGAGGGACCAGTTTTCTTTTGGTCACGTAGTTGCTGGAAGCCATTTTGTCTGGCACCCCGTGTTCACCCATCCGTTTCTTGGGGGAACTAAATGGCTTCTAATCGCAAATTGTCGCAACTCTCCCAATATAAGGCTCTGCCCTATGCCATACGGTGCTGCTCTCAAACGAGACACCTGTTTGTGAGACGAACGTAGGCCTACAAAATACATTGTATACAATACGTTGGCAGAGCACGTGCTGACATTAATTTTCCATAGAATTAGAGGGTTTGTTTGGATTTTTTCAAATTATTTATCTACCTTCAGGTGCGTTGTTTACAATCACGTCTAGGTAATTCACCTGCGAAAAAAATGTCCGTATCTAGCCAACACTTTTTCATTTTCATTCTATTACTTATGAATTTAAAATAGTATTCTATTAATGAGTTATTAAAAATGCTATGTCCGATTTTTTGCCGATTTGACCCAAACATTTTTATTTAAAATTAAATAGGTATTTTGATGGGGTCGAGAAAGTACATGCTTTCATCTGAGCCATTGCTCGAAAAAGTTAGCCAATTATTAGTAGCAGTGAAAAGAAGTGCTCAAAATTAGTTTTTGTCGGGATCCCGACAATATATCACGTGACCAATTCTTATATGTTTTATAAGAAACGTTTTAAATTTTTGTCATGGTTCCTGCCCATTAAAAGTAAAAGTTTTTTTTCGTTAGAGCGGGTGATACTCTTTGAAATACCAATCACTCAAACAAATATATATTTTAATGTTTGGGGCCAAAAATCTGACATAGCATCTTTAAAACATCAGTGAGAAAAGGTGGTGGCAGGATACGGGAATTTCCATATTGCCTTTAATTTGGTTTCATCTACCATTGAAAACTGACCGACGGATTTCGTATCACAATAGGATGCTGGTAGTGTTTTCTCTAGCGTATTTGGCATTCTTCTAAAGGGATAAATATTTTGTCCTCCCCTTGTAACCAAATCACTGCCCATGTTGATTAACATCCGGGTACGACTACTGTTCGGGTACAATCATGGAGGTGACAATGTAGTCAGCATTTTAAAAGGTTTTAAAGGTATAGAGTATACAGAATGTTTTGTATACTAATGGCCCCCTTGCTCTTATAATTATAATGTACTGTATAGTAACGATATTCAAGTAATTGTTATGCCACATTTTCCCGGGTGTTAAACGTCTGTATTTTAATGATCGTGGTGCTGGTCTTTGTCCATTCGGGCTCTCCCGCACGCACTCGGCCTCTGCCCGAAACGCTCCGAATGAGTCACTGTTAAGCACGCCGCACTTACTGATAAGCACGTCATGATTTAGTCAAAATTTTACAATTGTATCAGCAATACCTGAAGCCAGAATATTAAATCAAATCGTAAAAATATTCCTAAAAATTTGTGATAAAAAGATGTCCGCTCCGTGCCCTCCCCCTATTTGAAATTTTGAGTTTTCACGTGATAATTTCCGTGTTTTTTTTTAAATTGTTTTACCATTTACATTTGCCAGATTATATTTCAAACAAAAAAAGTAAATTAGCCTATCACTGAAAATGCGCTAGCTGGGGTCTTTTTAAAGAAATGTCAAACGGAAACTTTGCCATCAGTGCATGCCCTCCTGGGGAAAAAAAATGTACCCCCATGTGCTGTGCCCCGTTGAACATTGTACCTCATTGAACATTGTTTAATTGTTTAACCTTGTCGGTCGATATCGAATCAAACTTAATGTTTAGTTCTTATAATTAACGAGTTCAATAACGGAATGTCCCTATAAACGAAAACGGTCCGGATGGGTTTAAATTAGTAAGGCTTTGAATTTAAATAAAACAAATCTTATCTGCCTTTTCATTAGTTAATTAATTTTCTTCGGTTGGTTGGGTTTATGGCTTCTTTGTATAATATCGACCCACATTTATTTCTCTTCTTCACCCATCGTACCGACTCAATTACGTGAGCAAAATCCTACTACTCCCTAGGGATCTGTTTTTTTTTCTATTCCTTTTTTCTCTCTCATGTTTTTACCATTGTTGTGTAAGGAGGGGAATTTTAGCGACGCAAAAATCCGTACACTGCTTTTACAAAGTGGCACAAGAAATTTCGCTTTGCAAGAAGTTCGAACAGGCTTTAATGAATGATTAGGGGTCTATTCGTTGAGCCCCCTTCCACTTTTTTCCTTGTTTTGTTAATGTATTTCCATTGCCATTCTGTTGTGTGTGGGTTGGCCTATTTTTGCCATGTCCTTGCGGTGTTTTCTCCGGATAAAACAATAAATTCAACTCAATTCAACGCAGCCTCACTATAATTGAGCACACAGTTCTTTCGCGAGCTTAATGCAAATTGGGTTTTTGAAACGTTCAAGTTATTGTTTGATCATGTATACATGTAAATGAATATATAATATAGAATAAAATTAACCAGTGCAAATCTCATTTCAAAAGGTGGTAGCGTTATAGAGATATCGCCGTAAATCTGGAGCAAATCATGTCCACGCAGGACCCATACCCCTAATAGGAATACACAATTTGAAAACGTTTCCGACAGTAACGCTTCGCAAATTCAAATTTCGGTGATTATGACCACTTGGTTTTATAAAGAAATATTTCTTCAAACGCTTTATACTATATCGAAAGCTGTTGTATGCTTCTTACAAATAAGTTTCAATGCCATTAATTTGAACACTGATTACCAAACTTATACCTTCCCTTAAAGCCATTATACACTTTCGGTAAACACTATTGTCCAAGTCCCACACTACGTGTATCACAACTTATATATAAAACAACAAACCTGTGAAAATTTAGGCTCAATCGGTCATCGGAGTCGGGAGAAAATAACGGGAAAACCCACTCTTGTTTCTGCGCGTTTCGCCGTGTCATGACATGTGTTTAAAATAAATCCGTAATTCTCGCTAACGAGGTTACTGTTATCAAAAAGTAAAGCATTTCATGGACTAATATTTCAAGAGAAGTCTTTCACCTTTACCTTCTGTAAACCCTGTAAATTATTTGTAAATCTGTGAACTTTTATTTTTTTTTCTGTACCGAAAGGGTCCAATGGCTGTGCGTATATTATAAGTTATCACACAAGCGCGAGTGGAATTTACGGAAAAATATAGCGCTTCTGCGTCCCATATCCAACGAGGCCGAAGGCCGAGGTGGATATGGGACGCAGACGCGCTATATTTTCCGTATTTCCACGAGCGCGCGTGTGATAACGTATAGACCGATCCAGGCGCGCAAGTGCTGGGCGCCGCCATGCGCTGCGCGCCATTGCTGGGGTTTCTTTGTGCCTAGTTTAGTGCACAAAGACACGAGAAAATCGTTTTCCTTTTCACTTTTTATGGGAATTTAATGTCTTCCTCGATAATCTATGAAATTTCCGTGATATGGCTGATTGATATAACAACGTATTACAATCTTGATAATTTGTTTTAATTAAGCAGAAAGTAAAATACTGAAATTCTGACAAACTACCTTGCCGATGTACCGCATTAGCTACTTTTATGCAGTTTCCGCGTGTTCGACCCCTAACTCCCCTAAGACAAGCACTTGTTCAAGATGATTCGGCTTATATTTTGTCGTAAATTTTTGTGGTCAGTGATCTACATTGGTATTATCATGATGTCCTGTTAAGGAAATTGTGTTATTCGTCGAGGAAAACATTTAATTTCCATAAATAGTAAAAAGAAACATGATTTCCTTATGTCTTTGTGCACAAAACGTGGCACATGTGCACCCCTGCAATGGCGCGCGGTGCTAAACATTTGCGCGCCCGGTGCGCGTCGGATCGGTCTGCGTGACATAGAACACACAAGACGCATGGTAGTGATATTAGCCGTGCAATATTATACACATAATGAATGTTTATGAGTGCAATGGTGCGAATATTTTCATGAGTTGAAAGATGGAATGTTCTATTCAACGAGGCGGAGCCGAGTTGAATGGAACATTCCAGCTTTCAACGAATGAACATTTCGCACCATTGCACGAATGAAAAACATTCATTATTTGTTTTATATAACATCCAAGTAGATCTTTGTAATTTTGATTAAAAGATACAACTTTCAAAACAAACAAAACGTAGGCCTACAACTTTTAATTGTAGAAGCCGAATGTTAAGTAATTATACTACCTTGCAGTAACACTGCTGCGTTACCAAAGACACGCGCACGCAGTGATATGTGTTTACTCAGCTTTTTCGTTCCATCCGAAAAGTACTATTGCACGCTGGCAGCGTGCAATGGTACTTTTCGGATGGAACGAAAAAGCACGGTGAGTGACTCAGCTTGCAATGGCACTTTTATTTGCTATCACGTGACGGACAATCCTCCAATCAAATGGCAAGGATCTGCTCGGGTGTTATATAAGGGTTTTTATCACCACTCCATTCTGCCAATCTGATTGGAGGATTAGCGCGAACTTGAAGATAATGACTTCAAACCATAGAGCTATAATATATATTGACTAGAGCGCTAACTTGCTCTGCGTTTTGAAGCCACCCTGGGCGCGCGCAGACATGTTTGGTGTGTTGCGTGAATTCGGAATTTTAAGAGAACACACATTGCCGCGATTATTTTACATTCGGCGTGTGCGTATACGTACGCAACTGTCCACTCGCGTACGTCCGCGCTACGAAAACCGTAACTTCGACTTGATTGCCGTACTAAAAAAAATAACCGCGCCTTTTAATCATGACGCACATGACGCTCGCAGTTTGTGCGCTGATCAACAGATTGTGCGTTCACATTTACTGCATTTTTTGCTTCGATGGCACATAAAAAAGAACAGACGCACTATCATGCAAATAGCCGTACAATTGCCGTACAAAATGTCAAGCTTTTGTATTGGTTTGTACATAAACATGGATGTGCCCACACGGCTTCAAAACCTTAGTGTGTGTATAACGGGGTGTTAGCGCTCTAGTCAATATATATAGCTCTATGCTTAAAACACCGTGTTCTTTAATTATTGCATCGATGCTGACACGTCTTATGCTTTTATGAAGCCCCTTTCACACGAGAGCAATTTAGCAAGGGTCACTTCCTAAATTAAAGCAAGGATGTAAAAACTTAACCAAGTTAATGTTTTTTTTGTTTGAAAAACAACAATTTTTTGTAGCTGTCCAACATTTGCAAGTATGAAAACATTACTGATTTTGTTTAGACTTCATTCGAAGAAATGCAATCATTTATTTGACAGTAAACTCAATTTGTTATCTTTAATTAATGCATCGATGCTGACACGTCTTATGCTTTTATAAACACGAGAGCAATTTAGAAAGGGTCACTTGCTGAATTATAGCAAGGATGTAAAAATTTAACAAAGTTAAAGACCCTGGACACTATTGGTTATTGTCAAAGACCAGTCTTCTCACTTGGTGTATCTCAACATATGCATAAAATAACAAACCTGTGAAAATTTGAGCTCGATTGGTCGTCGGAGTTGCGAGATAACTATGAAAGAAAAAACACCATTGTCACACGAAGTTGTGTGCTTTCAGATGCTTGATTTCGAGACCTTAAATTCTAAACTTGAGGTCTCGAAATAAAATTCGTTGAAAATTAATTCTTTCTGGAAAACTACGTTACTTCAGAGGGTTTCTCACAATGTTTTATACCATCAAAGGCTCCCCATTACTCGTTACCAAGTAAGGTTTTATGCTATAAATCATTATTTTGAGAAATTACCAATAGTGTCCACTGCCTTTAATGTTCTTTTTGTGAAAAACAACAATTTTTGTAGCTGTGCAACATTTGCAAGTATGAAAACATTACTGATTTTGTTTAAACTTTATTCGAAGAAATGCATTCATTTTTTCAACCAATCCATAGGACACTATATCACATAGACACCCTCATTGGCAGTAAACTCAATTTGTATAAGGACAAATTTGTAGTTTGCAACATAATCAATATGTAGGCCCGTACATATTCACAGTAAGTAAGCTTACTTAAAGGGCACACTTTTGACTGTAAAAAAACCCCACTTTATATGTCAACATTAAGGAAACAAGGTGAAGCATAACTTTTGTACCTTTCCCAAGAAAACTTATATGTAGTACCGAGTATAGGCCAACTACTACTACTACTACTTACCTTTGTTCGCTACTGTCTGCAGTATGGTGGCGGTTCTAGGTGGCACTGTCTGCAGTTTGGTCGTGGTTCTTGGCGGCACTGTCTGCAGTTTGGTCGTGGTTCTTGGCGGCACTGTTTGCAGTTTGGTCGTCGTTTTTGCCGGCACTGTCTGCAGTTTGGTCGTGGTTCTTGGCGGCACTGTCTGCAGTTTAGTCGTGATTTTTGGCGGCAGTGTCTGCAGTATGGTCGTTGTTTTTGGCGACACTGTCTGCAGTTTGCCCGTGGTTTGTACGGGCCGCCTGCAAGCTTTCCCGAGTGCGGACATCGCCTTGTTCCTAAGCGCGACCCAGTCATCACCGTCGTCTGCCGTCACAACCGCCCCGCACATCTTGTCGTTTCCCCCGGACACCCTAGCCGAGAAACTGACCACCGTGCACAGGGTCAAGCAGAGGGCCAGAGCTGAAGGTTTCACTGCCCCCATTCGGAATTGTTGTTTTAAAAATAAAATATTGCTAATAAAATGTTCTCCTATGCCGTACACGAAGTGGCACTCATCACCGCAGATATCAAAGGTTGACTTGACTGGACTTGACTTGAAAAAGTATAGCAATCGGGAAAAATAGTTGCAAGAACTCTTTTCAAAATAATTTTTTTTTTTTTGTAAAATTTGAGGACAAACTTGAGTTCTGACAGTGAATACTTGATGCTTTAAACTTTATTATACGGTGCTTGATGCTGCTTTTCGTCCTGAGAAATGATGTACGACAGATATGTTTTAGGAAGTCCGTTTCGTCGACAGTCGCAAATCTATTGACATCAACCAGTGTATACTTGCCATGCGTGTTTGTCAGTTCGCGCACAACGCAGTGTAATTAATTGGTGCCAATTCATGGGAGGCGTTTTTGTCTTCTTTTTTTTAGGTTGATGTGCGCAGTGTGTTGCAATGGTAAAACTTGGTGTCAGTGCGTAGTGACAAAAACTGTCAGTTTCGGTGCAAAATATCGTCGGAAGTGCATTGCTGCCAAGTAATTTTTTTAAAACAATATTATAAGTAGCCACCTAGCTAATTTAGGCTAACAATAAGCCGTTCGAAGAGAAGTAGGCTAAATGTTAAGTCATTCGAACGAGATAATAAGTCGTTGCTTTTGAAATAATGTGCACAGCCACAATCATTGGTATACTTTTTGTTACAAAGGCAAAAAATGAACAACAGATAAATAATGAGTAACTCTTTGCAGAACTTGTATTCTACAAACTCAAACACTTAATATTTATCTTTGACACAACGATTGTTAACTGATAAATAGCATTGAGATAACTGCTACAATTCAAACTGTTGTTCATAAAACGGACACGAAACAGTTGGATGTACATCAGCGATGTCACTGATGGGCTTTCGTACACTCACATGACTATCTACGAGTTAAAAGATTTGTTTATAATGGCGAATTTCATTGGACTTCTCAGTTGAAAAATGTCCAAGCCGGTCGTCAATTGTGTTAGCTGGTAGCCGGTTGCGAACGATGTTTTTCTTGAAACCGAATATTGTGGCTACAACGCAGGGAAGAAAAGAGCAACTACTGCACGACGAGAAAAACATTGAAAAAGACCAATTAAATATGACATCACCGACTCTTTGGCTGGTAACATTAACACGCAATGTCAATGCTTGTTCTGCTTTTCGCATATCAATGCAATGTTGCTATAGCAACCGAACGGCAACAGAAAACACCAATTATTATTTGTCATATGCAATAATATAAGGGAAAACAATTTTCATCTGACGCAGTCTGATTTGAGTTCATGACAATCTCCGATCGATCAAATCCACAGAGAGGATTGGCTTGAAGGCCGTCCCCCATTCATTGTTCGGCATCATCATTCATATTTAATAGTCTTATAGGTTTTTATAGTTTGTCGAACCAACCATCTCGATTCAAATCAAATTAAATTTTCTCCGAACCGAGCATGGAAGATTTGTTTTTGTCCGAACGCCCTTTTTATATTTTGGTACTATAGACCAAACATTAGTTTGTTAACAAAAAGAGTGAACGTGTGCATTCCAGGGCCTTTCTGGTATAGGCGCGATACTACACGATAGTCATAATAATGGGAAATTTAACCTTGTACATAACAAACAAACACATAAACTAACGGGTCATAAAACTAACAGCTTAAGAAGTTTGTAGACCTCTGTCTTCACAGTCAAACGTTGATAAGAACCAGACAGTGCAAACTCTGCTAAATGTAAAATTGCATGTTTTCTTCACAGAAACACCCATGATATAATATGGCTCGTTTGTAAAAAAAAATTCGATTTCACAGGTTATAATATGACAAGAATAATGAAACAAAATGCAAAACCGTAAAAATCACATAAACGATACTCTACAAATAAAACAATTCACTGATTTCAGGGAGCTTGGCTCGTTTCCGGGTCACACTGACCCGGAAACTGTTGTGGGACTTTGACTCGGAATCTGCGTAAGTTTGACCCGGTTTCTGCAGTGTCATGGCCGAGCGGTTAAGAGCACCGGATTCAAGCACTGGTGTTTGATCAGCAGGGTGTGGGTTCGGATCCCGGTCGTGACACTTGCTACATAAAATTGGGGAGGTAGTGCTTTCTGCTCTACCGGCCAGGCTTCGGACTGATGATACCCAAGCCTACATCCGTATGGACTGTAAAGGGGTTAACCCTGTTTCAGCCCTACAGGAGTAGGTGGCAACGGCCTCTGGAAAAAAAAAAATTGTAGGCCACACCTTGAAGTGGCCTTCAGGCCTTGTGTGTCAAACAACTTGCATAAAAAAATAAATAAAAACAAAAATAAAAAAAATACTGACCCGAAAATGGAATAGGTCCCATGGCCGAAAATCCTGAGCGAATAATGTCCAGGTAGAAAGAACAATATCTGATAGACTACATAATGTGAGAACCTTCACTTACAGTAACGCTTCTCAGGTTCAAATATTAATTTGGCATATCATTTTTTGTTTTTCTTTTCTTTTTCATGTGACCCCGGGCCCCCGGAGAACAGTTCTTTTGCTAACTGACGGGGATACCCTGGTTTAAGAACACCAGACAATTAAACAAACAAATAAATAAATCATAAACGTACACCTTCCCTTTAATTTTCCCTCTTCACTCTCAAATAAGTAGCTTAATAATTGGAGGATATTCAATGTTCTGGTCGGTATCTCTGCCCATCAGCAGGCAATCTGGATTAACCTTCACCTGGATTAACCTTAGTAAAATTTACCTCTAGTACTTAATTAAAAATTGCTCCAAGGTTCAATTCGGTTTTGTAACCTACGGTCAAGCAATTTTTTTGTCTCGTCCTTTAGAAGGTTCTTGACATCTGTAAATATACATAGGCCTACTTGGGGTTGGACACAGAAACAGGATTTGAACCAACGATGAGCTATCTATAGCCCTATGTTGGCGGTTTCCTTATTTGTCAATGTTCTGCAAAAAATGGGGTGTTTAATTGGTGTCTCTAATGTGACACGGTGTTAATTTCACCAACGTAATATAGTAATGGGGATAAATAACACATCGGTGGTGTTGTCACTTATACCAGGAAGAATTAAGGCAGTGGACACTATTGGTAATTACTCAAAATAATGAGGAGAGGTTGATGGTATAAAACATTGTGAGCAACGGCTCCCTCTGAAGTGCCATAGTTTTTGAGAAAGAAGTAATTTTCCACGAACTTGATTTCGAGACCTCACAGATTAAAAATTGATGTCTCTAAATCAACCATCTAAACGCACACAACTTCGTGTGACAAGGGTGTTTTTGCTTTCATTATTATCTCGCGACTTCGTTGACCGATTGAGCTCGAATTTTCACAGGTTAGTTATTTTATGCATATGTTGAGATACACCAAGTGTGAAGGCCAGTCTTTGACAATTACCAATAGTGTCCACTGCCTTTAACACACCAGTTTTTGCAGTGTATTTTTGTTTGGGGTTCTAGTCAGTTTCCCTTGTGGTGTACTTTTTTTAAATATTAAAATATCTGAAAATAAATAAAACACAAGATTGAGAATTGTTCTAAACAGTACTTTCCTCCTTTATTAAGAAAATGGCATAAATGAAACAAACACAAAATACCACGAAAGAAATGTCAAAAATATATTGATATCACTGTGCATTAAAATTTGCAGTGCTTATCATCAAGTATGTTTTTAAGGTAATTAATTTGGGGGAATATTTGTGACCCTTCTTTTAAAGGCAGTGGACACTATTGGTAATTACTCAAAATAATTATCACCATAAAACCTCACTTGGTAACGAGTAATAGGGAGCTGTTGATGGTAAAAAACACTGTGAGAAACGGCTCCCTCTGAAGTAACATAGTTTTCGAGAAAGAAGTAATTTTCCACGAATTTGATTTCGAGACCTCAAGTTTAGAATTTGAGGTCTCGAAATCAAGCATCTGAAAGCACACAACTTCGTGTGACAAGGGTGTTTTTTTCTTTCATAGTTATCTCGCAACTCCGACGACCAATCGAGCTCAAATTTTCACAGGTTTGTAATGTTATGCATATGTTGAGATACACCGAGTGGGAAGACTGGTCTTTGACAATTATCAATAGTGTCCATTGTCTTTAAAACCAAGCTATTGTGAAGTAAAAGAGCGCCAAGATTAATCCCGTTTCGAGTCCGAAGGGGAAGGTCGTGCGTGTAGCATTGTTCGCGCGATAAGGTTTTAACGTTCATCCTCAAGCATTACTCCTTTGTAGTTCAATTAATTAACCTAATAAATTACCTTGCCCTTGTTCATTCAAACACCTCCGTCAATATGTAACCAATTAAATAAAAAGCACTGGCCAAAATAAGTCATGCAATATGTAAGATCAAAGCAGTGATTTTGAATTTTATATAAACATAATTATTGTTCTTCACTAAAAGAAACTCTTTGATATCTCGGTCGTGCCGAATCACTTTATGTCAATTGTTGTTGTTGTTGTTGTATGTCCCCCCCCCCCCCCCCCCCCTCTGTCTATAGCTTTTTGTTAATTACGTAAATTTTACTCCGTGAATCGAGGAGAGAAAAATATCTCAATACAAACTCCAAATTTTAATACCTGTACGAGATAATTATTAAACATGAATGAACACAAAAACAGCAAGGATGCAATTACAAAATTCCCTTTCCCCTACCTATATAACTTTAAAGGCAAAGTATACCTTACGTTTTTTTAAACCGTTCGATTGTTACAATCCTTTATAAATAAAGATGTAAAACTAACCTATGGAAATGATACACACTAAGTTCTATTTGCCCCCTCACTATCATAGCCTTTGTTTTGCAGCCCATCGCCGAGAGAGGGCGGTGTCATTTCTTCACCGTCTGCTCCTCGGCTGTTTGCTGTACCTCTCTTCGCATCGTCTTTCGTAGTATTAGTAGCATCACCGTTAGTGGCGAATGAAACAAGGAAGATCACTACGAAGGCAATGAACTGCAGGGCGATCAGCCCGGCCGTTAGGCCGTAGATGATCATGCGGAACCGCTCGATGTCGTACACGGCGCACGAGCCGCGCTCATCGCATAAACTCTGCCATACGAGACATGCTGAGTCGATGCAGGCTCCGTACAGGTATGGGAATGGTATTGATCCTAAATAATGAAGAGGGTAAAACAATAATACAAGTAATAGTAACATTTAAGAACCTAAATGGGCACTCATGATATGACATGAATGTTTTCGGATCAACACCGTTTTTGATAATGTACCGTAGTAGGCTACTCGTCTTGATTAAACTTAGTCGAGTACTACTCGTTTTTCTTACTACATGGATCACCCAGGTCTCGGGATAAATAAGCAATAAATAAATGCATAAATAAACTCACCTAATACGAGCATAATAACTCTGCTAATACCCAGAGCCAGAGACTTATCCGACGGGCTGACAGAGCTGGAAAAATGATTACAAAAACCAACATATTAACATTTTGTAATCATAAATATTCTTGGAAGGGTTCCGACTTTACTAAGAAACATAAAACAGTAGTTTCATCAAGATCGGGCAGACCTGTGACAACCTCGTTCCCAGTGGTACGATTTCGCTAAGCCATTTTTTTATATTTAAATTTCAGAATATGATCATGAAGACAGTGCTCCTTAGTTACAAAAGGTTGCAACTTTTTTTCAAGACCACAATGCAACTTTCTGCTCCATTTCATGGAAACTTTCATGGAATCTTTGTTTCCTTACCTTACTATTATAATGATCCTCGGTGACGTAGCTGAACTTAAAGTCAATGCCCATACCACCATTAGAACAACGAAGATAATCATGTTAGAGCAGTTGTACTTGCAATGACCACTTGTTAACATAGAGGGCGTGAGTGAGATGGTGACGTCAGAAGAGGTTGGTAGAGAGACGTTCGTGGAGCACGAACAGTTGCTATACGTCTACGAAAGAAAGACAAAAAAAAACATCATATAAATTTACTTTCAGTCAAATGATTGGTTGCTTTGTTTCTTACAAGTTCAACGCTTTATTTTATTTTGTACGACATTGTTTACAAACTGTGTCTGTCTGTTTTTGCTTTGAATTGACGTTGGATGCAGTAGAAGGGTCTATAGTTTAATATTCATGACCATTAATTGTAATGAGTTTGTATCGCTGCCGCTTCTTATTAATGTCTCCACACATGTTGTGTTTCAGCCAGAGCTAAGCACATTCTTTGGCACTTTCATTGAACTAAACAAAATTACTCTTACCAGATTAAGTTCATTAGCCAAAATACCATGTCATGTATATTTGTGCTGGTTGCTTGCTCATTTCTGCTCAGCAAAAACATGTTGAGCAACCATTTCTGTTTAAGCAGCTCTATCAAATTTTGCCCTGGAAGAATGTGTATTCGTTTACTGTAATTTTACACGTTACCTTATTCTCTGAGACATCCGCACATCCAGCGTGACAAGGCGAGAAAAAGGTGACACCGTCCGGTCCACAGTACGGGGTGAAGGCCCCTCCATCCGGGCACAGACAGTCGGAGTTACACGGTACTTTGAGACCCGTGGGGTTACTATACGAATCAATAAATGCACTGATCGTTAGCATTGTTAATAAAACAACAGTAGACACTATAGAGATAATAGTTTCTGCATATTGCCAAAAATAGTTAATGTGCTTACTAAAAGCTCAGTCAGTATTATTTGGACATTAACGCAGGATGAGCAACCAAAGAAGTTTTGGACCACCACGGGATGGTGGACGCCCAACAATAGACCTAATATCGAGAGAGGTCAAGTGTTTAGACTGCAGGACTTGCAATCACAATTGTGGGTTCGAGTCCTACCGAGCTAACCACTGTTCTCTCATTGAACATAGAATGAGTATTCTCGTCTAGTTACTGAATCAGAACTTCTTGATTTGTGCAATTCGTCATTGTAGACGTTAAACCGAATGTTTGTGTGAGGGAGATTGGGTGTTGCATTGCCAGCTTGGTGTTTATAGCCCCTTGTGGGAGTTTGTCCAGTTCCCTTCGTAGGAAGATCATCTAAACAAACAAATAAACAAACAAAGACACAAACAGACATGTTGACTTACTCGTGACCATGGTATCCAACAGTCACACCAGCAATGGGCGGGTTGTCGCACCCGATGAAAATCAGAGCCACAGCACAACAGCATGCAATGAGTGCAGATACACAGCCCATGATCGACGAGCCACGAACCGTCAGAGCGTACTTTTTGATGATAAGCCCGCCTGCCAAGGCGCCCAAAGCCCAGGGTGGTACAAACGCAAAACCTGTCAGAGGGAAGTTGCAAAGCATAGTGAAACTTACACGTTCAATGTGTGCGTAAGACATGGTAATGTTAAAATAATGCCAGCATGTGCTGACAATGTTCCTTTCTGCAGGGTTTTAATGAGTTTGTATTCAATTGTTTTACATTTTCGGTGTGATGGCAGGAGTTAATTTTCGTCTACCATTGACAATTTGACATAGTTCCCAAAGGATGCCTGCAGTCCCGCCCCTCCTATTACCAAATCACTGATCTCTATTCATTAACACCCCCTCCGAGGGACGTGTGGATTGGTCCGGCTTAGGATATCATAGCATATGAGCTTCAGTGGGTACGAATGGATATTGAATATGGGTTGAAGGAAGGGGTAGAGGTTGAAATGAACAAACAAACTATATACCCGCAGTGAGGTTCGCCATGGAGACATCGAGCCCAAACTCCACCTGCATGTACTTTGGAAAAAATGCTGCCAGTGAGTAGACGAGGGCGCCCTCTGTGATGAAGGACAGACTAGCCAGGAGAAAGATACCGTTGGTCAGGAGTCGCCATACTGCCCGAGGCCACTCTGAAAAATCAAAGATAAAACAGGGATGAAGTTCAACATGAAAGAAAACACCTACAATATATTTCTTGAAGACATTGAGATTACACTGATCGAAACTTCGAGTTGTTGGACACCAAGTATGAGTTGTTGGAAACCAAGTATGTGTGCATTCACTGTGGTTGTTTTGACAGACAACAGCATGAACATCTGACATCACGCCTCTAGGCTAGTGAATTACGCCAGATACCAGCCTTGTTGAGTGGGTGGTGTCCATCCGTACAATGTACCTACGACCTCGCATTTATTTCACACGGATAAATTATTCGCAGTCAATTCACATGTACATGTACACAAATTAATGACATTGTGAAACAACAATGTTTCACACAACATCATGCGCACGTACGATGGGTGCAGACGGTTGAATGTACAATCTGACATTACATCACCTTGCACAAATCATAAACACAGCTATGGAATGCTTACGTCACAGCATGCTAATCCAAATGCCAACATCCAATGAAATCATATTGGACCTTTAAGACCAGTGCCTTATCCTTGAGGATAAGCCAGGGGACCAGTCTAGACCCTGTGGGAAATCAGTGAGAAACATTGTTTACCTTTGAGATCCTTCAAAGCAGATTTTTGTGTCTCCTCTTCTGGGTCAGCCACCTTGGTCTGAGCTCCCTTGACATCCTCCTCCTCATCGTCGTCTCGACGAGGAATCCTCCTCGGGAAGCCGAAGAACGGCAGGGAGAGAGTAAAGAATGCAGTCGCTACGATGAGGAGCCCAAGCCACCAGGCCCCTACCCATCCTCGGTCTTTAGGCGTCAGCGTGATGGAAGAGACATCCACGCGGTAGAAGTCCACCCAGAGGCTGACCGCCCCGTTGGCGATCAGGAAGCCGATGATTGCACCAAGCCCGAACATGCTCTCCAGTATACCTGAAGCATTTTATGATATGGTTTACGATAAAATTTTGTATCTACTTTCTTATTATGTTCTATTTTTGGGAACCTGTCTGGATATTTGCTGGTTATATTATGTTCTTTTGAGAGCTTGTCTAGCTATTTGATGGGTAGATTATGTTCTTTGAGGAAATTGTCTCGCTGCATTTGTTCTACTGCTGCAGAGTAGATTTTCGGAATTTGGGACACTACTCAGTTCTAAAAAGAATTGTCCTGTTTATGTTAATACCTTGTCAGAACTCGTTTGTAAGAAATCGGCAGGGACTATTGCTTTTGCTCGATGGATCGAGGGGACTTCTTGTTACAAACTTCACTGCTGCAGAGTGAGTTCTAATATTGGTCACGACGTTTCGACTGGCCATGTTTTAGTAACCATCAGGATATGATATATATTTCCATATAAGGTCATATAACAGCCAACACGATAGTCCGAATAGTTTTAATGTTGTTGTTTTCTTTAGGTAATTAGCGTTAATGAATTCAACACACTCTAAAAAAGCCGAAAAAGCCAAAAACCGAAACTTTTGGAACCTTTTTGAAACTGTACTCACCTGATGCCAAGCCAGTGGTTCCCCTAGAAGCGTTATCGTCAACATAGGCTAGAGCCAAGGGTACCAGCGGCCCATAACCTAGACCCAGTATTACCTGCCCAATGATAATGAGCAAGAATGCCACATTGTTATCTTGCAGTATCTGTCGCTCAGCAGCCTCACACGACCCTTCATCCTCCCCACCATCGGTTCGGCAGACCCCACCAAATCCCCCCGAAGATGAATTGGATTCTCCGGGTATCTGATACGGTGGGAGGATGAACTGCGGTAGGGTGTGACAAAACGCACCCAAGGCGAGTAGGACCCCGCCGAGAGCTATCCACACCGGGCGACTGCTCGTTGATCGCCCGCCGAAGTGCGTGACAATCACGGTCGAGATGACAACACCGACCGTGTACATGGACGCACTGAGGCCGATCTCCGAGGCGCTCAGCTGGTAGCGGGTTTCGATGGTGGTGACGAGCCCCTCGAAGACGGCCAGTGCAGCCGCAGAGAAACACAGGAGACTGCACACCCAGAAGATGAAGAGGTTTAGAGAGGTAAATCGCTGAAGACATCGTGGGTAAAAGAAGATGCAACAGCACCACATGTCCTCCTTAGTTACGCGGTCATCATCCCCACGAGTTGAGTTGGTTCGTTGGTCCCTGGCCATTGCGCCTCTAAGCACGGTGTTTTAGTTTAACTTCACGGTAGGCAGGTGAGCAGTGCACTCGGCTTTTTTTGAAGTAACGGTCGTTTTCGCCTCAACTCAAAACGCTACCTACATGTTCATTGAAAATAACAATGGCATAACAACTAAATTGAATTGCTGTAGTAATCATCAAATTCACGGGAAGAACTGGTTGCTAACAGGCATAGTGTGACTCTGGGTGGAAAATCCCAAATAATTATGTGTCAGTATACACAGCCAGGCAAATCTCAGGTAAAATATTAGTGGAATAATTAAGTTGTGATATACAAACTAAGTAGCATTTAAGATGAGGCACACACGTTGTGGAAAAAGTAATATTTTGGTCTCATTATAAAATATTAATCTGAAAAGGACTCCATTAACTGCATTTAAATGCACTGGATACCTTTGGTAATTGTCAAAGATCAGTATTCTTACTTGGTGTATCCCAACCTATGCATAAAATAACAAACCTGTGAACAGTTTGACTCAATTTGTCACCGAATTTGCAGGAGAATAATGAAAGAAACAAACATCCTTGTTGCATTTAATAGGAGACTTTCCAACGCTAGGTGGCAGCAGACATACCGGGTAAATTTCCATTGTTTACGTAGTTCTGAACATGCGCATAATTCTGAGAACAATGGATTTACCCGGTAAGTCTGCTGCCCTCTATCGTCCCAGGAAGTCTCCCATTGGTGTGCTTTCTGATGCTAAGTAAAAGGCGTCAGGTCTGAAGTATTTTAATATATGAATTGAGTGAGATATTACATCTTTCTCAAAAACTACTTTACTTCAAAATGAGCCGTTTCTCTACTAGAACCTCTCCATTGATTGTTACCAAGTAAGTTTTATGCTAACAATTATTTTTTAATAACTACCAATAGTGCCCAGTGGGCTTATTGCTGTATCAAACAGTGTGAGATTTTAAGGAACTTGTGCCTGAAACAGCCGGACGCGTAGCGCTATACTGCCCAGAAAAATAATGCATTCCATTCAATAACAACAAAATGGCTGACACAGCAAAAATGGAGAAATCTGTTCCTGTAGATGACTATAGTTGCATGCAATGTGAACCACAATATCTTGAACTGATCCAATGGGTGGGTATGCAGTGAGTGGTTGTCTTTAGCTTTCGTCATAGACCACCGGTTTATTGAGAAAAAAAAGCGATGCACTGCATTTTGACATTTTTAACACACGCACTAATCACTCAATCCATCATCATGTTCAGAAATGGTATCCAGTAAACAAATAAAGTCATAAATAATGACAGTTATTAAGGGCGAGAGTTCCTCGGGACCTCGTCTGGTTTCCGACCACTGCATATTATGTGTTGTAGACCACACATGCATATAAATAATACAATTGTTGCACGCTATGACGGGGTCCACGGTTTTCTTACAAGCGAGGGGAAAATAGCACCCTCGGCTTCGCTAACTAAACCTTAGTTGAAGTCAAAGCCAATTCAGTAGCAGTAGCCGATGACGTAGCCAATTACTTGGTCGAAGCTAAAGCATTAGGTTTGAAAAGATCTTTGAGTAAAATGGTAATTATGCGTAACTGTAGTCTATGGTTTATGGACGTGCTATACCAAAAAGTGGTTTCATGTTTATTGCCAAATCGATGCAAGATGTGACCTATTGGTGTCTGTAGGAACTGAACACTTAGGTTGTTTATTTACACATTTCTGTCACATTCTTCTCGGTTTTGTGATTCCGTTTTTTAAGTGAACGCACTTACAGGCAGCTTAAAGGCAACTTTAGGGTCAACTTCCCTTACTGCCTTTGAGCGATAAACCCCAAACTGCATGATGGCCATCCGTCTCTTTATCGTTTTGGTGATCACAAAAAGTGATAAAAAGCTGCCAGAATTCCACACTATCGGTGAAATTAGTTCACATCAGATAAAACCTAAAATTCAACCGTATTTTTGAAAGCCATACCCAAAGTAGAACAGACCTTGGGTTGTTTTATAGTAGTATTCGTTACATTCGAGAGCGTGTGAACGATGGTCAATGTCATAGCCGACTCAATAAACCTGACACCGAGTGACCTGATCAATTTTGAGACCCCATTAGTCTAATAACATAAAAAGGGTCACAAAATTATACTCCAGGGGCCAATTCACTATTTACATGTCACCATTAAGAGCATTTTCTCTAGAATTGGGGAAAATCTAAATTTTACCAAAACGTTGATGGGAAAGTTGTTTATAACAAACACCAAAATCTCAATATTGAAAATTTGATCACTAGACCCGGTTATCTATGTGAAATTCCACCGAATTAGAAACAAGAAAACCCACTACGCATTTCGAGTCATAGGCCTAGCTGGGTTTGTTTATTCGTGACTTGTTCAGTCGTAAGTGATGTTGAATCTTTGCATGGTGTAGATAAGTTGAAAAAGTTAACATACGGGAACTATACCACTCAATCTCCTTGTTTGGGAGAGTTGGCCCTGAAATGGGTAGTTGTGGCATCAACTTTCCGAACAGTATACTCTGGATCTCTTTAGCTACAGAAGTGCAGAATTAATTGTTGTTTTTATATTTTTTTCATACAGTTCTTTACTTCAATGATTTCAATAACAAAGTTTGAATTTCAGAAGCATATCTTCCCCCAGCATTACTGAAGTATTAATTACGTGCTGTGCTGTTCTGAAAACCACAAAATACCAGAACAAATCTATTGGATATTGTTTTCATGCGAACCCAAGACTTCTGCCAAAACATGCTCCCTATTTTTCTTTTATAGACCATTTGTGGGTTAGTCTAACAAAAGAATCCCGACCCCGCCATTTGAGCTTTTGGAGTACAAGTTCACTCGGTGTGTGGTAATGGATGGGTGTAATCTCCTGTGGAATTGGGGGGGGGGGGGGGGGGCAGAGCGCGCTGTCTCCCCGCCTGGTGTTTCGGTGAGTGACTTGACTTTCATGAGTCGTGGTAAACACATTGGGCTCGTTGGGCTAATGCTGCAAAAATAGAGGCTGCCAAGCATACGCCGTGCTATACGTAATTTTTTAGTACATTATTCAGCTTTCATGAATGGTTGATTCATTAAAAACAAAGTTCCTATGGCATCAAAGGGTCGAAAAATATACAGAGAATACATAATTTAAAAAGAAAACAATTATGTCAAAATTACACGATTACAATGCGGAGACATCAACATTGTTTATGAAGGAAAAGATTTGTTTTGAAAGTGCTTGAAACAAAGTAGCCTATTATTTAAAAAAAAAAAAAAAAATACATGTAGATGCCCGTCGAAACCTCGAGGCCATCCTAAAAGAGTAAACGAATACAACTAAGAAAGGAGTTCTAAAAGCTGCATAGCTTTCTCTCTTTGCTCATTTTCAACTTACTGTAATTGGCACTCAAAAAATTACCATGGGAAACTTATCAAGTTCAAATCTGTCCTGAAGTGTTTGCATCTGAAATACAGTGAGTTTCTCTCCAGTTCAGTATTTACTTAGATACTGGTTTCATATGGTGGCCCTTATGCAAGGGGGGGGGGGCACACCAAAGACATACATTATATAACAAGTACCAAACGTCAACACTTGTAAAAGTCTTTAAGGGTCCATCTAATGCCTCCTATAGCTTCCTGTACCATAACAAAAATATTTATAAAATCCAACTTGATTTGTGCATTGGGTTAGTGACTGTGTACTTCACAATAATCATTATAAATCGTACACAGTGTGTCGTACATCAGCGTGTGCGAAGCAACATTTTTATAACAAAAATGCACCGATAACAAATATCCAGATCGGGGAGAAGATAATATTTTCATACAACAACAACCTGGTTAACACTAATTTAATAAAGTTCATATATTTATATTTCCCTTGTGGTTTATTATTTGATATATGTATATATATATATATATTATAGGTTTTTCCATAAAAACTTATATTTTTGTTCAGTTAGAAAACAAAATCCAAATAACTCTAGCCTCTAGTGAAAAATGTCATAAAACTGTTGTTATCTGTACCGAAAGATACCGAATTTTGAACCTTGTTTTATCAGACATTTTGTCATAATTTGTCAAATCAAAATACTTAGAAAGGAGACGGAATTAGGGTCTCCGGAATGTCATGTTCATAAAAAATTCTGTTTTAGATTAAACGTGTACTCTTTTCTTGTTCATTGACAGTTACTTAGCCTTTAATTTGACTGTGCTTTAAAAGTTGTCGTAACGAAACCAGGGGGCGTTACCGGGCAATTTGGGGTAAACGACGTGACGACAAACGCGTCGCAGCTGCGGTGTTTTCTTCCCCCGTACGATGACAGAAAAGTACCCGCTCGAGGGACCACGTTCACCTTGCTCACGGTCGTGGAGCAAAGGGGCGATTATGTCCCATGAACCACCAAGGTCTGACAAGCTATTGATCCCTGTTCAATCAACGGTTATTAATTTTTGTTTTGTCGGGTGTGAGGTGGTGGTCCCATTATGTGTTTTCAGTTGGGACACCAGTGGGAAAAATGAAAGATTTAATCCCAGATTTGGCCCAAACTTCAAAGTCGAAAAGTGAGCAAGAAGCTTTTTTTAAATGCTTGCATTGTATTAAAAAAAAAAAAAAAAAAACCCAGAAAGTGTGGGGGGGGGGGGGGGCTTTACTTTCGTCCTTCGAAGCATCTGACAATATTCTGCTACCGTTGAGAGAAAATTGAGAAGTTGGAACTCAGATGTTTTGAAAAAAAAAATAATGAAACTAAAATGATTTAGTGTTCACCGTGAGAGCTCACTGTTTCTATAAATCAATCTCAATCATCAAGAGAAAAACTTCCAACTAAAAAAACCTGTTGAATTCCAGGAAACATTTACCCCAGGAAAAAAATCTCGATTTGCCTTCGATTGCCATACTCGAATTAAAGGGAAGGTACACGTTTGGTAATTACTCAAAACTGACTTGGTAACAAGCATTGGGGAGATGTTGGTAGTATAAAACCTTGTGGGAAACGACTCCCTCTGAAGTAACGTAGTTTTTGAGAAAGATGTAATTTCTCACTAAAATAATCAAAGACTTCTAGCTAGAAGTCTTTTATTCCTATCTGAAAGCACACAAATTCATTCAACAAGGGTGTATTTCTTTCATCATTTTCTCGCAAATCCGATGACCAATATTGAGCTCAAATTTTCACACGCTTATTTGTTTACGCTTATGATGGGATACACCCAGTGAGGACACTGGTCTTTAACAATTACCAAATGTGTACCTTCCCTTTAATGGCAATATGAAGGTACACCAGAAATCGTTACAGCAAATCTTTGTTCGATGATGGCACTTAAATGCCGAATATGATGGTATTTCATAAATTGTTGGATTATTGAAAACTAAGCATGGGGATGGGAATAAAAATCTACTCCACAAAAAAGAAGAAGAAAAAAAAGTTGAAAAATTATTCTAAAATACGTGTAGCAATATTAAACAAAAGAAATCTTGACGCATCTGTAAGAAACGTTTCTCATATTCCATTTACGGGGATAGCAACTGATATTATTTCCCGCAGCTATCTCGAAGTGGGTTATACTATCGAAAGCTTCTGTTTTTCTAACCGAGTATGTTTTTATCGCCATTGGTTTATTGGAGTGACTACCATACCTTCCCTTTTTAACTCAACACGTTATCTAACAAACTCACCCACACAATGCTTGTCCACCTCCGCAACTCCCAGTTCTCACGCGGCAGTGAAAATGAATCACGAATAAGGTCTGTGATAAAACTGTTTTATAATTGTCGAAATCACTCTTTTATAATCAGGTTTTTTTTCCCCTTTTTTTTGAAGGTCGACTTTACACCTGTACCTGTGCCGTATACACGTATTCTAACGACACCCACGCGTTTTTGTTATGCTGCGCGTCTATATTGAAATGTTGTCTCTTTTTTTGTAGTCTCACTGAAGTTGGATTGAAACCGTTCTCCCTCTTTGGTGGCGTTTTGAACTTAAACCGGTTTTGTTTATCTCTTGAACCCATACCGAATTACCATTGATCTTTTCCCACTATAATGCAAAGATAATGGTGAGATTGCAGAAAAACGTCAGGCCAAGAACTTGTTTTCTTGGCACACACTCTAAACAACTTGGTTGGCACACTCTAAAAAGTAAGGCTAACATGTTGTGAAATTTTGCTGTGTAAAACTGCTGAGTTAAAATGTTGGGTGAAATTGTTCATTTTTTTATTATTATCTTATTAACACATACCGTTTTACCATTGATCACTTCTCATATAATGCCAAGATAAAGAAGTCGTAGACAAAACGTCAGGCCATGAACTTTTTTCTTCACTCCTTTATATAGGCCCTTTTGGTTGGCACACTCTAAAAAGTAAGCTTATTTATGTTGTGAATTGTTGCTTTGTAAAAATGCTTGGTTAAAATGTTGTGTGGTATTTTTATCTCACGAACCCATACCTTTACCATTGATCAATTCTAATCTAATGCAAAGATAAGAGTCAGGCCATGAACTCTTTTCTTCTTCATACCCTGTATAGGCCCTTTAAGTTTACACACTCTCAACAAATAAATGTAACATTATGTGAAATTGTGCTGGGTAAAACTGCTGGGTGAAAATGTTGTGTGAAAAGTTTGTTTTTATCCCATTAACCCATACCGTATAACCATTGATCACTTCTTCTATATGCAAAGATAATGGTGAAATGGTAGACAAAACGTAAGGCCAATATTTTGTTCTGCTTTATACCCATGGAATAATAGGTGTAACATGTTGTGAAATGTTGCTGTGTAAAACTGACGGGTTAAAAATGTTGTGTGAAGTTTTGTCATTATTGAGTTAAACAACAAATTAATGTTGTTATTATACGATAATAACCTATCAATCATGCACGTGAGGATAATGATGATGATGATGATTTGGACACAAACAAGACTCAGTTCGTAACATGGGCAAACAAAAATTAACATCTAAGCTTTATTTTTCTATTATTATTATTATTAAGGTTTATTATTATGGTTTACTGTTTAAAAAAAAACTGCTCATTGCAGCCTATCTGGCTGAATTACAAAACAGTGAACATTAAAATTAAAAGCAATACAAAAGGAATATTTCTAAACTGTATTTAAATAGATTCTATGTTATTAAAGGCAGTGGACACTATTGGCAATTACTCAAAATAATTATTAGCCTAAAACCTTTCTTGGTGACGAGTAATGGGGAGAGGTTGATGGTATAAAACATTGTGAGAAACGGCTCCCTCTGAAGTGCCATCGTTTTCGAGAAAGAAGTAATTTTCTACGAATTTGATTTCGAGACCTCAGATTTATAACTTGAGGTCTCGAAATCAACCATCTAAACGCACACAACTTCGTGTGACAAGGGTGTTTTTTCTTTCATTATTATCTCGCAAGTTCGACGACCGATTTAGCTCAAATTTTCACAGGTTTGTTATTTTATGCATATGTTGAGATACACCAACTGTGAAGGCTAGTCTTTTACAATTACCAATAGTGTCCATTGTGACTAAGTGAAGGGTGGTTATAAAAGTTAGGTTGGGTTGGTGGTATCTTTCCTCGCCTTCCACCTGCATATAGGACTCCTGTTCAAATCCCTGAGGGGACTGGGTTTCATAATAATCCAAACCCGATTGCGTGGGTTTTCCATTGAATATTTGTCTGGGGTTTTTCCTCCCACATCTAAACAAACTGCTTTGTTTTCTCTAAAAGAGTGAAATAACCACCACTCTTTTTGAAGAGCCATATGAAGGACAGCTCGAAATGTAAAGAGTGGTGTTTTTCACTCTTTTACATTTAGAGAGTAGGAGTCCTGGGCCTATAACAACCAGAATTATTTAACAAACGAAATCATGAATAGTATGGCGATTAGACACTCGTTTTTTGACAGTCTTTGGCTTCACAACCAGAATAAATAAATATATTAACTAATTATTTAATTATTTGATACCATTACAAACTGCCATTAGATATCGGAAAGCACATGGACGTAAATAAAATAGCCGACTGAGCAAAGTACAAAATAAAACCATGCCTTCACATGTTGACATTTTTAAATGACTTTTGTGACAAAACTGTTTTGTATAATATGTTCTGGCTAGTTTTTCCTTTCTGATTTGTTTTTGCTTTTTGTGTATTAACCTTTTTTTTTTTTGCATTATAGGGGGGGGGGCAATAAACAAACAAACCAACCAACAAAACTAAACAAACAGTTACTGCTTATTTGCTTATCTGTTAGTCCTTGGCTACAGAACAAGAAGTATGTAATTAATGAATTATTGAATTATAGTAAATAGTCTTTCACAACTAGAATTTATTCACAACTAGAAATGATTTAATGAATATGACACATTAACAATTGCCGTTAGAAATCAGAGAACGTTTGTAAATTTGAGTCTGTTTCGGCCTTCTGTTATTTTTGTGTACAAAAAAACAACAACAACAACAAGACAAAACAATGAAAAACAGAACCACAACCCTCCCACAGGCCCACGTAAAAACCTACCTGCGATGTTTTATTTGAAAACTCGACCGCTCCGATGACGTTTTCATTTACTGTCGTGTATAAAATGGCGCGTAAAAAGGGTATTGAAATTAATTTAAAGGCACTCGAAATGTCAGAGACCAGTATTCTTACGTGTATCCAAACATAATGCTACATATGATCATCGAATTAGCAAGAGAATCATGACAGAAAAAATACAAACTTTACTCTACTTTTTGTGCTTTCAGATGAATGATAAAAGGATGCAGCTGATGAAGTATTTTATTATAATATATAAGTGAGAAATTACTTCTTTCTCAAAAACTACGTTACTTCAGAGGGAGCTGTTTCTAAAACCATTGTACACTATCAACAGCTCTCCATTGCTCGTTACCCAGTAAGTTTTTTGCTAACAAACTTTGAGTAATTTTACCACGTGCTCTTAACTCGCCCAAAAGACCAGTGACATAATCCTTGGTGTACTTTTGGTGGGGTAGTGACTCCTTCTGTAGAGAACAGCGCGATAGCCTGATAATGACATTAAAAACAAACCCATTCTTAATTAGGTCTATGACCCATTTCACCAGAGAGAAGTTGTACTTTAAAATACTTATTCCAGATGGGAGAAATAATGATCTAGTTTCCGGACACATTTCAACATTATGAATAGATATTAACAAAATACACTGAACTTTTTTGGAGCATAAAACAGTTCATTGCAATTAGGTCGCATCTGTTTAAAGCAGGACATACTTTTGGTAATTACTTAACAAGTTAATGGCCGTCCAGTAGTTACTTGGAAAGGAAGAGCTGTTGATAAGTAAAACACATTGTTAGCATTGACTATGTTTGAAGTTGGTGTAGTTTTAGAGACAAAATTAAAATTGTCTTTCTCAATATTCTCACACAGATCACTCCAACAAGGGTGTGTGTGATTCTTTCACTATTTTCTTTCAACTTCAACAATTACAACTCAGCCCAAATTTGTATGCATGGTTTGATATTTTATGCATTAATGTTGGGATACACTAAGTGTGGATAAACTGGTCTTTGACTTTTACCAAAAGTATTCCCATCATTTGATTAAAGTTAAAAGCCTATTATTTATGTTACGATTTATACTAAGTTTCTCTGTATTTCTTTCTGTTATTACTTGTAATGGCCAGTAGATAACATTTATTTAGGTGTTGCGCCATACTTTTTGGGGGTGGGGGGTGGGGGGCGGAGAGAACGGCTCTATAGCTGGGTCTTATTTGGTCATTAGCTTTTGGGAAATATAAAAAAAACATACCTCATTACCACTACATTTTGCATTCTCTCCTGACATCAAATTCTGTTGGTAATGTTTCTGTGCCAACTACGGAAAAACGGCACTTATGAGTCAGTTCAGGTAAATAATTGACATAGTTGCTCACGGTCAAAAAATGAATTTTTTTAATACTTTGTGGGTGGAAGGGCCTTGGGGTGCAAGTAAACAAAATTGCATTTTCAATTCTATATATAGCCCGTTGCCATGGTTACGGCTCATTTTGTTTTTTGGCCATTTTAGGCCGATTTTGGGGTCTGAAAAACTGGTTTTTAGCTCATATTTACAACTCCACCCCACCAAAATGCAAAATTATTTCAAAAAACCTTTTATATCACTACAAAGTATCATCCTTGGCCTTCCTTGAGAAAATAAATTATTGCTTTAAATATCACCCTTGTGCTATTTTTGCATCATGCATTACAGTATGTTTTTAGAACTTGCAAAATCGACATTTTTACCCTATTTTTGGACCCCAAAATGTCAACTTGCCAGGGGTCTCAGAAAATTTTCCTTTCGGCTGTGATTAGGGCCAACATTGGTCTTTCCATATCTGGTGTCAAAAACTTGGGCAATTGTATCTTGTTGTGACAGTACTGCCTCAAAACTAGACTTTTTTCCCAAAAACGTGATAAATGACTTTTTAAGGGTCTTTTCACATAATATCGACATAGTACGTGTCCACGGTAAAAAAAAGGAATATTTTTCTTATACTTTTATAAACCTTAATATAAGAAACAAGACATGACTTAAACTTGGCTCGGTCGAAGATTCTTGTTTTAGAACTTTATTATATCAGAACCACAACTTACCTCACGTATTATGATTATTTCATGCAAAGAACTTATTATTTTGTAAACCAAATCTTCTCTTAAGTTCACTGCTAATTTGGACATGTCTACATAACACCTTTTTTAGTAAACACCAACTTTTTAGATATAGTTAAAATTATTCTGGTTTATTATGGTTAACAGCAACATATAGTTGGCTGAAATACCGCTGTTTAGTAACAAATTTTTTACAACTTTGCTTAAAAAAAAAGAGCAAAATGAAACCCCAATATTTTACTAAACCGCAGCACAAACGTCAACATGCTACATCAACACCAACATCGCAAAAAACAGACGTTTAAAAATGGAGTAAAGAGTGTGCCATATTTTGATAAAAATATAAAGCTTCAAATATAAAGCTTCAGATTGAATACTTGCTAGAGTAGAAATGGTGGAGTCTCTGGGTTCTACAATGGGGTTTCATGACACAGACAATGTGCTTTAATTTCACTTACTCTGACATAATTTCAAAATGGCAGCAAGAGTGTACTGGTATGCGAAAACTGGTGGTAAGTGAGCTTTAAGTTTGAAATTATTGTTTTTCCTCCGAAAATCATCACCAACCCTGCTGTGTGTTGTTCTTGAAAGGTTGTGCACAGAATTGGCAAAATTTACCATAAATATTATTATGCTCATAACTTATGTATATATGGCATAAAAGTGGTCATGATGGTAAAAAACTACACTCCTTATGAATGGTTTTGATTACGATGTATTTTGTAATTCAAAAATTTTCAGCTGCTCTTCTATTCAAAATTGCGGCTTGCTAAACACAAATCGTGCGTTGGTGAAATCGACACTATATACAGGGTGTGACTGAGTTTTACATCAACTTCTTAGTTCTCCTTTCTAAATAAATTTATTTTTTATAGATAAACCTAGTAGTTTTTGATATCAAAATCGCTCAAACTCACCTATAGGTTGCAAATCCTGGCCACCCGTCTGGGCTGCAACTCTGTGCTATTCCAACTGAACGCGGAGAACAAGTGTGGGACCACAGCCACCGTCCATCGAACCAGGCCTACTGCATACCACCGAAACAGGGTCTGCTCGCTGCAATCAACGCAAGGCAGTCAAAGTTGCAGTCTCTCGCTGGTGATAGGTTTCGGAGTCACGTACAACAACGACACTTTCTTTTGGGCGGGACTTATGCCGAGATAGCGCAACAACTTGCGTAAAGGTCAACAAGAAAAACCCCCAGAAAAGGTATACAAGAAAACCTTGCTATGAGATTGAAGTCACTTCCTTGCCATGAATGCTGAGATCATGATATAAGGGGGTTTAGTTTGTGCTGTGGGGAGGGGCCTAGATTATGCCGAATTATGGTGACTGTATAAACTGAGCTATGGATAACCCCTCCTTGTTGTTATCAGTTCAATTTCTTCATCCAAGGTTTTGAACACACAGCTGTTGTGAATATTCATTTTGCTTAGGTGCTATAAATATTCATGTTTTCCTATTGATTGTTCTATCACAGATTTTATGTTAATCATTTTCCTTGAGATTGAGAGAGAACCTGAAAAGCATCGACGCCTGGCACTCTCCACGAGTGTCACTGTGAGGGTTGAAGCGTCAGGCTCTTTATTTGTACATAATAATGACATTTGTAGGCTGCATCTACAACATTTTTGTCTCGCAGTGACAACTATACTTTCAAAGGCCCTTTCTAAAAAGGCCCTTTCAAAAGTGTTAGGAAACAGGTTTTCATTACGATTAGCCAAAATGTATCAGTCTAACGAAACGTTCTTGAAACATCAGGTTTGACAGCGTCACTGAGTGACGGATACGAGCACTATTTAATAAGCCATAAATTAAATTAAATTAAATTATCTCATACTTAAAGAGTTCTTTGTCATGTAACCGGCTTGTATTTTGTTCCCCATAGAAACTGTTAATACAGTTTGTGTTTCCCCAATAGCAGAGATGACAACTTTTGAAAGAACCAAAGAACCAGAGAGTTTAATTTGTTTCTTTTTAATCAATCTGTTTATTGTTCCAAAAACATTTTTTTGTCTCTTCTTTTTTAATCAAGGCCAATTCTAATTTTCCAAGTGTGATGGGATAGAAAAACTCTTAGCCTTATCTTATCTTACAACCTAAATGAACAGGGGGCGGGAAACTTATATATCTGTTCTTTATTTCCTCACGGTGTAATTTGACTCTCGGACTATTATTATTATGTTTCCTCCCTTAAAGGTACTGGACCGATTTGTAATTACTCAATTTTTAGCATGAAACATTTGATATGAGCAATGGAGAGCTGTTGATAGTATATAACATTGTGAGAAACGGTTCTCTCTAAAAAGTAACGTAGTTTTTGAGAAAGAGTTAATTTCTCACTCAAATATTAAAAGACTTCAGGCCTGAAGCCTTTTATTTGGCATCTAAAGGCACGGATACAAAATAATGCAACAACGGTGTTTTTTCTTTCATTTATCTGTCGCAAATTTCGATGACCAATTGAGCCCAACTTTGTACAGTTTTTATTTTACGCATAGTTGTGATACACCAAGTGAGATTGAATAATAATTGGTCTCTGACAGTTACCAAACGTGTCTACATCTTCATCTACATCTACGCTGGTACTCAGCAAAGTCCACTTCTAGATGTAAAAGCTGATATGAAGACTACAGGTGTACATGAAACCAGTGGAAAGTTGTGCTCAGAAAATAAGTGCAAGTAAAAACATCTGGCAGTGGACACTATCGGTAATTACTCAAAATAATTATCACCATATAACCTCACTTGGTAACGAGTAATAGGGAGCTGTTGATGGTAAAAAACACTGTGAGAAACGGCTCCCTCTGAAGTAACATAGTTTTCGAGAAAGAAGTAATTTTCCACGAATTTGATTTCGAGACCTCAGATTTAGAATTTGAGGTCCCGAAATCAACCATCTAAAAGCACACAACTTCGTGTGACAAGGGTGTTTTTTTTTTCTTTCATTATTATCTCGCAACTTCGACGTCCAGTTCAATTCAAATTTGCATAGGTTTTTTATTTCATGTAAATGATGAGATACAGCAAGTGAGAAAACTGGTTTTTGACAATTATACCAAACGTGTCCAGTGTCTTTAACAGAAACAGAGAGCGAGGGAGAGAGAGGGGGATATTTCCGTCTTCATTTCCTCGGTGTAATGCGATTTAGATATCAAGTTTCATCCCTCAAAACAAACGTGGAGTTGACATTTACTTTCATAAATCAACACCTGCGAGAACATGTTCAGGAACTTGGATGACAGTGCCTGCCTTTACACTCATGCAACCGATTAGTAACGTTTCCGTCCCCCTGTTGCTTCACTAGACCTTGTAAAGACAGGGTATACTTCCAGGGTACAGTTGGGGTAATATTGTCAAAGACCAGTATAGGGCCCTATGTCCTTGATCCGGCCCAACTTTAGAGTTGTCCAACTGCAGTTGGGATCAGTCCCAACTTGAGTGTTGACTATATAGTTGGGATCGCCCATTATAGAACTCTACCATACAGGCTGTGCAGTACATGATAGCCCCCCTGTTTCTTCACTCACTGTTGTCAAAGATCATTATGTACTTGTTCCGTCCCAACTTGACAATCGTCCCAACGATAGTTGGGACCGGTCCCAACTTGAGTGTTACAGTTGAGACGTCCCAACTGTACTTAGGTTTTCCCATACAGTACATGTACAGTACATGATAGCCTCCAATTTATTCACACTTAAAAAAAACAAAAAACATTGAAGATAAAAGAAACAACGTTTTATTGATTCATAATAATTGTATTTTTAAAAATTAATTTCATACTAAAATCAAACAATGATGTTTTCCCCCTTAATCATGCTTAAAACCTTTCATTTTAACGCTCCGAGGAAATTTCCAAGGAAATGAAAAATGTCAGGAAATTCAAAGGATTTTCCCAAAAATATATTAAGGAGACTAACGACATGTTGAAATCATACAAAAACACATCAAGAAAAGCTTTTAAAAATTGTAACGTGGTCTGAATGAAAACTGTGACCATTATCAGACATCTGTAGAACATTATACCTTTTTCATTCTGCCACCATTTTGGTAATGTTCCTTGTTTCCTATAACAGTAATGAATGCATGCATTCATTACACCGAAAAAGAACCAAACTATTTTGTTTTCTTCCAGTCTCGGTTTGGTTGCATTCATGGGTTACATTGGTTCAGAGTGTGGATCAAAATCAAGATGGCCACACCATGATAAAGTGATAAACTGTAGAGTATGGGGACTTACAAAGGCTCTGGCTGGTTGATTTATACTCCGGTGTTGATGACAATCACCGCGTCCTCGTACAGTCATCCTGTGATTTGGATGTTCGACTAATTTTTAACAACCCCGTTTTTACAGTGAACATAACCATCAGGCTCTCCTCCTGAGCCGCCAGGGGCAAATTTCATTGAAGTGCTTCAGTAGAAAGTACTATTATTATTGGTTTATTAAAAAACATTCAAACATCGCAGCCACAAGCTGAATTGGGTTTAAAACACAGAGATTCATAAGAAATAGATATGTTAAAAATTACAGAAAACCATTAAGAAATACAATTTGTTTTTACACATTAAATACTTCCGTATAACGAGTTTCGTGTTAGCGTTTATCAGGACACCAGTCACAAGCTGTACATGTGAAATGGTATTCTTGATTGTAACCTATCTCTGGTAACCCAAATTGTTTTTTTTATGCTGAGCCACTTTTTGTGCTTAAGCAGCTCCGTGCAATAAGGCTAAGAAGAGATTAAAACACACCCGCAAGCCTATACTCGAAATTGAATTAGCTTTATTCTTTAAAATCTGATAAAACGTAAGTCAACCATTGAATGAATGTTTCAAAAGGTTGATTTCAGGAATTTATATGTTTGTGTGTCAACTTTCATCCAAGTTTGTTGCAAACTCGTCAGATTGTGTTAGGAACTGACTGAACTTGTTTTTGGCACTTCGTGTGAATGTGAATGGGCCTGAAAAAAAAAACCTGATGGGGGATGCTCCCAAGCAGTTCAACGGCACCGTCTATCGCCGCGCGTACTCCCACGCCACGAACGACTATCAACACGGTCGATCATACGTACAGACAATGAATAATTAGGCCCACATGACCATTTAAAGGCAGTGGACACTATTGGTAATTACTCAAAATAATTATTGGCCAAAAACCTTACTTGGAAACGAGAAATGGGGAGAGGTTGATGGTATAAAACATTGTGAGAAACGGCTCCCTCTGAAGTGGAGTAGTTTTCGAGAAAGAAGTAATTTTCCACGAATTTGATTTCGAGACCTCAAGTTGAACTTGAGGTCTCGAAATCAAGCATCTGAAAGCACACAACTTCGTGTGACAAGGGTGTTTTTTCTTTCATAGTTATCTCGCAACTCCGACGACCGATCGTGCTCAAATTTTCACAGGTTTGTTATTTTATGCATATGTTGAGATACACCAAGTGAGAAAACTGCTCTTTGACAATTACCAATAGTGTACACTGTCTTTAATACCTTTCAAATTAGGATAAGAACAACGTTTCATGAAAAAGCAAGGGGGCTGCGGACGTTTTGTAGGATAAACGCTCAAGGTTCAATGTTGTGCTCGGTTGCAGCTTTTCAAAATTTAGGTTATTATTATTATTTATTATTATTATTATTATTATTATTATTATTATTATTATTATTATTATTATTATTATTATTATTATTATTATTATTATTATTATTATTATTATTATTATTATTATTATTATTATTATTATTATTATTATTATTATATTATTATTATTATTATTATTATTATTATTATTATTATTATTATTATTATTATTATTATTATTATTATTATTATTATTATTATTATTATTATTATTATTATTATTATTATTATTATTATTATTATTATTATTATTATTATTATTATTATTATTATTATTATTATTAAACACCATAGTCACACGGGTTGTGTGCTTTCAGATGCTTGATTTCGGGACCTCAAAATCTAAGTCTGGGGTATCGAAATCAAACTCGTGGAAAATTACTTCTTTCTTGAATACTACGTTACTTCAGAGGGAGCCGTTTATCACAATGTTTCATACTATCAACAGCTCTCCATTGCTTGTTACTAATAAAGTTTTTTATGCTAACAATTATAATTACCAATAGTGTCCAGTGCCTTTAACCTTCTGGTCAAAATAGGCCAAAATGAGACCTGGCAATCGGTCATCCCAAAATCGTTCTGGCATAACAGAATGAAACACGCGGCTCAGGTCTAACCCTGAACTCTTTAGTTCGTCGATTTCATAACTGTCGAACTAACTCACGGTTGACTGGACTTAACTTCGCGCGCCAACAGGCTTTTCAACCTCCTTGACAAAGAAATCAAACTAATTGTACCCGTCCAGTTTCAGCAAGAAGTTCACGGTGGTTCCATGGGTTGAGAGTGGGCCTTTGTCACCTTGAACAAAATCACCAGAACATTCAGAGCAAAGTTATATTTAGCTTTCTTAAGTTGACGCCTTTCATTGGCTTGTCATTATTTAACCAGGCGAACAAAAGAGCAGTTCTAAAAATAGTATTTAGTGCTATTTTTGGCGTTCCCTCATAGAGCTTATTTCGATGAAATCTTTTGTTGCAACGCCCTCGACTTTCGGATAGCTGGAGGTGATCCGTCAATCCAACTGCCTTATTTTTTTATAAAGAAGGTGCACAATGGATTTTATTTATATCAACAAGAAAACAAAACAGCATATGAAGACAGGCAAAAGTGTCTATAGCTACCCGGGCACAAAACAAACTATTAAGGTATGTACCGGCTGGCACGCCATCGGCTTATTAGCCAAACCAAACTGTTTGTTTTTTCGAATGTTCCTTCAAGTCCTTCCAAATCAGTCGAAAGATTAGCATGAGCATCTGACGTCACGCTAAGGTGAGGCTCGTGAATTACGCTAACTATCACCTATGCAGACCGAAAGTGCAGCTGCCAGACGTCACATCTGACCAATCAAAATACAGATTCAGCATTGGCAGCCAGAGGCTGAATTGCGTTTAAAATTACAGAGCATAAGAAAATATATATACTATTTTTTAAATTACAGAAAAACATTTAATTAGGATATACAAATATTTATTTAAGTACAAATACAAAATACAAGACATTCAAAGACTAAAAATACAAAAATACTTTCCACTAGGGAGGCATAACACACCTCCTGCTATAAACTCTGTTAAGTGCTACTATTCATTTAATATTTTAAAAGAACATAAATAGAAGCACGAAATAAACAATTGCACTACAAGAGCATGCAGCAGGAGGCAAGTTCAAAATAAATAGCAGTTGCACCAGAAACATGTACATAATACAAACAAGCAAGGTAAAAAAATTATCGTTATTCAAGAGAGCAGTCAGGTGGTGGAATGGGGCTGTTCTTATATCGATTAGTACGGCATCTAACAATGGATAACGTGTTGGAATTCCTCAAATTGTTATTTCTTGCCGGAGGGAGCCAGTCTCGGTACATGGGGGAGTTGAGGAGGGTGGTACCAAAACCGATGGATAGTTTTTCCAGCCATATCAACCATGGGGGGAATATCAATTAGCTGACAAGTGTCCTTATAGGATTGTGTGTAAAAATGATTATGACCAAGGATGACCCGAAAGGCTTTTTTTGCAGCTTTTCGAGGCAGTCTTTTTGACTTTTAGTTAGACCACTAAACCATGCTGGAGATGCGTACTCAAGTGTTGGTCTCAAATACTGTAAATACACTGTTCTAAGATCTGCCACAGGGATATTACAGCGTTTCAATTGACGTAAAAAGTACAGTTTGCGGGTAAGACCTTTACACATATTGTTAATTTGGGAATCCCATTTAAGATTATCCTGAATATGAACACCTACTTTGAGTAAGGACTGAGTCCCCAATATGAAAATTAGGTAACACAAATGGGCCTTTCTTGAAGTTAGAACACAAAACCTGGCATTCAGAAAGCTTACGTAACTTACATTATCGAATTCAATTAGGTATCCAATGAAACCACTGTCTCTGTAAAACCAGTACCTGTCTTTACCTTGTGCATAAAGACAGGGGACCAGTCAATACAAACTTTGGGTGCGACCCAGAGGTGTGCTCATCGGGGTGAGCCCCTCTGACAAGATGAGTAAGGACAGGACGTTCACTCGCCCTCTCGTGGTGACGTCATGCACCTCGAGCCAGTTCCACAAGCAGGACACTTGGGGCTAACCAGGGCCCAATTTCATAGCGCTGCTTAACTATAGCAAAATTGCGGTCTTACTGTAGCAGACAAATTTGCTTAAGCCTTAGCGTATTTACCGTGGATTTGCATCGTGACGTCATTTATTTTCGTGCGGTAAGCACCGGAAGGTTGGCATGCCTTTTCGTGCGCTTACGGTTAGCAGCGCTAGAAAACAGAAATTGCACAGTAAGCACAAAATCGGCTGCTAATAAGCAGTGCTATGGAATTGCGGGTCCTGACGTCACACTTCGAGGCTCGCAAAGACAGGGGCCCAGTCTAGGGTGAGCCCCGGATTAAAGTAGGCCTAACCCTACTCAAACGTACCGGAGCCGGGCAGATCGGGGTCGACCCTGGGAAGCTAATCGATTCGAACGAACCCTTAGTCATGACTGGCGACGCTTTTTTTGTATCAGTCACCAGATAAAATTATAGAGGGCGCGATGATGACTGTTTGGGAGGCTAATTCGGAGGGACTGGGCAAGTCTATAAACCTGAATATAATTTTTGAGCCGTATTATCTTTGTGTATGGGGATACAGAAAATTAACCAATGAAGACTATAGGATAAAGTTGGCCTCCACACTCCCCCACTACTACATCACCGTAAACATTGCTAAAGTAGGGGATTTGGGGTTTTGTGTGTGGACCCCGGTTTGCTGTTGATTATATTCCGAAGTGTCACAAAACAAGAGGTAGCCTGTGTGGTTTGTCTCTAACTTTCAATGTATGAGTGCCAAACTTTAATATTTGATTTCATGCTCTAAAAATGTAGCGAACTGATGCAATTTTTTGGCACGACATTATCACATTTTGCAAAACGATGGGGATTACATCTACACTTAGTTGTGTGTCAACTAAAGTGGTTCATTATTATTTAACGAAATCCCAAAGTTGAAACTTTTAATAGCAAAGGCAATGGAGTTTCAAGGTGAAATCAATGGTAGGATTTGGGGTAGGACTTCATATGAAATATCGTCCACATTTTGTGCGTTCCTGTCGAGAAAACCGTGAATTTTTTGACGATTTCCAAAGGTCAGGAAGTTTGTGTGGAAATGGTTGCACCCATTCAAAATAGGCCAACATTTGTTATGTGCCAAACTGATCATTATCGTCATGTTGGCCCTCAAATTATTTGTAATAATGACGTTATGGGGTCACGCAATTGGTAGAATGTGTCATTATGCTCCCCAATATCACCTATAACAGAATGAAGTTGTGCACCTTTCATGGGAATGTTAGGTAAAAGCTAAACTTCATTTTGGTGGGGAAGGGGGGGGGGGGGTATTATTGTTTGCGGGTGGTTGTGACGTATTTTCCCCACAGTCAACAGAGGGCAGTATTCATAAAAAGTATAGAGTCTGGTTCCGGTGTAGCACTCATGCTTGCACGGCGAATGGTATACACAAAATGTGCAGTGGCGGGAATAAGTCCAAATTATTTCCTCACACATGGCGGCAGAGAGATAGGCTTTTCGTGAACAATCTGGTGAAGAAATACGCCTGAAATGACGGCGAACTTCGTTGCTCCTGTGATCCAGGAGAACCCTACTGGGTGGGGGCCATGTGCGGTGCCGGAAAAGTTCAAAGATATCCCTTATCAGCCCTTTTCGAAAGGAGACAGGTTAGGAAAGGTGAGTGTTCTAAAACATTCTGGAGAACAATTCTTGCTCATTTTCGCTGGTAACCTGATTTCGTTGTACAGTTAAATACGCCATCCAGCAGGTACCTGCGAATAAATTAGTACTAAAAAAGTTGCTGATTTTAGGACTTAGGGAGTGGTCTGCTTGCATTTGCTGCAGCCATTTTTCACTTAACTGGCATACAAAGTCAACATGGTAAATAGTGCCAACGGTTTCCTGGACTCCCTCCCCCTCCGCTTCTTGGCCCTTCTCCCAACACAATACACATAACTTGCTTCTTTTATTTAAATAAATCAAAAACCAACCCTCCATCCTCCAGAGTCCAACTAGATTGAAAGAGGCCAGCGCAACGGTTGAAATTGACAACTAATGTGCTATATTATTAGTGGGGATGTCTCGTATTCGTAACCTCCATTGTTGATTGTTTGAATCTATCCAGTGATTTGATTCCTGCTGAACTCTGATTTTTGTTGTTTTTATTCAGTAAAATTAGATAGATCGATTTCATGTTATTTATCAATTTCCACGATTCTGTTGCGTTGGTGTCCATCGCAATGTGGGAAATTTTGAAGTTTGGTTAGTAAGTAGACAGAACAGTTGAACCTTTCAATGATGAAATAAGTTATCCCTGTCCGAGTTGAAAAATCTGTGGATATAAATCTTATTCTGAGAATTGTAAAGAAGCAGACTGCACTTTGTTCAAAATGCAGCCCATCAGAATTTAATTAAATTAATGTATACAAAAAAATCCTCAAAACAGATTTGGCAACTTTCCTGGTTTAAAAGAAAACTAGACAATTGCCTCCATTATACCATGTCATATTGCCTGTATGCGACCATTTTGAAATATTGAGTACAACATTTATATTTTGTGCAAATTTTGTCCCAAGGAAAGAATTCTGTGGAATACTGCTCCACCCTTGCAACAAAATGTGCATACTTGTTTTGGTGTAATCCTATGAAAAACCCTTAGCCCTATCCCAGACAACCACAGGAGTTTTTTATCCCTCTGAAAAAATGTGAAGCGACATAAAAAATATGGATTTATACAGACTGATCCAAAGAACTCCACCACTTCATGCATTGACCAATCCGACCTTGTTAATATTTACATAATTTAACAAAGTACGTTGATTTGTCATATAGGTTTCAGATTGGACAGGAGCTACATATCAAGACAAAAGATATTTAGGTAAGAAAAACTTAATATTCGGGCAGTTAGTATAATTTCCTTTTTAAAGTTATGGGAAAGAACTCTACTTCCTTTCAGTGATGAATTTTGTTATCCCTGGCTTAAAAAAATCTGTGGATAAAAAATATAATCTGAGAAAGGTATAAAAATATGTTTGATTGTGCGATATAAAACAAAAGACTTTGATAAAAACGT
Organism: Asterias rubens; assembly: GCF_902459465.1. Taxonomy (NCBI): domain Eukaryota; kingdom Metazoa; phylum Echinodermata; class Asteroidea; order Forcipulatida; family Asteriidae; genus Asterias; species Asterias rubens. Next base: position 15,744,646 of record NC_047068.1, on the reverse strand, counting down.
TAAAACTACAAACCAGGACTGGAAGAACACAGAGGCTCGGGGCTTGAACTTCGCAAAGCACAACCATTTTCTCTGGTAAGAGGCACTTCTATGAGAAAAATGTAATTTTGGTTTGGAACTTTGCAAACGCCTCCACAGCAAAAGCACATGGCAATTGCTGTGGGTGCCCTGGGTTATTTCGAGGCCTGGAGGCTACACAAGGAGGCCATATCCTCTGTTGCCTGTGGTTTTGGCCTTGGTGCCCCTTCAAAACATTCACATAACCTAAGATTCTCAAATGGAAGTGCCCTGTGCAAAATGAAAAGGGCCTTGCCCTCCTCAAGACGGAATTCCAGACTTGCACTCAAAATCACTGATTCCTGTAGTGTTGGGCGAATAGTGAAATTTTGTTATTCGGATACCGCTAGCCAACTATCCGAAATTAACCGGATATTTGAATAGTTTTTTCGCCGCTAGAGGGCGCTATTTAAAACAAAATATTATTTTGTTTGCCGCTAGAGGGCGCTGTTCGTTTGTGAATGAGATCTTATGGGCGGATTGATATTAGTTTTAGACAGTGTCACTCGGTTCATTCATAAAAATGACTGGATCTAATTTAAAGATGGCGATTTGCTTTTTCTTTTGATCGTGATTGACTCTACGTGAAGGAAAACTTTTGTAATCTTTGAACAAAATACGTCGGAAATGTCATTGTTTTAACTCTTCGCGGAGGTGAGCATAGTTAAATACTTAATTTATGCTGTTTTATGCTGTCTTAATAGAAGTTTCATAAGGATTCAGACAAAACATTCATATCAGTTGTCGCCTGGCGTCCGCGGATATTCGGATATTAAAGAATATCCGGTTACTTGGTTGTAATTACAGAACTATCCGGTTTATAAATAGCTATTCGCGCCCTATGCGGATATCCGGTTATGAAAAAAAGGCATTCGCGGTTACGGATAGGAAAACCTATTCGCCGTTAACCGGATATTCAAATAATTCGCCCAGGCCTAGATTCCTGGGCTGGGTTTACATGGAGTGGCCAGGGAGCTGTTGCCCCATGTCTTGGCCTTGGTGCTCCGTCAAATGTTCACCATAGTTGTTAAGATTTTCCAACAGAAGTGCCTCTTGCAAAAAGAAAATGGCCTTGCCCTCTCAAAGATGAAATTCCAGGCATGTGATTCAACACATGTTTCTTTTATTTAACCGCCCACAGGCAAGTACTCGTCACAGTTTGGTTCTGGAAACCAATACACGTACTACCATGAACAAGATGAGTCAACGTTCCAGCTGGTTGACACGGCACGCACCCAGAAGCCTATCTACATGCGCAACCGTATGCGCTTCACTCAGGTACTTGCATTCATCATGTTTCTGAGTTCCGATGCTGGAACTCTCAACCAAATCACTTCGGACATCAACTCACTCCAGACTTTGAAGTGTAAATTAAGAAATGCATCTGTTCTCTTCCTGCCCATAAAATGACAAATTTTTGAGCATTCTTTAGCAGTGCATTGTATCTCTGGAATATGCACTTTACAATTCTTACTCATTATGTTAAAGACCCCTGGACACTATTGGTAATTGTCCAAGACCAGTCTTCTCACTTGGTGTATCTCAACATATGCATAAAATAACAAACCTTTGAAAATTTGAGCTCAATTGGTTGTCGAAGTTGCGAGATAACACCTTGTCACACGAAGTTGTGTGCTTTCAGATGCTTGATTTCAAGACCTCAAATTCTTAACCTGAGGTCTCGAAATTGAATTCGCGGAAAGCTGTGTGCTAGTTTTGCCATGGTGATTTATATGGTGACATCATAATTTGCAAAGCAGAATTTGCTAAGCAGAACTGATTATGCTGCACATGCTAACAGGCATGCCACCATGCATGATTACCATGGGTGTTGGGTTACTAATTTTTGTGTTGGAACTTGTTAGATAGAGTGAGTTAGTACCTTTCGATGATGAAATAAGTTATCCCTGTCCGAGTAACTAAACAAATCTGTGGATAGAAATCTTATTCTGAGAATGGTAAAGAAGCAAAACAAAAATATTTTCCTTAAGTTTGGGTTATTGAACTTTGATTCAAGATGCACACCGTACAAAAAGGCACCAGAATCAGAATTTATAAACTTGTTCTTCACTGAATAAGCACATGACGTCATTCGAGTAGGGCTGTTCTTTGTCCAATCCTTCGCGCCCCATGTATTAATGTGTGCGCTTCCATTGTTTCCCCATCAGGTTACCTCTAAGATAGCAGCTGGGTGATTTCAATTCATAAAGACTACACCAGGCAATAGACCCTTCCCATGAAATATGTAAATTGCACATACATGACATAGCGCGTGCGCACTAACGTTTTGGTTGGCAAAATGAGGGAACATCGCGCTGTTTTGTACACGGCTAGTGGGTGCGTGACGCACACGCGATTGCGCGTCTGCTTAGTGCACAACTCTATGGTGTTTGCCAACGAACAGGGTCTGTACGCATGCGTGAATGTAATAAGCATGTTTCATGGGAAGGGTCCATTGTATCCATGTCCCTTATCATTGCATGGGTGCATTTTGGAATATTGAAGTAGAAATTGACTCGTGTGATTTTTTTCTAAGGAGAGAGATCCGTTTTCCATGTCATTGCCCTCACTGCAGTTTAACACTAGTGTCCCTTTTTCATTTTTGCAGCAACGCACAATGCGTCGTGATCGTGAGCGTCGTGAACAGCGACAGCAGGTGAATATGCAGACGCTGACCAAGGCCCAGAAGGAGAGACAACGACAGGTGCGCAGACTGCAGAAGCAGTACGGCCGCGGCCGGCAGAAGTGGTCGGACAAGGGCAACAATCGCTTCTGGAAGTCTTCGGTAAGTCACTGAACTACGCTCTTTGTTTCTTACAATTTGGATAATAATAGAAATAATGGAATCTTGTACAGCACTTTATCACACCTCAACTTGTCTCAGTATTTTGCATTGCAAGGTATGTGGAGCAATGCTTTTGAAGTATGAGCCCTATTATCTTACAGCACCATGAAATGATTTACAAGGTGCGGTGGTGCAATGCTGCCAATCAAACCAGGAACACAGGGGCAAACCCCTTCTCTTTATGATAAGTGCACTGAGTTCTGTTTATCTGTCTCATCTATTTTAGCCTTCAAGAAAGTCTCTACTAGGGGTCAAAATGTCAGGCCACAGATCTGTGTACATCTAATAAACACCAGTAGGCTTTGAAATAAATGCCCTTTTTTGCCCTCCTTGTTTGAATTTTGCACATCAGGGCCCCGTGAAGGCTCGCAGCGCCTCAGTCCAAGTGCGAGGAGAATGGGAGGTTATAGAAGAGCTTGACTTTCCTCGTCTTAACAAACTCCGCTTCCCTGAAGCATCGGATCCAGAAGACTTGTGAGTATTGACAACCACAGTGTAGACATTTCCTTATAACTGTGTGTGTTGTGTGGAACAAAGAAAAACTTAATTAAAGTGGGACTTAAAATATTTTAGTGAGGAATAACATCTTTCTCAAAAATTGGTACTTCAGAGGGAGCCAGTTCTCACAATGTGTTATACTATCAACAGCTCTCTATTGCTCATTTTTATGTTAACAATTATATTTTGAGTAATCACCAATAGTGTCCAGTGCCTTTAATGAAGAAATTCTCACATTCTAGGCACACCATGATTTATGAAAAAGGAGAATTGTTGGGGGAAAACGGCTCCTTGCACACCTCGCTGAATAAAATTGTTGATTGAAAAACCGTACCTTTCATTGATGAAATTTGTTATCCCTGTCTGAGAAATTTCAAATATGCGGATAATTTGTATATTCTGAGACTGGTACAGAAACGCAACGGCTTCCAAATTCAGCAGACACTTTGATGTGTGATGAACAGGGATGTGATTTTCAGGATGTTTTTCTATGATTTCATTATTTGCTCTTAATCTCTTTGAGCCTTGAAAGAAGTTAAGCAATTGGCAAGTGACAAAAATGTGAATAATCCATATTGGATCCAGACTTGCTGTTTTGCATTTCTAGTGACGCACAAAATCTGTACAATTGCATTGTAGCATTGGAGATTCCGGGTCTTGAATAAGTGAGAACACTGTGCACCAAGCCTTTTGGTTTGTTTAGGAAACATCAAGTACATCAAATCTCATCCAGCTGAAAAATTTCATTTTTGCTACATTCAGTAGTTGACAAAAATTAGGGCAAATATGTGAGTTAATAAATTTTAGTTTTAGTTTGCAGATTAAACAAATGATACTGAATTTTGAAACTGAAATCAGATTTGCCCTTTGTGTTTTTTCATTTTAAACTCCAGAGTTACCTGCGGAGAGATGGAGTACTACGACAAGACATTTGATCGGATAACAACAAAGTCTGAGCGGAGACTAGCAAGGGTCAACCGGATCTTCCACAAGGTCACCACAACAGACGACCCCGTCATTAGAAAGGTACACAAATTATCGTCTATACTGAGCTTTTTGTAATGCTGAAATCTTGGGGCAAGATACAGACTTAAGGTCCGGTCCCACTGCAGCGATAACGAGAACGATAACGCATTCCATTGGTTGAATGAGCATGTGCGTATTCTGCGAGGAGCAATTCAACCAATAGAGTACGTTCTCTTTGCGTCGTGATCGTTATCGTTTTCGATATCGCTGCAGTGTGACTCGGCCTTTACACTAGTATCTCTCTTCTAAATTCTAAATTGAAATTTTACTTCTTGAACCCAGTACCTTTCTATGATGATAAAAGTTATCCCTGTCTGAAAATGTTTAAAAGAATTATCGATGTGGATGATGTTGTGTATCTGAGAAATGTAGTGGAACAACAGTCAAGTTATGGACCTACAGTAGGAGTATTAAAGAGGCAAAATGGCTTGCAAATATTGTTTAGATTTGTTCAAGCACTAAACACAGCGTGCTGTGGTTAGTGAGTAGTGACCTTAAATTTTTAAAGCATTTGAGGGGGAGGGGGTCGGAGCCTGCCTACGTCTTTGAAAAAGTTAATACAATGTTGATTTAAATAACGTTTGAAAAACCAACTTGAAACATTTTTTCGTGAACAAAAAGTATTTGCAACATTGGTAACTTTCCTCATTTTTTTCAACAAACTTCAATTATGTGTCTGCAGGTGTACTTGCTTTAACTAATGAGTTTTCTGCTTCCATCAGCAGTTTTTCCTTTCCGGTAATCTGAAAAGAAATAAGTAACTGGATATGGATAGTATCTAAATTTGTATAATGAAATATGTTTTTTCATTTTTATCCCCTTTCCTTTCTATTCCACTTTGTAATCTTAATGATGTAGCTGGCCAGTAAAGGCAAGGTGTTTGCCACTGACATTATCCTGGCTACTCTGATGTGCTGTACACGCTCTGTCTATTCCTGGGATATCGTCGTACAGGTGAGATATGAATTATCTCAAACTTTTCCTTGTCTATAGTGATTAAGTTCAATGATGAAATAAGTTATCCCTGTCCGAGTATTTCAAAAATCTGTGGATAGAAATCTTTTTCTGAGAATGGCAAACTGCAAAGTCATCGTATTATCGGGGCTGCCCTTGGTGCAATTAAAGCTCTATATAAAAAACAGTCGGCCACTGTTGTCTTTCTGATTAATTAATCTTTTTAATTTTCCTTTCAGCATGTTGGAGGCAAGCTCTTCTTTGACAAGAGAGATGACCCAGAATTCGGTGAGTTTCATATGGCAAGATATAATAATAATAACATTAAGTTTTTATATAGCGCTTGTCAAACTCTGGTGTTTCATTTTGGATGCATAATCGACATGCATTAAAGGCAGTGGACACTGTTGGTAATTACTCAAAATAATTGTCAGCATAAAACCTCACTTGCTAACGAGTTATGGGGAGAGGTTGATAGTATAAAACATTGTGAGAAACGGCTCCCTCTGAAGTGACGCAGTTTTCGAGAAAGAAGTGATTTTCCACGAATTTGATTTCGAGACCTAAAGTTTAGAATTTGAGGTCAACCATATGAAAGCACACAACTTCATGTGACAAGGGTGTTTTTTGCTTTCATAGTTATCTCGCAACTCCGATGACCAATCAAGCTTGAATTTTCACAGGTTTGTTGTTTTATGCATATGTTGAGATACACCAAGTGAGAAGATTGGTCTTTGACAATTACCAATAGTGTCCATTGTCTTTGAGCAGCCCTTGTGGTGCCCTTTGCAAAGTACTAATACAAGTTTACATTGGCCTCATTAAAGTGCGCCTCACCAGAGAAAAGTTGTTGTGCCCCTTCGAGAGGGAAGTTCAAGGCTTGCATTCAGTTTTCACATAGATCCTTGTCATTTTAAATTCTCTTCACAATGAACACAGAATAAACACGTAAAGTCTTGTCTGAAAAATCTTAATTTTGGTTTTTACCCATACACCGATGTGTGTTAGCACTGTATACTCAGTACTCAGTACTCGTTCACCATCACAAAATCGTTTAAAAACTCTTCTTGTCCGCTGCGTCACAAACTTGCCTCATTTAGACAACGGGCGGGGATGGATTATTTTCTTTTGTGTTGAGCGCTAAGTAACTTCTCGCTTAAGTTTCACATTTAAGTTTCAAATTTAGCATGCAAATTTCAAGCCTGCACAAGCCAAAGACGCGAGAAGTTTGTGCGCTCCAAACAATCGTACAATAGCGCCTTCTTTGACTCAATGTCGTCAGGTCATATTAAAAAACCCTTTGTGCATGTATATATCGCATGCCACGTGATCTTCTCTTGACCAATCAGAATGGATACACGGTTCAAGGTATTTATGAATGTATATTTTCTATTGTGGCAGATTTACTGACAGTGAACGAGACGGCAGTTGAGACTCCTCAAGATGAGGGAAATCACATGAACTCACCTCGCAACTTGGCCCTAGAAGCTACCTTCATCAACCACAACTTCTCCCAACAGTGTCTCAAAAAGGTAGGTTTTGCCCTCCTTAAAAGCACTGGACTGGATTTCACTAAGAGTGAGCGGGAAAGATATTTACGCATAAAACCTAAATTCCGTAATTGGTACCTGACAGATTTACAAACTTTAGAAATATGCCAACATTAATCCTAAATTTCTACATGTACCTGAAGGTTTAATAACCAAACTATATTGAACGCATTTTGATCTTAGCTAACTGAGACTTAGATCCAAATAGTATAATATCTGTCATGTCATTGTTCAGTTTGAGAGAATCTGAACTCATCCATAGTGTGACATCTTCAATACAGGCTTCAAGCTTGCATCTATTTGATTGGGTTGGAATTAGATATAAAGTTGGACATCATCTGCATAGCAATGGTATTTGACATCATACTTGAGAAGGATGTGGCATAGGCCACTTAAGTAAATCAAGAATAGCATAGGCTTTCCAACAGAGCTTTGAGGGACTCCACATTTAAGAAAAACTGGATCAGACTTGGCCTCGTTGACACATATCAGCTTCTGTCGTTCCTGTAAAGTACTGACCCCCGAATACCAAGTGTCGAACGCAGAGGATAGGTCTAGTAAAACTGCAACAGATACCGGCAAACATCCATCTCATGGAGAATATCAGTTTGTAAGATGGACGAGAAGTGATTCAACGCTATGGTTGGTGCGGTATGCGGACTGACATTCATCAAGGAGGTTGTTGATGTAAAGAAAGTCAGAAAGCCTAGTAAAAATGAATCAAGCAACTTGGACAGATAATATAATATAATATAATAACAAATTCTTATATAGCGCATTTCACAATAAACCGTATCAATGTGCTTTACATTAGTCCCCTGGTCATTGGGCCAATAAACATCCCTTTAATCTTTCTCAGCTCCCATTAGGGAGTATACAGCCCCGAGCTGCCGTGGCGCTCCGAAAGCTTTTCATTCACAACATCAACCTCTACCCTCGCAGGTACCCATTTATACCCCTGGGTGAGAGAAGCAATTATAGTAAAGTATCTTGCTCAAGGACACAAGTGTCACGACCGGGATTCGAACCCACACTCCGGTGAATTAGCACCAGAACTTGAATTCGATGATCTTAACCACTCGGCCGTGACACTCTACTAGATCTGAAAGGTTAGACACAGGACGGTAGTTCTGTAGTGATTCGCGATCCAATGTTGACTTCTTCAACAGTGGATGAATGTGCGCTAGTTTGCAGGCATCAGGAACTTCTCCACTATAATAATAATAATAATAAACGAGACTTATAAAGCGCATTTTACAAAATTCAATGCGCTGGTAAGAGAGCTACGGAAAAGACGTTCATGAGCGAAAAGAGAATAGATGTGTTTTTAATGAACTCTTGAATGTCTGGAGTGTGTGGTGTTTTGAATATGACTTGACTATGCACCACTGGTAGAGTGATACGAATGCGTACTCCACCAGGTTGAAGTACTCATCTACGAAACATTGAGTGGGTACATCTCGCCGAAGCCGCAAGACATGTCCGAATATTTGCCAGCGTGCTTGGGAGGACCTTGATGTGGACCGGTCCACTTTTGCAGCGTAGGTAGAGTGCCTTGTTGGAGATTCTATGTGGCTACCAATGAGCTGTCGTAACTGGCTTCGGTGGAATGAGTCTAGTTGGTCGGGTTTGTTTTGGGGTGAGGCCTTTTAGAGGCGGATATAAAGATTGTTGATGAAGTGTCTTTTGTAGTCCACCGTTGAAGGCTGAAGTCTGAAGCACTTGTATCGTTTTAGTCAAAGCTTTTTCATTTTTATTTTTCATGTTCTTTTCTTGCTCAAACAGAATGGGGAGCGGTATAAGTTTGCTCAACCTAACCCCTTCCAAGAAGATGACGAGTCAGAGGTGGCCTCTGTCGGATATAGGTAAGTGAAGAAGGAACCATCTCAAAGGGTTTAGCTACTTTTTGTAGAACACAAAACACAATGTACACAGGTTTGCATTAAACTTACACAGTTTGAAGATAATAGGGAGGTTTCGCACGCAAACATGGATCATGATATTCTATAGTGAAAACATCTTTCAGATCAAATACATTTTATAACAAACCATTTTAAATGCCTTTCATAGACCAACTCGCCCGATCCAAGGCAACGTGTCCCTTTAAATTTCTTCATTAAAATGGAAAATGTTGTCATGTTTTTGTTGTTGTGATCTCTATGAATTAAAAAGATTAATCTTGTGATTTGTTTTTACCATTACACTGATGTTTATTAAGCACTGTATAATTGCTAATTTCCTGAGGTCTGTAAAAAAAAGTACACGGGTATGTCACTCGCGTGGGATTCGAACCAATAGCCTTTGAGTTGCTATCCAGCAGATGTCTTACCACTAGATCATCGAGCTTGCACAGTAGCTAGAGGCAGTCCGAATCCAATGTGTTGGCATCGGGTACTGCAGCGAATTAGTAGATGCTAGTTTTTCAAATGAATCTGATAAAAATTAAAGTTTGGCCAGGTAGAACAAGTCCATGTTGATTAGCTTGTAATACTTGGAACTTCGAAATCAGTCAGCTCTCAAACTAAAAATTAATACAACATTTGTTTGATCTTCACCAATTTGTGCATTTTTACTTTTGAAGAGGAAGGGTTTTGTGTCAGTGTCTTCAATGATGAGCAAAGTTATCCCTGTCTTATGTTAAATCATGAGGATATTTATTGTGAACTGAGATAGACAACCTGACCATCCCAGACCTCTTCAAAGACTTAAAGGGATGCTGCAGTGAATTCAAATAAAACAGTTAATTTTGCTGTCATTTATTTCTGATATATGTATTGAACATCAATAAAATGTGTTTTGTTTATTTCCGACATATCTGACTTGCGTAATTAGCGAATAAGTCATGCCCCCCCCCCTTTTTGTGGATTGTTACCGCCCCCCTACCATCGACGTCACGTCGGAAATTCAAACATATCGTCTGCAAATAGAGTCTGGTCCCTAATTACACGCGCCTAGGTACCAGGCCACACAGTGCACACGTCTCTATATGCACACAGCCAGGGGGCCCCTTTTAGGGGCAGGGTGGGTTCCCCTAATCTCTTGAAAACCATTTTTAAAATACTTGCGCATTTAATAAAAAATAATAAAAAATATTTCAGGTTTAAAAAGTCATGTTTAATCGTTTAAATGAATAAACAAAAACACTGCAGCCACCCTTTAAACATTGTATTCTTGTAGGCATACAGCTATTTTCCTCTGGTAGAGGGCACTATTATGAGGCAATCTTAAAACTTGTGTAGGAAATTTGCAAAAGGGCACCACAGCAAAAGCACAGGGCACCTTTTGCATTGCTTGAGCTTCCACTAGATCATCTAGCTTGCCCAGTGGCTAGAGGCAGGTCTGGGTACCACACCCATTTAGCAGATGCTATTTTTTTAAATGAATTTTTACGAAAATATGATTGTGGTAGTAAGCTTGGGCGATATCACGATATTATCGAATATCGCGATATTAATTTGGAAACGAATTTCGATATCGGATGGATTTGGTTTTAATCGAAATATCGATATATCGCGATATATCGCGATAATCGCGATAATCGCGATATATCGCAATATCGATTGAATATCGCGATGTATTTGCTAGCTGAGACATCTTGCACCCCATAGGTTTGGAGTAAAACCAGAAGAATAGGTCATTAGAACACCTCTCTTATGCTATGACTGTCTCTTCTACAACTTTCACTTGGAGTTTGAAGACTGATGATGTCAAATTTAATTAATCGCGATTATATCAAATATCGCGATATATTGTCGGCGATATATCAGGAATAAAATAAATTGATATCGCCCAAGCTTATGTGGTAGTGTGGAACAAGTCTTTGTTGATAAGCTTGTATTACTCTGTGTTTGTACTGTAGAATTGCAAAGGTCGTGGGTTCGAATACCACATGAGTAACATGCCTGTGATTTTTTGTTCACAGAGCCTGGGAAAGTACTGAGTATACAGTGCTAACACACATCGGTGTATGATGGTAAAACCAAAATTAATAGTGTTTATCCCTGATGCAAACTTCCATCTATAAATGATGACATGTTTGTGTTTTGATCATCAGGTATCGTAAATACCACATCGGTGACGACCTGGATCTGATTGTACGATGTGAGCATGATGCCGTCATGATGGGTTCCAATGGAGAGAATCAGTTCATCAGTATGAAGACACTCAATGAATGGGATTCTAAGGTACGCTCAAGCAGTCCTAGGTTTACCAGAATAACAGCCCTACCTCTATTTCATAGAGCTGCTTAAAGGAACATTACAGAATTGGTTGTTGGTAACAAAACATTTGCTACCAGTGTAAGCATTTTTAAATGTTAAATTCTAAAGGAAACTTTTGAAGGGGCCAAGACCAGAGTAACATAGGATGTGGCCTTCATGTAATTCCAGGCCTATCAGCCAAATTAAAGGAACCTTACAGAATTGTTAAGAAAACTTGGTGAAGCGCACAGATTTGCATAAAACTTACATGGTCTAATGATGATGATAGTTGAACACATCCCTTGAAATATTTCTGTCTGAAATGTCATAATCTGATGCGAAATAAACTTCGCCTTTGGAGTTTATCGCTCAGGGAGCATTTTATTCATTTTTGTTTTGGAGTTGATGCAATGCAAAATTTGTAATCTGTTTTTCACTATTTTCTCGTGACCCAGATGACCAATCAATCTCAAACTTCTACAGGTTTGTCAGTTAATGTATAAGGTTGATTACATAGAGTGCTTACACTGCCAACAACTTTTTTGTAAGCAAAAACTGTAATGTTCCTTAAAATGTACTTTGTTTTGTATTGTTGACCTTCTGACAACCTGCTGACTGTTTTAAACAATCTTGTCCTTTGTTTTAAATGAGGGTTTTGGGGGTTCGTGGCGAACGTGATTAAGTTCAATGATGAAATAAGTTATCCCTGTCCGAGTAATACAAAAATCTGTGGATAGAAATCTTATTCTGAGAATGGCAAACTGGTTTATGAATTGTTTGTACATGGGTGGTGTTCCCATGATACTAGTTTAAAACATGAATTACCTGTTTTGTCCTACCCTTTTGTAGTGTGTTAGTTGTTCCGTTTTTAGACTTTTAAAACCTATGTACTTGATCTGGCTCTCTACTTTTTAGTGTACTACACCCTTTGAGCAATATTATTTTGGATACACAGTGCTCTACAAATGCTTATTCTCATTATGGTTACTATTATTTTTACAGTCACTGGGTATTGCCGAATGGCGCCAGAAGCTGGATTCGCAGAGGGGAGCGGTGCTAGCCACCGAGCTGAAGAACAACAGCTTCAAGCTCTCCAAGTGGACTGTATGTGCCCTGCTCAGCGGTTCCGACCACATCAAGTTTGGGTAAGAGAAGTTATTCTGTTAGATCGATCAACATTGTGAAGCCAAATCACTGAGTTTGGGATTTTAGTGGCTTTTACAGGATAAAAAGTTTTGAATTTTATGTTGTTGGCTTTGTTGGAATCACTTTTAGACAGGGTGAAAGTTTCTTGAACCATGTGTTGTGGCTTTGTTGTTTGTAAGTTGTTTTTTTCTGTCTTGCCTCTGTTTGTCCGTTTATCTTGTCTCTGTCTGTCTGCATGCTGATTACCACAAGCATCGGCTTATCAAATCAGCCGTCTTACTAATTCCTTTTTTTTGCTTCTTCAAGCCAATTATAACTCGGTATTTTCTGTTGTGTATTACCTTGTATATCTTTGCATACTGTACATGTATCACACATTGTGGAAACAAATGCTGATTGATTTATTGATTGAGTGATTGATTGATTGATTGATTGACTGATTAATCATTTACACTAATTCCTGTAGACACTCAATAAAAAGAAACTTTAAATTTAGTTTCTTGACTTGTCAGGTTATGAATAATTATTAAATTAAATTGTTCAATAAATAAACTTCATATTGAATATTGCTTATTTATCTATTTTCAAAACTCATGATTGTAACTTATTATTTATATGTATTCTTTTTGTAGAGGCCAGACCCTGTACAAGCCTAGGCTTTCTGTCTGCGACCTCCCCATACTGTTAAGTTTTTTAATTAGTTTTCCACTTACATTTTACCCTTGCTCTATGATTGTACATGTACACATGGTATGGAAAATAAACCCGACACCTGAAAGAGAACCGTTCTTTTACTATTATCAATAGGTATGTTTCCCGCCTGAACCCACGTGACTCATCCAAGCATGTGATTCTGGGGTCCCAGCAGTTCAAGCCAGTTGAGTTGGCGTCACAGATCAATCTGAACATGGATAACGCCTGGGGTATACTGCGCTGTATCATTGACAAGTGCTTCAAACTGAAGGAGGGCAAATACCTCATCCTGAAGGATCCCATGAAGGTAGACGTCTGAGGAATCTTTCAAATTTACTTCCTTCCTTTGTGTGACTGTCGGGCATGATATTTTTCCTACTTTTAGTCCGTTTCCGATTTGTTTGCCCTGTGACAAATCAGAAGTCTTTTAAAGCCTACATCATGTGTACATGTAGGTCAGCCTTTGATTCGATAGCATTTTTCGTACTTTTTTTCCAAGGAGCAAATATCATTCCTGGACTGTACAAAAACCTTTTTTTAAATGCGCTAAACGTTTTACGGACCATATTATCACCCTATGCCTACACATGCCTTTTTTTCTAAGTTTTTGAGACAATTGGTTTTTTTTTTCTTGGTAGGGGCCATGCATAACAGTCAATGTTAAAAAAAAAATCGTTTAGATACACCCACCCACCCCAAATGTCGATTTTTTAATATTGATTTACTTCAAAATATACTCTTTAAACTAAAGAACAAAGTAATGCCTTAAATGATGCAGATTTATCAGATCAAAGGACTCCAACATAAAGGAGATCGAGCAGCCTTCTTTATTTTATCATGTAAAAAAAAAAAAAAATTAGATTTTCCCACAATTTCGAGAGAAAAAAAAGATCGAAATTTTTTAATATTGACTTTTATGAATGTCTCGAAAGAAAACAGGAAAAAAAAGTTATGTTACAGAAAAAATGTTTGTAGTATGGGCTTTATAATGTTTCAGCTCTCTATAAACATTAAATAATGTTTATTATTTTCACCAATCCGATTTCAATAGTTTTATGAGGAAGGGTTTTGTGTCAGTGTCTTCAATGATGAGCAAAGTTATCCCTGTCTTATGTTAAATCATGAGGATATTTATTTTGATCTGAGACAGACAACCTGACCATCCCCAAACTTTTCAAAAGGTTTCAAGTTATTTTCAAGTTGTTTGAGAACTGGGAACATCCCGAGTAGCAAGGGAAGGTATACAATTGGTAATCACTCTTAAAATTAATAGCAACATAAAAAACATTGGAAAATTTCAGTTCATGATAATTTGACCTTATTGTTTGAGTGGAACTTGGGACAGATCTTGCAGGTTTGTGGCCGCTAGAGGCATTTTGGTTAAAGCAGTTTCTGGCCGCTATGGTCTCGAGGGTTAAAGCGGGGCTGCAAAGAGCAAATGAGTTTTGCGATGCACTTATTCCCTTATTAGTTTCAGCATGGAGATATAATAATGGCACTTATAAATCACAACAATCATTTGAATTTAGACATGATTGATTAAATGTATTTACTTCTTATTTTGTTTTTCAGCCTGTGATTCGAATCTATGACATCCCTGACAACACCTTCAGCTCGGACGACGATGCGGACGAATCGTCCTCAGAAGAAGAAGAGGAGGATGACAATGGTAAGACACTCCCACTTCCCCAGTCTCCCCAGTCCCCCCCCCCCACCACTCCTCTTGGTATTTAGGACACAAACCTAATTACAGAAACCCCCAGAATGATGTTAAAGTTTATACAGTGCTTGAATTTTGGTAGCGGTAGCTGAGAATTTTTATTGGACCAGAGTTGATTTTACCAAAATCTAAATAAGAAAGAAATTGCTACAATCAGCTGATTGCTTTTTTGTAGGGTTTCGGAGACTGTTTTTTAACGTATGACTTCATTTGAGAGGGAAATATTTCACAGGGAAAGTGGGAACTTCAAAATCAGTCGGCTCTCAAACTAAAATCTTTCAACTTTTTTGTGTGTCAGTGTCTTCAATGATGAGCAAAGTTATCCCTGTCTTATGTTAAATCGTGAGGATATTTATTTTGATCTGAGACAGACAACCTGACCATCCCCAAACTTCTCAAAAGACTTTCAAGTTATAACTTGGAATATACAGAGTTGAAAGGGAAAGTATGTATTTGGTAATCACTCTTATAATAATGGCAACAACAGCCTCTAGTTAGAAGCCTACAGCAGCATTTGATAGTGTAAAGCATTTTGCACTTCAAAGTCATGTGGTATGTCAAAAATAAAAAGGGTAATGCCCCAAAATGAGAAGCATTAGTGCGTCGTCATCATATTGTGTATTCCTATTTCCTGCGTGGACATATAATTATGCTCCACATTTTCGACAACCTTTCAGAATTAAATTTTCAGGGTAAAGTCTGACTGTTTGTCCAATCCAAGATTATTGAGACTTTACCCAATCTGTCCCCCTCCTCGTTTATTACTGCAAAACACAAACTTAAGTTGACAGTGTGTTTTTTCTTGGGACAGACCAGAATCTCAATTGATTCTACCGTTTTAAATTTTGCACAATTTATTTTGATTTTATGTTTTAAATGCAGTTTTTCTCCTTTTTACCTTGTCAGACGAAGATGCCTAAACAGCCAGTTGTATGGATCACCCTACAATCTTGATACCAGTGAACACAGGCTCTATTCCATCAGAGAGAAAAACAGGACAATTTAAAGGCATCCGGGGCCACCCCATGCACAAACGATCATGTGGATTGTGTGCCGATACGCGCAAATTTCAATTGATACGCACAAAAATTACTCCTTTGTCATTTCGGTTTCTAAACTAAGTCTCTAATGGCCCCTTTTATTGTTCAAACCAAGTCTTAAATGATTGAATTCTGCATTAACTTTTGAGTCTCAAGTAAATGTTGTAGATTGGTTAAACATGTTTATTTATAATCAAGTAGAATCAACTATGTGGTGTTACTTTTCCCAGACAACTTTTCAGGTTTTAGTGTAGTGTTGTGCGTTTACACCTTTTTCAACCATATTCAACTTCTTCAGTCTCGATGACAAACAATAATCACCCACCTCAATAGGTTTTTTTTCCCATTGTTGATAATCACAAGTGTTGTGATATGTAAATCCAAATTCAACCATCAGGGCCCAATTTCGTAAAGCCTGCAAGCACACAAATTTGCTTCCTGAAAAAATAGGAGCCATGAATTTTGGCCCAGATGTATTGGCATAATGGCAAAACTATCACACCACTATTTTACAAATTGAGTGCTCTCTCAAACAAACTAGTCTTGTTTAAAGGCGTCTGTATATGAGAGCACTTGTGGCATCTAGCAAAGCTTAGTAGTATGGCTTGAAACATCTTGAAATAAGACTAAATGCTTTGAAGATGAAGTTTTCTCCTATGATACTTTGTAGTTGTAGGGCTTAATTACAACAGGAGTTTTGCCCTCGGGGATCTTTTAATAAGTTACACATTGTTCTTTGTAAGCATTGCAACAAACCAGAAATAAATAATAACAAATTACCAATAAAATATATGAACTGGTCGTGTAAAACTGTTTTGTCTGGTAGCTTTATTTGTCTCTCCCAACAGTCAATACAAAATGTTTATATTGGTTTATAAAAAAAATAGCCTTCAACAATTTTTAATACAAACATAATATGATAGGAAATATTATTCTTAATCTTTCTTCAAATCAACTGTAAACAAGAAATGTGTCAAAACTTTCTTAAACGCCAGAGATAACGGAGGGATATGGTCTGGGTTAAATATTGATCCAATACAACGTGGCTATAATCCCTTATGGGTCTTCTTGTTGTCACCACCCCCCCCCCCTAATCCTACTTGGTATCGCCCCTCTTTGACCTCTTTGCACCCTTCTGGTCCTCATCATCCGATGCCTTCCTCTTCTCCCCATCGTCAAGCTGAGCCAAGAGGCTTGGTTGTAGCTTAGAAGCCATGTAGTGGGTCCAAAGTGCGATTTCCACCTTGTGTGGTGTCCACTCTGCTAATGAATCTGAGAAAACCAAAATAATCGGACGAAAAAGTGAATGGAGACCAATTTGGGCAGCTTAGTTCAAGACAGAAATTTATACACACGGGCACTGAACTCAAACTGGTTAGGGTTCGAATCCCGGCTGTGACACTTGTGTCCTTTAAGCAAGAGTACTTTTAAAACCATTATTGCTGCTTCCTTCAGATGGGACGTAGAGCCGTAGGTCCTGTGTGTTGTGTAATGCACATACAAAAATCGCACACTTATCGTGCATTCTTTATAATGCTAACAATTTTTAAATGCATTCTATAAAATGCACACAATTTTCAAATGAATAACATTTTAAAATGCACTCTTTGAAATGCATTTTTTACCTTCTTTCTGGAGTCTCGTAATGCAAGCTTTCACCTGTGCAGAATACTGTGCATATTGCACTGGAGTGTACTTGAGTGGTGCCAGGCCTGGTATCGGTAGCATACTCTCATCTGCCATGAAGGGGGCATGCTCTGGAGCACCAGCTGCTAAGATAGCTGTCAAGACAAAGGATAATTCAAATAACAAATCGAGTGAAGTGCTTGCTAGTTCTCAGTCAACATTTGGGCAGGGGTGCCAGTCTGACTTAATATGTGAAGAGACATTAAAAAAAGAGTCAAAGCACTCATGGCGTGGGGTTCAGTGGCCCGCTTAAGGGCCCCTGGTTGGGTCTAGGGCCCCTGGTTGGGTCTAGGCCCTTGATTGGGGTATGGTTTAAGCATGTCTGGTGGCCTAGCTTGAAAAGCTCTGCTTGCTATAAACGTTTATAGAACATCTCTGGTTCTGAGAGAAAAAGACCGAGACACTCATAAAGCCCAACATACATGTAAGATATATAAATCTTACTTTATCACACAACTTTTAATCGTCAACATTCCGTAACCCTCCCTTGCACCTCAACCCCCCCCCCCCCCCCACCTAGCAGGATACCAGTCACAAATTATACATGTGACAAAGTATTTTGGTAGGTATAATTTTGTTTTGCTTCTAGATTCTAGCCCTACGAGACTGGGTCCTAGACTTGTGCAACCTAACTTTACCTGAGGCTGTGGCCGGCCCGACTGCTCGTAGAACGGTCATTTCCTTGATTGCTTTCTCAAGGTTGGGTAAGCTCTTGAAGGCCTTCTTGCTGGCGGATTCAACCAAGTCTGGTTTGTTCTCCTGCACCATTTCATTCAGTCGGGGTCGGAATTTTCCTCTCTGCGAAAAAAAGAAAATCATTGATAGGGTCATAGATTGATGGGTAAATATTCAAAAAATTAATGACCATATTTATTTTGGTGAGAAGCATTGCGGCTGCTGCAAAACTTAAGTAATTTCTCACCCCAAAACATTTTAATATTAGAATGACTTATGAATCGCTTTCTAGATTTCCGTGGTGTCCGTTCACAAATGCTGCAGCCAAAGATGTGGTTGGTACCCGGCATCACCTCACTAATTATCGTACCAACACTTTTGTGACATCATAAAATTCAGCCATCTTCTTAGAAGAGTCTCTCATTATTTTATTCCCGAATATTACATGTTGGAATCAAGACGCACATCTGATATGGAAACACCACACAAACCCATTGATGGGTATGAAATTCTATCAATTGAATTACTTACAGTTAACTTCCACTTCATGAGTTTAGTGATTTCTTCATGAGTGATGTATTTTGGCTTTCGCCCCTGAATAAGCTTTGGTAAATCCTCCTGGTACCTACAGAGAGAGATAGAGAGGGGGGGGAGCATGAACAAGTTGATTTTTTGTTGTCGCGTATTACTTTGGAATTCCTGCCCTGGTTCATACAATACTTAAAGCTAATATAAATACATACTCGCGGAATCTTCGAGAGAGACCCTACTAGGGTCGAACAGTCAGGCCACTAACTATATGTGACCCGCTCTGTGAAAATGAGTCAGATGTAGGCAATTTAGGAATTGAGATGGCTGGAAAGAACACATCAGCAGCAGTAATTTGGTATGATTGTCTAAGCTTTGGGGTGTATCGCATTGCTGAGTTACTCCCGTTTGAAATTAGCCACTACACCATTTTTTTTGAAAAACGAATTACAAGTGAAATGATATTTTAAACTACCATTGTGTGCAAAAGGATACAAATTAGACATAAGTATGATCACAAAATTGTGGTATTCATAGCTTTATTTCCTAAAAGTAAGTGTTTTTTTTGTGTTTTTTTTTTTACATTTTCCACATTAAACTGTCCATAACTTAATATTGCATTGGGCGACATGTGACTCATTTTCACTGAGTGGGTCACATATTATCTTTGGTTGGTAAGCAGTTTGCAACAGCTAATTCCAATTGTACTCATAAATAATTATACATTAAAAAATCAACAGATTTTTCACTTTAGGGCGGCTCTTTCACCCAAATAAGCTTTTTTAAATGTAGTGCAACTAAAAAGCTGAACAGCCCTTAACCCTCCAACTATTTGATCAATGTGAATTTAATTTTAAAGGGGCCATGTCGTCGTGATCAAAGCAGGCCCGTGGCTGTACATGGAATTATGAACTCTCACCGAGTAACTACACCCATGCGCCCTCTCTCAGTATCAAAGATATGGAGAGCACCTGACCGAGCTGTTATTTGGTGAAAGTTCATAATTTTGTGGCAGTTGGAGGCAACACAGCACCATTAAGGTGACCCCCAAAAAAGGGGAAATTTCTGCCCTCAAAGAGTCAATCTATTGCAGCTCAACTAACCATTTGTCCAAGTCTAGAAGATCTTTCTTTCCACCCGGCTTCTTAATGTTGGATGCTTTGAGCTTGATAACTTCACCATAAAGACCAAGGGCCTTGTCCCAGGCCGATGGACTGCCCGATGTGAAGAACTTTGTTGTTGTACTCATGACGAGGTTTAGGAAATAGTAGTTTCACTGAAAAAATCTTAAGGGGAAAAAAGCAATTGCCACTGATCAGAGTCAATTATTAGCGTCACTGTGGTTAGACTGCAGGACTTGCAATTACAAGGTTGTGGGTTCGAATCTAACCAAGTATAGCCAATGATATAATAATGGCGTGTCGTGGCCGAGCTGTAAAGGGTAATGAACTCACACTCTTGAGTTTCTGATCAGCTCAGCAGGGTGTGGTTTCGAGCCCTGTCCCTGACACCTGTCTTATTAATAATGCTTCATCCTTCGGATGGGGCGAAAGCCTTATGTCTTGTGTAATATTGTTTCATAAAAAAAACTGTTGATGCACATCGATGCACTATCGAATACCTTAGCCCAGTACACACTTACCTATCGCTAAGATTAGAACTAGGTAAACATCGACCTGGTAACTGGGGCACAGTACTTCTTGTTTTCTTTGAAAGATGACAACACTTTTTTAAAGGTGTTTAGACTTCAAAGCGCCCCATTAACTAAGGTACTGGAAACCCAATCTCTGGTCTGGTGAAAACTCAATGCCACTTGCCATACCCAATTTTAGCCAAATCCCTACCATCTACATCAATATATTATCCAGCTCACTCCAAAATTCCATGTAAAATATCCAGGTTGGGGTGGGGGGGGGGGGAGTTGTCAAACGTGACACTGACACTGTGACACTAACAGTCCACAGACACTAGACAGACAGCCATTTTCATTCAATTCATTCAACAAGATCTAGCAAAATATGCAGGTAAAATTATAAAATAAGAAAGATACTGTTTTGTTACATAAATTTGATGGGAAAGTGGTGGTCGGATGGTAAATTCTTTCCCACACCAATACTATTATTTATTTTTCAAAGCATTGAACTCTTAATATACTTTACTTTCAATAACTCATGCTGTTGTTTTACCTGTTGACATCGGGATCTCTGCTGCCGATCACAAAATGTAAACACCTGACATGTGCCCATTTCCCGCGGTGTATCAATGGAACACGCCCTCTTTAGTTTAGTTCCAATGACAGATTTTAACTAGCCAATCAAAACCTCTGTTTCAATAGAAGCGTAATTGATAATCAAACATGGCCGCGGTTTGTTTGAATCGTCTACTGTTCGGTAAATATTAGTTTTAAAATCGGTAAGTAAACATTTTGTGTGTCCATATGTAATTTCATAATTGGCGTAAATTATACCCGTAATAACGGGAACTTCATATCAACAGTTTCTTGTGCCACTTTACAAACGTCAAAGTTCACCGTGGTTTAGTTGCGATAACGTACCCACCCTCCGATCCGAGTCCTTCCGACGCAGGGTTACGTTATCGCAACTAACCGTGGTTTTAATAATAATAACAGTAATAATCATAATAATAATAATAATAATAATAATAATAATAATAACCGTATTTATAACGCGCCTTTTGCAAAAGGATACAAAGCGCCAGGTATTATTACTGCAAGGAAGGAGTGGGCGAATTTTGAGCTATAAAATAAGACCTTATTTTAAGCACCATCCGGCCCATTGAAAAGGCATTGTTATGGTTTACAAGGTGCTGTGGCGCAATATGCTGCCAATCCAGCCAGGAACACCGGGGCGAACCCCTTAACTTTTTGTGCACTGCCTGGGTTCTTTTACATGCTTTTACACAACAAATGGGACCAACGGCTTTACGTCCCATCCGAAGGACAAAGCAATGGTTTTGTGTCTTGCTTAAATTTAAGGACACAAGTGTTACGGCTGGGGATTCAAACCCACACTCGGCTGATCAGAAACACCAGAGTTTGAATTCAGTGCTCTTAACCGCTCGGCCACGACACTCCCACACGACACTCCCACGTTGATGATGCTGGTCGCATGGTGGTGTCCAAATGTCTGTCGTGTATATTTAGAAATTAAACAAAATTAACTTTTTTAGAACCCTGACTCAGTCGTTTTTGTATTTTGATGATCGAATGACATTGACATGCATTAAGTAATAATAAGTGACAAGATTACAAACATGAGAGCCGGAGAGTAGGTAAACAACGTTATCATTAATCCATCAATCATCATGTTTATTCCCATCCTTTCATTCATTCAACTCTTCATGCAAATCTCGAGTCAATGTATTGTAATTGTATCATTATGATTGAAGATAAATTCCATGATGATGGATAGAATAAATTTATTGCATAGTTCTTTCTTTTATTTTAATTAATAAAAGTTTTTTTTAAATTTCTCTCAAGATTGACTCTGTTTTCCATGTTTTCCCACTAATCAATTCAATGTCAATAAATTTACATACATAGTAATTAAAACTCAACTTAATCAATTGGAAATTGGAATGTCGCGTACCCAATTCAACTTGTGTACCCAAGTTGTCTTGTACCCGGCCCGAATCAATTCGCACTACTCCTACTACTGTACTAGTAGTACTAGTCATGCTAGTAGTTGCGATAACATACGCCGTCGGCAGGAGGGTTACGTTATCGCAACTATCATGCTAGTAGAACTATGGATGAGGTTCGACGATAGCAGAACGAACATCATAGTTCTATGAGTAATTTTTACCCTGGTCCCAGGTTATCTCGTCTCAAGTCATTATACATAATACCCAAAGTCAACCCAGGTCAATGTCAATTCGTACTTGAACTAAGTCATCATACGCACTTTTGACAAGTACTTAGGCCTACTTTATTAGTTGCGATAACGTAATCATCCTGCCGTCGGCAGAGGGTTACGTTATCGCAAATATTACTTTATAAAAGTCCCTCATAAAAATAACAATAATTGGTTCATCGACAGGTAAAAAACTACTTTCTTTAAGTCCTTTTGTGTGTGTAGGAAATCAATTCTAGAAGAAAAATGTAGACCGTTCAAGTTGACTTGGGTACAAAGTTGACTCAGGTTCAAGCTGACTTTGGTACTAATTTGGGGTAATCAGTAATCATGCTGCCAGTCACATAGCGATGAAGACTGAGCACTTTCATTTATATTGAAAACCATTTTCATTCATTTAATTTGTAAAATTTTGTAGATTTACAATTTTTTTGGTAAAATAAATGTATTTTGTATTTTTTAAAATACTATTTGGGGCTTAATTAGTGTAAAAATGGCAGCTGGATTCCGAATTTGACATAAACCATTTTATTTGCAGACATGTTTAACTGATGGAAACAACACAACCATGTCCAGGGATTATGCAACAAATTACTCCATGGGGAGTGACACCTCTAAAGGTAACATCATTTCTGAAACTTTTTTTTTAGAGTTTGTTGTTTGTTTGTTTGTTTAGATAGTATTTCCAAACTTTGGTTTAACGTCTATGATTATGAATCAGACAAATCATAAACTTGTGATTTAGTAACTAGACGACAATATATACTTATTCTAGTCATTTGTGAAATCAGCAGTTAGCTGGATGCTTTTTGGAATTAAACCCACAACCTTGTGATTGCACATGCCTGGAATTTTATCTTAGGGATGGCAAGGCCATTTCCATTTAAGAAAAGGGCACTTTCATCTGAAAATCTTAAAAAGTTAATGGGAAACATTTAAAGGGACACCAAGGCCAAGACCAAGGCAACAAAGACTGTGGCCTCTGTAAAATTCCAGGGGCCAATTCCATGGCTAAGCACGAAAAAAAGCTCACTTATTTTACACATGTTACGGGCCAAAATTTCATGCCATTTACTTTGCTTGTGACTGGTATAAAGATGTTGTTTACTTAGCATAATAATTGACTGAAGTCTTGGACGGTATTCTGATGTTACTAAAGCATGGACGTTTTTGCTTAAGCAGCTCTATGAAATTGAGCCAAGGCCTTATTGCAACGTGAACATGGTTCCTCAGGTCAAATTATAGACCTTTATCATGTTGCCTCCATCAGGGTCATGATCCTCGTATCGGATAACAACAATGAATGCTAATAATCATTTTGAAAATAGGAACCAGACTTTCTTTGTTCTTCCAGCCTCAGTTTGGTAACACTGACATCAATGGGAGAAATTCAAGATGGCTGCACCGTGCTAAAGGTCTATTTATCAGTCACTGTCGGCATTCTCCACAGAATAATTACAACTATAACAAAAAAATGAATTAGCTCTTTATAAACAAGATTTTCGTTAAATATAAATATTCTCTCTGAAAAGTTGTCAATGAGACATGTCGTCTCACAAAATGGTTAAATGATGATTGTACTTTTTATTTTCCAGATGACACTGCCATCGCTAATGAGCTACTGAAGCGAGTCAACTTGCCACCGGTCAATGACCTTTCAGAATGCACGTCATCTATCTTTGTTGCACTCTGCGAAGGTATTCTGGGTGATCCTTTGCAAGGTAAAACAATTATACTATTATCATTCAGATTATTCCAATCACATTGAATCAAGTTTACGTTACAACCTTGGAAGCAGCGACAAAGATATTGACAAAATAGGGAGACGGCCAACAAAGGGCTAGATAGCTCAATTTGGTAGAGCGCCGGCTGTTAATCCAGAGGACATTGGTTTAAGTGCCGCCCCTAGTTAATTTGTCTTTGTTCAACTCCCAATCAATATTGTTTGGTAACCATAGGGTTCATATCAATTTTGGTTTTGCCCATGTACACCGATGTGTGTAAGCACTGTATACTCAGTACCTTCCTGAGTTATGTGAACAAAATCACAGGCATATTACTCGACTGGGATTTGATCCCATGACCATTGCAATTCCAGAGCAGTGTCTTACCAAGAGGGTTCATGATCTTAATTGTTCTTGATGTTCTTTCTCACTCATCAGGTATATCCTACGTGCCAATCACTAAAGAAGATGAGATCCACAATGTCCAGTTGGTCGTTGACCACCTGGGGGACAAGGTACTCCACTGTGATCTGTCTCACATCGACGGTCGGGCTGTCGTTGAGGGGGATCGAGTCGCCATGCAGTACCTACTGGAGATTCTACTGGGCGTCATGGACTACATCATGGGAGGGATTGACAGTGAAGGATCGGCGACCGACTTTGAAGGTTTGCCGGGAGAAAGGGTTGTCAGTTTAAAGTTTTAACCACCACGTTCCCAGCCTCATTGCCAGGGGCAGCGCATCGATAACTAACCCCTTGTAGGGATATGCTGAAAAATAACGCTGATTGGCTCAAAAAAGTGACTGCTTTATGTGCATACTATATTTACCAATACCAGGTATCAAAACCCACGTTCCAAAGACGTCTGTTACTAAAGACTTATAGCAGCGTCTCTGTCACAAGACTGTGAAATAATTTGCATGCCCGCATTTAATTGATCTTAGATGGTGATCTCGTCGACCCAGATACAATGACAAGGGGGACGGTATCTGCCATCACGGACGTCTTGAGGGAAGAGTTCGGACACAGAGGCGGGAAAGACAATTATTACGGACCACCATCTAATGCATATGAAAGGTACATTTAAAGAAACACAGATAGTTTGTAAATAATAATAATTAAATAGTTTTTATGTAGCGCTTATCACACCTGAAGGGCGTCTTAAAGCGCTTCCAACATTATTATCCCTTGCAATTGCTGATGAGATTGGAACAGTTATGAGCTCCTTGAGCCACAAATGTCTGCAAAGCAATGTTATGAATGTTCACTGTGCTTCTCTTGAAATGGAACAGTTGAGATTTCACCTCATAATAATATTCTGCTGTACTATTGTACTCTTATTCATCCAACATTGAGTATAAAAGGGAAGGTACACTATTGGTAATTGTCAAAGACCAATCTTCTCACTTGGTGTATCCCATCATAATCATAAAATAACGAGCCTGTGAAAACTTGGGTTCAATTGGTCATCGAAGTTGCAAGATAATGATGTTTTATACTATTCAACAGCTCCCCAATGATCATTAGCAAGTCAGTTTTTATGTTAATATTTGTTTTGAGTAATTACCAAACGTGTACCTTCCCTTTAAAGATCTCTATCTGACCATTTTGATTGTACTATTTGAGAAAATATGGTGAAATTAAAACATGTTTTTAGTCTGGCAAAGATTTCCATTTGTTCTCTCTCTCTCTCTAAAATATTGCTTTCCTGTACTGAAGAAGAAAACCCACCTCTTTCAGTCTATAAAGCATTAACTAACTTGCTTGTGTGTTAATCATTTTAACAGGTTGTTTATTTGAGTTATTTCTAAAGCGCCTCGAGATAACTTTATATTAGGCGCTATATAAATCAAATATATTATTAATAGTGATTGTTAAAGCCATTTGACACTTTCGGTAAACAGTATTGTCCAAAGGCCCACACTTTGTGTATCACAACTTATATATAAAATAACAAACCTGTGAAAATTTAGACTCAATCGGTCATCGGAGTCGGGAGAAAATAACGGGAAAACCCACCCTTGTTTCCGCACGTTTCGCCGTGTCATGACATGTGTTTACTATAATCCATAATTCTCGTTGTCGAGAGTTGATAATTGTTTTAATGTTTTATCAAAAAGTAAAGCATTTCATGGAATAATATATTTCAAGAGAAGTCTTTTACCATTACCTTCTGTAAACCCTGTAAGTTATTTGTAAATCTGTGAACTTTTTTTTTTCTGTTCCGAAAGTGTATAATGGCTTTAAGAAGTGAACATTATAATTCAACATAATGAAGTTTTAGTGAAACACTGATGATGGTGGTTTTACTCTACATTTTTTTTTTTAATTGGCAGGCCCTACGAAAGCCACACCATTAGTGACATATCAAAACACTTAAGCCAGCCTAACAGCCAGTCAGAAGGCGACTCCACAGCTGAGCTCATCAAGCTTGGTACGAAAGATGCCTCGTCACGGGACGTCCCTCAACGAGACATCCCTCAGCGAGACTTCCCTCAGCGAGACATTCAAACCTCAGGTGAGGAGCATAGGAGAGTTTAGTTCTGGGACCCGAACTTGGGTAAAATTCCACAAGACTTTATTTTACAAGACTAGAATCAAATTAGGAAATGGTCGAATTTAAATGGCAGTTTAAGACCGTGACCATTACTCTAATCTGACTTGTTTGTAATTTATTCTCAAAGCTCTGTTGCTCTTCTTGTGAAAAATTAGTGTCTTAGAACTGCAGATTAGATATGTGGTCTTTAACCAGATGATCTAGGCTTATTCTCCATCCCAAACATAGATGTTGACAGGAACATGAAATGAAATACGTGACGATTAAAAAAAACAAAATTGTTATTTATTAAATATCAAGTACTAAATCACAACTGAAACTGACTGTATACATCACAATAAACTCTGTGAGAACAAAATGACTACAGCGCTATTTGAACCCTGTGACCTCCACTGTGTTGGTACTCTACAAACTAAGCTAGCTCGCTGGATTTTCAGGCAAAATTTGTTCACACATTTTATCATGCATTTATCATTTGAGTAATTCTCTCCCATCAAAATAATTTGTCTTCATACCTCCATTCCATTTTCCAGGAGCAATCTCAGTTAGAGATTCCTCAAGAGACATGCCAGATGTCCAGCCATCAAAGAGGATCGGTTACATCCCTGACTCTGATGACAGACCAAGGAAAACCTTGCCGTCAAGCCCCACAGCTTCAGGGGTTGTTGACTCGACCACTAGATCCCCAAGCAGACAGAAAGAGGATCTTACTCTACAGGTAGGTGATTCTTGGCTTTTGGTTCTTGTTATCTGTTCTTTTTCTTGGTTCTCGGTTCGTGTTCTTGGTTCTTGTTTTGGGGCTCGTTTCTTGTTCTCAATTCTTATTTATGTTTCTTGGTTCTTGGTTCCGGATTCTTTGGTCTTGGTTCTTGTTCATGTTTCTTGGTTTATATTTCTTGTATAGGTTATGGATTGTTGGTTCTGGGTTCTTGGTTGCACATCAGGCCTGTCAAATTCTCCCTGGTTCTGCAGAAAGTTCCCTGAAAGCAAACCAATCCTACCATGTATATTTGGTTTGCGGTAACACCATGTGTGTATCTACTTGCCAGGTAGAGTTTGTTCTTTAGAGAACTGTCTTGCTTTCATCTACTACCGCAGAGCAGATGTTCGGGGCTTGGGAGACTTCTCAGTTCTGAAAAGAACTGTCCTGCTTTTTAACTATTACCAGGGCGGATGGTATAGAAATAGGCTGGGACTACTGCTTTAACTTATAGGTTCATGATTAACTGTACTGCCGCGGAGTCCGTTCTTAAAATTTGTCTTAACGTTTCGACTAGCTTGCTCTAGTCATCATCAGGAGACTGACGATCCTACCATGTTCTGATGAAAACATTCAAAGATCTACCTGATTGCAGAAACTTAGATCCATATATTAATTTCTATATAAATTCCAAATATCTCCCTGAATGTTGTACATTTTGTGTAGGATTTGTCCGGCAGTTCATTCTCATCAGTCTCCTGGCCCAAGCCCCCACCTACTACTCATGTAGTCTCCGACCACCAGCCGCTTAATGAGTTTGATAGCCTTGGTCTGAGACCAAGACCAGCCTTTACTAAGGACAGACCAGCCAGTGATGCTTACGGGGCTACTGACAGCCTGCTAGGGAGCCTAAGAGAGGGAAGTCGACAGCACCATATACACACCCATCATCATTATCATCCTCCAGGTAATTGAGTAAAAACAAGAAGTCAGAATAAGATATTACATAGGGTTGGGACGTTTAACCGGTTAAACGTTCAAGCCAACTAATTGTTCAACCATAACCGGGAAAAGGTAAACATTAAAATCCATTACAAAAAAAGGTTAAATGAAAGCCCACAGTACAAATAAAAATGAGACCTTCCTCTTCTTTAGAATGTTAGCCCCAGACACTAACCATGGAGAATGATTGATATCCCCTGATAAGCAGCATCTAGCAACAAGAGTCCAGCATTCTCCTTAAGACGATCAGAGCATACTGATAAAAGCATTGAGTCGATCGTTAAAGGCTGGTTCTTTTCAGAACCAAAGCCAAAAGGAGATTTTCACATGGATTTACTGCAAACCCGTTTTTTTTTAATAGACTTCCCTTTTTTTGGTGAAACGTTTCTTATTTTAATACCCTACAAATACAGTACATTTGTTTCAAACCCCTGCAATATGTTATATGTTTCGGTTTGTATGCAACCCCACTACAGCTTGTGGTTTTTTGACTGTAAAGACGGGGGTACAGTGTTCTATTTTATTCCTTGAAAGTGTTTTGACCTTTTACAAATGGGTTCATAGTTCAACAGAGAGATAAAATGTTGCTTGAAAGAATCTTGTTGGCAGTAAAAATGTGGTTCTTGGTTATTATTATTTTTTTTTGCTGAGACAAATCGTTAAGCGTTGTTGTTGCATAGCATCTCTATAGCTTAAAATTTCGTATACCTAACTGCATTTGTTTCCCCACCAGTAGGCAGCAAGCCCTCCACCAGCACAGGTCCCCCAAAGTCTCCCCCACATGCCACCCTCTCAAGACCCCCAGTGTCTGGGGGGACATCATCAGCGGGTAGCTCTCCATCGACGGGAATCGGAGAGAGAGAAGAGTACAGAGGTGAGCACCTCATGAATTAAAAAAAATATTTCAGGAATATTTTGTTTTTTTACCCTTACATCAATGTGTATTAAGCAATCTTTGTATCCTGACAGGCAGACAACTTGGGTGGGATTTAAACCAACGACCTTTACATTGCTAGAGCAGATGTCTTACCACTAGATTTTTGTCTATGTTATCTCCTGAGAAGGTTCTGTGTGGCGTGAGCGTCTTGCGGCCCGGGATACAGACCTCCCCACCTCATCGGACTACAGACCGAGGCAGCGCTACCCAGCCACACTCCACTCCACCTACCCTGCTCCGGCTCAGCGTAGACCCACGAGCAGTGCCTCTCTCAGGGGTGGCACATCCTCCAGACAGCAGTCACACCCACCATCCAGACAACAAGGCAACGTCTTCATGGATGATGCTGAGGAGGTTTGGAGACGGAGTGCATCAAGACGAGAAGAGGTAAGAGGCCATGTCGTGGATGAGCAGTCAAGCTCAAGTTCTGGTGTTTTTAATCAGCAGAGGGTGGGTTTGGGTCCTGGTGGGCCCAATTTCATAGAGCTGCTTAAGCACAACATTTGAGTAAGCTAAATAAATCCTTGCCAAGACTCCACTCAATTATTATGCTAAGTAAACAGCAGTTAAATACCAGTCACAAGCAATGTACGTGGCATGGAATTTTGGCCAGTAACATGTGTAAAATAAGCAAGTTTTTTCGTGCTTAAGCAAATTCTGTGCTTAAGCAGCTCTATGAAATTGGCCCCTGGTCTTGACACTTGTGTCCTTGATAGACCCCTTGCATTAGCCGGAATTATTGATAAAATGTACATAAAGGCTATCTTTGGCAGAGAGGTATGCGCTCGGTGTGCATACACGCCTGCAAGTTCCATTGTTTTTCCTTGAAGATGTTGGTCAATGGCGACATGTGCAATTCATCTATCGAGACACATATCCATTACTACTTGGTCCTTCAGATGGGACTTAAAGCTGTGGGTTCTTTGCATTGTGTAATGCACATAAACCAGTTACATTTATCGCTAAGAGAAGGGTTCCAAAAACCAAAGGTATAGTTTCCCTTTAACGATGTTAGAAACTTTGTAACCTTTTCCCCCGCTTTCATGAAGACTCTATCTATCAGAAAGTGAGTGCATCTCAAAACTCAATTTGACATTTAGAGCCCTTCTTGACATTGTTATACCATCATCAAACCACAGTATCTTTTGATTGTGCATCTTAGGAGCCCATCTTACCACCCCGGCCAAGGCGAGTGGCTTTTGAAGACGACATCAGAGACAGTTCACACAGATCCTTCTTTCGGGAGATCCTCGGCCCTTACACATCTCATGATAGGTAAGTTTTTCTAGAGCACCCACCACCCCTTGCTCTCAATCCCTGTAATTTTCTAACATTACTCATTTAGAACTTGCGGTACAACCATATGTGGAATCTCTTTTGTTAGAGTGTTGGCTCTGAAAAGAACGGGTGTAGTTTCAAAGAGTATACTCTGCTCGTATTCAGGAGAGCTTTCTCTTTTCTCCTAGAGATGAACTTCCTCCTAAAGACGAGCAGAGTATACTGCTCGAAACGTTGAGACCTCACAGGCCCTTTTAGAGCTGACACTCCTACTAAGGAGATTTAACACATGATTTTACCCACAAGTTTACTCTTTATAGTTAAAAAAAAAACCAATAATTATTGTCCATACAAGCTCTGCAAAACTTCAAACGCCACTTATCACTCATTTGTTTCAATTGATATTCCAACTGTGTTTTAGTGACAAACTTGAGCTTGGAAATTCTCCAAAAGAGAACAGATGCAGTCAATGAACAAAGTTAGTTTGGGTTAAAAATTTCCGGGGTTCCCTGAAAAAAAGATAAATTTTCCCTCCAAAAAGGATTTCAGGTCAAAATAATTTGTTTATTTGGCACTGTATTGATTCTCCCTCATTAACAGGCATGAAAGCAGTGACAGCGAACAAGACTCGGATATTGACGTCTTATCTCAGTGCAGTGACAGTGCTGTAGATTACCAGCGACTGGGTACCAGCTATCCAACATCCCCCATCCATGACGACCGCAAATACCTTCCCCCGAGAAGCACCACCAGGGACCAACCAATCCGGGAACCGAGCAGCAAACAGTACGATCTTAGACCGCGATCTCAGCGCTCGAAAACAGCAACGCAGCGGCGACATCCTCCTCAGAGACCCAAGAGTGTGCTGCTGCCTGTGCCGAGTAGTCGCAGTCACAGAGTGAGATTCGAAGAGGCTCTTGAGGCAGACGCTACCGGACCGATGGGAAGAATCAGGAAGAAACTCAACAAGGAGAACAGAAAACAATCCAGGCAGAAAGAGGTAAAGTACTTTCTCGTTCCTGTTGTTTATAACCAGTGCTGTAGCTAGACCAATTTGAGTGGTGGGCTCTAAATCTAATTAATAGTCCACCAAGAGCGAGAGATTCAGCAACATTATTCATGATTAGATATGGGGCCATCATTGCTGAAGTGCAATCTGGGGGAAACCTGTGCTGGGCAGCGCAATGTATTTTGCTCATAGTGCTGGGCGAAATTTGTTAGTCCTGCACCGGACACTGTGGCTTCAACACAGTTGATAACTCACTGTGACTGTTTTGGGGTCGACATGGGTGGGTAGTGCGTAAAGCGCTCGCCTATCACCAATGTGGCCCTGGATCGAATCCCAGCTAAGGCTGTATGTGAGTAGAGTTGCGTTGGTTCGCTCCCATGCAACTTGTAATTAGTATGAGGCCAGACTACAGTCTTATTTTCAATTGTCGTCTCTCTTCTTTTCTAAGGTTCTTCGTTACGTCTATGAAAGTAATCTCCAAGAAGCCAAGAGTGGACTGAAGAAACAGATAAATAGAAATAAGAGTGTCTTAGATAAACAAGTAAGTATTATTATCATTACTGGTTTGTTCAAATCTGCTCCTCAAAATATAAAAGTACAGCAAAATATTTATACAAAAGGAACAATAAAAATTTAAAAGCAAGAAACATTAGATTTGAAACAAAAACCAAAGAGAGTAGCAAAATGCAGAATGTCCTCACTGGACAGTTTCCTTTAAAAACTAATTTCTTTTGCAATGCTATTTTATGACTGAAGGCCTGGTCACACAGGCCCCGATAACGAGAACGAAAACGATAACGAAAACGATCACGAAAATGATAAGGTTAAAAATGCACGCCCTCGATTGGTTGAAATGACTAAAGGCCTGGTCACACAGGCCCGATAACGAGAACGAAAACGATAACGAAAACGATAACGATAAAAATGCGAGCGCCCGATTGGTTGAAATGCTCCACGCAGAATACGCCCATGCTCATTCAACCAACCAAGGGTGTGCATTTGTATCGTTCTCATTTATGTTCTTCGGGCCTTCACAAGAAGGCCATGAATCAACATTTAATTTCGATTAACCCCTGTATCTGTTACAATATATCTCAGATTTTGAGATTCGTTATGCAATCATGAAACTGTTGAATCTTTTTGCAGGATGCTGAATACAAGAAGGTTTTCAGCGGTCCCAAGACAAGCAAGTACCAGCCAGCCACTAAATACAACAGTAAGTTAAAAAGGCTTTTGCTGTTAGACTCTGTATTCAGCTGAACTTTTCACATGTGACTTTTATTGCTGGTTTTTTCCTCATGATTTTGCTCTCTTAACTCTGTGAATAAAGGAAAAAAAACAATGTCTCCACAGGGATGTCAAAAATACAATGTGTGTTCGTTAATGTTCATTTTGTGTACTCCTCGTTTACCATCCCAAAAAAGAGAAAATGTGTATCTGAATTGAGTTGAATTGATTTGTTAATATCAAAGTTGATCTCCTCATTGCTAATTATTTCTTCTTCAATATTTGACACTCCACTCTGTGTTTCTACTCTTTACAGCCAAGGTCACAACAGACAGGCTTTCCCGTTCCAGATCCAAGGCTCCGAGTTCCAAACGCAAGAGAAGTGCCTCATCAAGTCCCACCATGCATCGGCACAAGAGATGTAAGTACTCAGTCAATTTATTTGTTAAGCACGGATTCAATTGATACATCTATTAACCCTTTAGATACCAAACAATCGTTGCTACGGTTGGTGGGGGATCCCTCCTTTAAGTGTACTTCACAGGTTAGCAGGAATTTCTGGCTCATGTGTTTGTGTACCAGGGCCAGATTGCACGCCCACCTCTGCTTACCATAAGCAAAGAATCGGCACTTACAGAAGCAGGGAATTCCACGCTTATATCAAGTGTATTTTACTGTTTAGCAGGGAATTTTTCATGTGTACACAGTCCATGTCACTCATGTAATGACCTTTACTCGCATGACTTCTTGTGTCACCATCTGTGAACTCGTAAAACTGATGTTTTTATTTCTGAGGTTTCAATGTGGGCAGGTTATGAGAAGGATGGTTGCATGCAATAGAGTTTGGCGGTAAGGAAAGCCAGGAATCTGGGTCCTGACCCTTGAGTCTTGTGCAATGGAACATCACCCAGCAGGTTCCAACTTCCTAACTAGTTTAAGCGGCTCTATGAAATAGACCGATTGCGCTCCGTGCGCCACGTGACCTATAGTGGGTATTGGATGTAAACAAACACAGCGTACTGCATATAAACGTGCGATAAAAAGGCATGATTACTGTCACAGTTTTTGGCTCAAAAAGGACCAAATTCTCTAAATCACTGAAGAATATTCTGGAGTTTGTAACATGAGACCTTACCGGTGGCTGAACAATGGCAGTAATGGGTAAACACAGTTCCACCAAATAGGAAATTTCAAGAGAATTTTCACACGATGTCATGTGTTTGTGCATGGAAAGTGTGGTTTAACATTGCCCTCATTTTAATGATTTTGCTGCCAATATTTTTAATAAAAATCTCATTATGAAGCTGCGAATCCCTTCATGTTCACCCTCAAAATATTTGATTAGAAGGGGTAGCTGTCAGCTATGAGTAGGACAACTTCGTGATCTCCCTTATCACAGCCCAACTTCACGTCGTGCACAACGCAAAATCCACAGCGCGTGAGCTCGCTCAAACCTCAGTAATTTACATATTCTAACCATACTCTCAAAAGAAACCTCTTTTGTTGTAGAATACTGGGAACATCAAACAGCATAATGTGATTTAAATCAATGTAACAATATTCAACTTATAAAAAGGACTCCGTTTTTAGTTATATTGTTATTCATAGTGTTTATAGTGTTATTTATTGGAAAATACAGCCAATTATGGTCCATTGGTACGAGTCTTCCAATGTCTTAACTGTGTAGCTGAGTTTTTCTATACCCACTATAGGTCACGTGATCTCATGTAAACATTGTCAGCGCAATCGGTCTATTGGACCCAGTTTTCGGTGCTTAGCAAGTTGTTGTGCTTACAGGCTTTATGAAATTGGGCCCTGGTGTAATCTTGTTGTCTTTCTTTGCCTCTTCCCCCTCAGTAAGCATCGGTGAGGATGAGATGTTGCCGACCGTCATGCAGGAGTTTCCATTCCTCCACGTCTCACCTCAGACGGCTCATGATATGTGGGCTAAGCAGATGAGACAGATGGAGCAGCTTACCAAGATGGGGATTGACCAGCAATACAAGAAGACCAAGACACAGCTCAAGGTAAAAGCCATCCCTCAAGCTCTCAACCCCCAAGCAGAACCCCTACCCCATGGCCCAATTTCTTAGCGCAGCTTAAAGACACTGGACACTATTGGTAATTGTCAAAGACCAGTCTTCCCAATTTGTGTATCTAAATATATGCACACAATAACAAACTGTGAAAATTTGAGCTTAATTGGTCGTCAAAGTTGCGAGATACGAATGAAATAGTAACACCCTTGTCACACGAAGTTGTGTGCTTTCAGATGCTTGATTTCGAGACCTCAAATTGTAAATCTGAGGTCTCGAAATCAAATTCATGAAAAATACTTTTTTCTCGAAAACTACTCCACTTCAGAGGGAGCCGTTTCTCACAATGTTTTATACTACCAACCTCTCCCCATTACTCGTTACCAAGTAAGGTTTTATGCTAATAATTATTTTGAGTAATTACCAATAGTGTCCACTGCCATTAATGGTAAGCAAGTTTTCGTGCTTACTGTAACAGAAAAGTTACAAACCCAATTTCTGTTATTGTCTTGGTCTAGATGGAGGAGGCGGAGAAGCGCCAAGACGTCCTTCTGCGGATCATGAAGAAGGAGCTCGGACACAACCAGAGAATGGTCAGTGCGTGAAGTGTGCTGTTTTCGTGATAAACTTTTTTATATCTTTTTGCAAACATAGGCCCAGTGGCATAGCGAGTGCGAGAGCTAGAGGAGCGAAATGACCCCCACAGAAGTTTAATGTTTTTGAAAAAAAAAAAAAAAAAATGGAACAGGAACAGGACAAAATATAATAATTTGTCGGCATCACTGGTGAAGCCGACAGTGTCAGCTTGGCTGATTTTCATTTATCTATTAGCTTTCAATCCCTCTGGCGGTGAAAACATGTGTTTAAACCATATTGCTTTTTGCAAACAAGGTTGTATTAGTGTATTTTTAATTTTGAAACTCTGAAACTTAAATTGGGACTCAATTGTTTCCTCTCTGGAGTTACTGCCTCAGCCAATTGTAACCATTTGGGAAAATGCGCTTTATAAATGCTTGTATTATTTATTATTGAACCCACACCCTCTTCACATCATGCAGAGAGAGATCAAGGAGACGCAAGCCAAAGACCGAGCCGTCCAGACCAAGGTACAGGAACAGCGACAGGTCAACGCCCGAGCCCGTCGCTACTACGAGGAATTCCGCCTTCGTTCTAAATCACGGATGATGAAGAGAAAGACTCGAGAAGAGCAGGTCAGATCAATTTTATTTTTTGTTTTATTAAATAATAACAAAGATAGAGTGAATTATTTTTGGTTTTACCCTTACATCGATGTGTGTTAGCACTGTATACTCAGTACTTTCCCCATACACCGATGTGTGTTAGCACTGTATACTCAGTACTTTCCCCATACACCGATGTGTGTTAGCACTGTATACTCAGTACTTTCCCCATACACCGATGTGTGTTAGCACTGTATACTCAGTACTTTCCCCATACACCGATGTGTGTTAGCACTGTATACTCAGTACTTTCCCCATACACCGATGTGTGTTAGCACTGTATACTCAGTACTTTCCCCATACACCGATGTGTGTTAGCACTGTATACTCAGTACTTTCCCCATACACCGATGTGTGTTAGCACTGTATACTCAGTACTTTTCCCATACACCGATGTGTGGTAGCACTGTATACTCAGTACTTTCCCCATACACCGATGTGTGTCAGCACTGTATACTCAGTACTTTCCCCATACACCGATGTGTGTTAGCACTGTATACTCAGTACTTTCCCCATACACCGATGTGTGTCAGTACTGTATACTCAGTACTTTCCCCATACACCGATGTGTGTTAGCACTGTATACTCAGTACTTTCCCCATACACCGATGTGTGTCAGCACTGTATACTCAGTACTTTCCCCATACACCGATGTACGTTAGCACTGTATACTCAGTACTTTCCCCATACACCGATGTGTGTCAGCACTGTATACTCAGTACTTTCCCCATACACCGATGTGTGTTAGCACTGTATACTCAGTACTTTCCCCATACACCGATGTGTGTTAGCACTGTATACTCAGTACTTTCCCCATACACCGATGTGTGTTAGCACTGTATACTCAGTACTTTCCCCATACACCGATGTGTGTTAGCACTGTATACTCAGTACTTTCCCCATACACCGATGTGTGTTAGCACTGTATACTCAGTACTTTCCCCATACACCGATGTGTGTTAGCACTGTATACTCAGTACTTTCCCCATACACCGATGTGTGGTAGCACTGTATACTCAGTACTTTCCCCATACACCGATGTGTGTTAGCACTGTATACTCAGTACTTTCCCCATACACCGATGTGTGTTAGCACTGTATACTCAGTACTTTCCCCATACACCGATGTGTGTTAGCACTGTATACTCAGTACTTTCCCCATACACCGATGTGTGTTAGCACTGTATACTCAGTACTTTCCCCATACACCGATGTGTGTTAGCACTGTATACTCAGTACTTTCCCCATACACCGATGTGTGTCAGCACTGTATACTCAGTACTTTCCCCATACACCGATGTGTGTTAGCACTGTATACTCAGTACTTTCCCCATACACCGATGTGTGTCAACACTGTATACTCAGTACTTTCCCCATACACCGATGTGTGTTAGCACTGTATACTCAGTACTTTCCCCATACACCGATGTGTGTTAGCACTGTATACTCAGTACTTTCCCCATACACCGATGTGTGGTAGCACTGTATACTCAGTACTTTCCCCATACACCGATGTGTGTTAGCACTGTATACTCAGTACTTTCCCCATACACCGATGTGTGTTAGCACTGTATACTCAGTACTTTCCCCATACACCGATGTGTGTCAGCACTGTATACTCAGTACTTTCCCCATACACCGATGTGTGTTAGCACTGTATACTCAGTACTTTCCCCATACACCGATGTGTGTCAGCACTGTATACTCAGTACTTTCCCCATACACCGAGGTGTGTTAGCACTGTATACTCAGTACTTTCCCCATACACCGATGTGTGTTAGCACTGTATACTCAGTACTTTCCCCATACACCGATGTGTGTTAGCACTGTATACTCAGTACTTTCCCCATACACCGATGTGTGTCAGCACTGTATACTCAGTACTTTCCCCATACACCGATGTGTGTCAGCACTGTATACTCAGTACTTTCCCCATACACCGATGTGTGTTAGCACTGTATACTCAGTACTTTCCCCTTACACCGATGTGTGTTAGCACTGTATACTCAGTACTTTCCCCATACACCGATGTGTGTTAGCACTGTATACTCAGTACTTTCCCCATACACCGATGTGTGTTAGCACTGTATACTCAGTACTTTCCCCTTACACCGATGTGTGTTAGCACTGTATACTCAGTACTTTCCCCATACACCGATGTGTGTCAGCACTGTATACTCAGTACTTTCCCCATACACCGATGTGTGTCAGCACTGTATACTCAGTACTTTCCCCATACACCGATGTGTGTTAGCACTGTATACTCAGTACTTTCCCCATACACCGATGTGTGGTAGCACTGTATACTCAGTACTTTCCCCATACACCGATGTGTGTTATCACTGTATACTCAGTACTTTCCCCATACACCGATGTGTGTCAGCACTGTATACTCAGTACTTTCCCCATACACCGATGTGTGTTAGCACTGTATACTCAGTACTTTCCCCATACACCGATGTGTGTTAGCACTGTATACTCAGTACTTTCCCCATACACCGATGTGTGTCAGCACTGTATACTCAGTACTTTCCCCATACATCGATGTGTGTCTGCACTGTATACTCAGTACTTTCCCCATACATCGATGTGTGTTAGCACTGTATACTCAGTACTTTCCAGAGTCCTGTAAAAGAAATCACAGGCATATAACTAGGGTGAGATTCGAACCCACAACCTTTGCAATTATAGAGCAGTGTCTTACCAACTAGACCACTGAGCTTGCAAGGTAGCTTGAGGCAGTTTGAATCCTATTTAACAGCGGGTATCGCAACGATTCAAGAGATGTGGCGTGTCGTGACCGAGCGGTTTCGAACGCCGGACTTGAGCTCTGGTGTTTCTAATGAGCAGAGTGTGGCTTTGAGTCCAGGTCGTTACACATGTGTCCTTTAGCAGACACAAACCATTATTGTTGTATCCTTTGGATGGGTTGTACGTCCCGTGTTGTGTAATGCACTCAAAAGAACCCAGTTGTACTTATAGCTAAGGGGTTTGCCCCGATGTCTTTGGCAGTGGCTGCTAAATGCGCCGTTGTTCAAAAACCTTTATAAGAATGTTTCTGTCTCTCTACCTTATTGGTAGGTATGTATAAGACTATGACTTATGTGGAAAAAGTAGTATAATTTTATTTTTTTATTTTATTTTTTTTACTTTTGAAAATCTTTAGTTGCATGGTTAACCTTTAGAACACTTACTTTTAGGCAATAAAGCTATGAATACAACAATTTTGTGATCATACTTATGTCTAATTTGTATCCTTTTGCACACAATGATAGTTTAAAATATCATTTTACTTGTAATTCGTTTTTCACAAAAAAGGGTGTAGTGGCTAATTTCAAACGGGAGTAACTCAGCAACGCGATACACCCCAAAGCTTAGACACATACCAAATTACTGCTGCTGATGTGTTCTTTCCAGCCATGCATATAACTCAATTCCTGAAATTGCCTACATCTGACTCATTTTCACAGAGCTGGTCACATATATCATTATTTGATACATGGACAAAATAGGGAAACCACCAACTAAGGGTGCGGCTCAGATGGTAGAGCACCGGCACATTAATCTTGAGGTCATTGATTCAAACCTCGCTTTAGTAAATTTGTCTTTGGTATTAATTATTTTTAAGTATACCCAGTCAGCTTCCATGGTGGTTTATATCGAGTCATTTTCTCTGTCAGATCTTTAAGCGACTCTTTGAGGACGGTCTGAAAATCCAGAAAGCTCGAATCCATGACTTGAGAAACTACGCCCGGGAAAAGCGAGAAGAGTCATCCCGAAGACAGCAGGACGAGATAGACTCGCTGGAAAATTAGTATCCTTTTTGAAAATAATCAGCATTACAGCAGTGTGGGTTGGGAATTGCGATCACGACACTTGTTACTACTATAATTACTTCTATTCACTCAGTGGTGTATAAATGGGGTACCTGGTATAAATGGGGTACCTGCGAGGGTAGAGGTTGGTATTGTGTAGGAAAAAGCCTTTGAAGCGCCACAGCAGCCCAGGGCTGTATACTCGCCAGGTAGCTGAGAAAGATTGTAGGAATGTTATTGGTCCAATGACCAGGGCACTATGTAAAGCGATTGATACGGTTTATTGTGAAATGCCCCTATATAGGAACTTGTTATTACAGGTCTGGATTTACACACAGGACACGGATACCATGGCCTTCATTTAGCCTGGTCTTGGCCTTGGTGCCCCTTCAAAAAGTTATCATTGTCTTTAAGATTCTCCAATGGAAGTACCCTTTGCAAAATGAAAATGGCCTTGCCCTTTCAAAGATGAAATTCCAGCCGTCGATTTCACAAAGAGTTAGGACGAGTAACTCTTCCTAACTTACTAACTTAGGATTAGTCTTAAGGTCTGCATGCTACAGTGCAGGGTTGGGACTCGTCCTAAGTCCTCAGATTAGTCTTAAGTTAGGAAGAGTTTTGTGAAATCGACGGCTGGCCTGTTATTATTATTAATATTAAATGGTTGAACCTTTATGATGCAAAGTTTCTGATAACATTTGATGGGGGTCCAGTAACCAAGGCATGAGGCACTTCAAACGATAAATTTCCTTAGCGATGCACTCTCTAGCTATCGTAACCAGTTTAGTATGCTAGCTGAAGCCATCGCTACTGAGAGATACGAGCTGCAGGTCAGAGACACGGCACAGACAAAGGTGAGTTGTCGTTCTCTTTGCTTCTTAGCTGTTTTGTTTATTATGAACCCCTTGCATATGACATTACACTCTCAAACATTGTTTGTAATTTTGATGTAACTTTTCACTTTTGGTGTGATCCCTGGCAAGGCAGTTAACGGTGGAATGGCTTCTGACTAGCACCCCAACAAGGTATTGACAAAATAGGGAGACCGCCAACATAGGGCTAGATAGTTTGAGCGCTGGCACATTTCCGAAAGTCACTGGTTCGAGACCCACTATAGTAAATTTTCTTTGTTCTGCATTCAACCCAAAATTAAATTATCATTAATAATGTTGTGATTCCATCTTGAAGGTGATGGAGAGGATGAAGAGGGACATGAGACGGAAGATGGAGCAGGAGATCCGAGACGTCCAAGAGCAGATGTACCAAGATGAAGACACAGAATACTTCAGGCAGCTGGAGGCCGACAGGTTGAGAGGGGATCTACAGGTGGCGTCTTACAAGACAATGATTTAAGGATTACAAGATTAACTGTAGATCAAGAAGGATTTAAGGGAGCATCGCGAAAGTGCAGCATGTTCCAGGAGCGAAGAAACGTTCCCAAGGACTAAACTTTTTTTAGTGACTGGCCAGCAGGACCAGTAAGCTTGTCATTTCCACTAGTCTGCCAGCTTTTTTACTAGTCAATATTTTAAATGAAATAGGGATGCCTTTTAACACTGAACTAGCCAGTGAACTAACGAGGTGTTCTTAAAGGTAGGTGTTCTTAAAGGTAGTGGACACTATTGGTAATTACTCAAAATAATCATTAGCATAAAACCTTTCTTGGTGACTAGTAATGGGGAGAGGTTGATGGTATAAAACATTGTGAGAAACGGCTCCCTCTGAAGTGCTATAGTTTTTGAGAAAGAAGTAATTTTCCATGAATTTGATTTCGAGACCTCAGATTTAGAACTTGAGGTCTCGAAATCAACCATCTAAAAGAACACAACTTTGTGTGACAAGGGTGTTTTTTTCTTTCATTATTATCTCGCAAGTTCGATGACCGATTGAGCTCAAATTTTCACAGATTTTTTATTTTATGCATTTTATGTTGAGATACACCAACTGCAAAGGCTCGTCTTTGACAATTACCAATAGTGTTCATTGCCTTTAAGGTTTTTCACAAAAAGATGGGTTAAGGGTGGGGGGCTTGTTACTTGGATTTGAAATCAATTTTAATCTCATAGCATGTCCCAATGCTCATCATCGACAGTGAAGGCTAGTCTTTGACAATTACCAATAGTGTCCACTGCCTTTAAGTCAGACTTGATGGAAGGCAGAATGCAAATAATTTATTTAAATTAAAGAAGAGATGAAAAAAGGTAACTATAGCAAACTATTTAATAACTTGCGTATTTCAAACATCAGAATTGGCAAGATTCTTCATGATTTCAGAGTTTTAGAGTTCAAATCAGTCGATGGGAGACTAATTGACCAAACTGATAAACTTATATATTTAAGGTAATCCAAGCCCATGGACCCGTCTTTACAATTATTAGAGACAGCCACTGGTCTTACAAACTTAATTTCATAATGTGTTGAACTAAAAATCTGGATCCTGCTAAGCGGTCAAGGCCGGTAGCAGGTGTTCTCATGAGCTAAGGTGTTACCACCATGTTCAGGCTCTTGCTTCCATAAAAAATAAAATCTGTTTTTGATAGGGAGTTGTCCGAAGAGGGCGGTATTTATTTTTCTGAAGGTTGAGGATGATGACCATTATGCAAATGTTTAAGTTTGGTTCTTCCTTCGAAAGAGAAGAATGTGAAATGTGAAATTGTATTTGAAAAATATTTTGTTATTTGTTAATAATATCAAGAAGTGTTTGTTAATATTAATATTGATGATGATAAAGTGGTTGATTGAAAGCAATTGAAGCAGAACAGAGTCATTAGTTTATTTGTGCGGAAATATTAGTCCAAGTTTGGAGGAATGAAAGTAAGTTGTTTTTGTCGACCCAGGTAAAAACACAATATACATTTGATAAAAGTAAAGTATTTACCCCATGTTTATGCCACCTTTGGTTCAAAAGTTGTGGGAAAAGTATAAACACAAAGAATTTAAAAAAAAGAGGGTTATGAGACGTTTATGAAATTGAGGGAGACACCGATTCTTTTAAGAGGAAACCACGTTCCACAGCATTTCCTTTTTAATATTCATTTATTTGTTTTATTTCTTATTTACCCTGGGGAAACCTTTCAGTGAGAACACTGTTTTTAAGGTGCCCAGCCCTAAAACAAACCGCATTACAACAGTTTATCAATTTATAGTTATAATATAAAAACACTATAAAAGTATTTAAGGTTACGCAAATAAAATCAAAATTATTATAATCTGGACCAGCCAGTGCATGTAAGAAATGTTATTAGGCTAGCTCCCAAGTGCAAACTTTGATTTATAAAAAAACAAAAATGATCATGGGTTTTCTTTTGCATAGTAAACAAAATCTTCAAATCAACAAAAACTCTGCACACACAACAGCACGTGATAGCGCCCTCTTACATCGGTTTTACCGCACATGCATGTGAGATCGATGGTGAACTGGCTGTGTGAAGGAGTACGTGTTTTCACCAGCATCGAGGGTTGAAAACCCATCATAAATCGCCAACATGGGTCGTCGTTCGATAAATACAACAAAAAGTGGGAAATATATGAATCCCACTGACCAAGCACGTAAGTTTTAATCTTCTTATTTCTTATGGGAATGGCGCAATCATCATATTAATTTAAATTGTTGAATTTTGAATCTCAAAATGCCGACACTCGATCATGGGAAAACGTACTGAACTAGTTTCGTGATAAAAGATTTTCCTCAATATCGCTCTAGATTAAAGATTGTGTAAAACATCTTTTGAAAAGCCCCTTTAGTCACCCTTTTTGATGACTGTACATCCACTAAGAGTAAGACATTTTGAGATTCCGGTCAAATTTTGAGCCATAAAAGTAAAACTTAAAAAGAAAGAAAGCAAGCAACAACAACAACTTCAATTCAAATCAAAGCAAATACAAACAAAGATTACAAACTTGTGACAATTTGATCCTGAATTAATTGAACACACAACAACACATTGAAACTGTGTGTAGCAAGCCAGGAAACACACATGGTTGCACTACTTCATTAACTGTCTTGACACCGAAAGTTTTTATGTTCATTGTTCAATTCATAGAACTATGTGCATATTTTTGTTTTGAATTGAGCATTCATTGATAACTGTTTGTTGTCTCAGTAGTCTTGCAATATATATAAGTTGTGTTTCCCTCGTTTCTCTTTTTATTTTATTTTATACAGGAAAAGAAGCAAGAAAAAGAGAACTGAAAAAGGTACAATAAATATTATTTATCCCAATGTCATCTTAT
This sequence comes from Asterias rubens, assembly GCF_902459465.1. Classification (NCBI taxonomy): domain Eukaryota; kingdom Metazoa; phylum Echinodermata; class Asteroidea; order Forcipulatida; family Asteriidae; genus Asterias; species Asterias rubens. The sequence goes on along the minus strand of NC_047068.1, from coordinate 15,700,399 downwards.
TAAACCGTTGTGGTCCAGCTGCATTCAAACTGCCTCTACTGTACTCCTTACTAGCCTTCGGGCTAATGGTAAAAGGTTTAGGAGGCTTGTACATTTCTCCCACTTACGTTAAGGACTCTATCTATCTATTGAAAAATTAGGGCATCACAAAACTGAATTTGACCTTGGAGACTTTCTTTAAACCAATGACTCTTTTCTCATTACAATATTATGACACTTCATTACAATATGACATTTCATTACAATATGACATTGCAAAGAAATTTTTTTCAGCACTGAGCCATCAAAATTGTTTTGCTTTTTTCCTTCCAGAATAAGAAGCAGCGAATGATGGTCCGCAGTGCAGTCCTCAAGACTAAGGATCCAAGCGGGATCTTCAACGACTTGGAAGCTTTGGATGAATTAGGTATTTATTTATTTATTCATTTCAGCAAACACAATATTAAACCCCGAAAAAGTACGTAACTCTGGAGGACTAAATTCTTCACAATTCAAATTCACTTTTGTACAAATGTGCTTTTAATAAATTCCTATTTGGTATCTTTCTTCACCAGAGTTGAACCCTGAGACGGTGACAGAACTGAACGAGAAGGTCATCAAAGACAAGAGAAAGAAACTTAAGGAGACCTTGGACAGGGTCCTTAAACTTTATGTGAGTATTCGGCGGTGACCGACCACATCACTTTGTTCTCCTGCAGGCCAGATTAATTTCTTGTTAGGGCAAGGCTGTTCTTGTTTCTTAGCGAGGGTAACCTTTGTTAAGCGGGACATTGGTATATTTCTACTGAAGCATTTCAAGGGGCATGGGTGCAACAGCCTTCATTACCACGATGAAATTCAGACCTGTTCATTTACAATTTGTTAACATCAATTGAAATTAACTGTGATGTTTAGTTTGCAACATATTGAAAACTTGGACCGCAAGAATTTAGCAATTATAAGAGCTTCTGTTATTTTCTGCAATCGACAGAGACGAGAGGACCCGGATACCTATGTGGAGTTCAAAGCCATGGAGGTTGACTACGAAAAGAAGAGAGCAGAAAAACTGAGGAAATTTGGTGAGTTGTCAATTCAGACTAGTGGCCTAACACTTTGTTGCCGTAAGGGCTGGGCAGTTTTTTCCTTAGTAAGGGAGCGCTTCAAAAGTCAGGCACGTTCTAGGAGCAAAATACTTTTGAGACACATACTTTTGAGACACTCCCAGAGCGCCTGCATCAGGGAAATTTATCTCGAACATTAGAAGGGGCAAAAAGGCAATGACCAGGGGGCTTGGAGGCTGATTAAAGTACTACTGCTTGAGACCACTTGCATTGCCGCCATTTCTGATGTCAAACAAACTTGTACGCATTAATAGCTATTAGTCTATGCAGGCTCGGGTTTGGTAAAAGGATTCAGAAAACCTGAAAAAGAGTGACTTCTTTATTGTTATCATACTTCACAATTGATTGTTTTTGACCTCCATGTGTTTTGTTTTCTCTATTTCAGAGGCAATCCGAGATGCTAGACAAGTAAACGTTGAGTCCATTCCACTCCCAGATACACCAGACAGTAAGATCAATTTTCTTTTCTCATGATCTAAGACAAATAGGCAGAAAAAAAGTAGCAAAAGTAAACATCTAAACAAAAAACCTTTATCTAGAATTTATTGTTATTTTCAAGTTGTACACATCAATAACACAAGTTATGTATAGGACTAGTCAGTTTATTCAAAACAGTGTACTTTGATTACAAGGCTTCACTGTATTTTTGGAGCCCCTAAATACTCAATCTGGGTCTTTTAAAAATGGCCAACAGGTTTAATAAATGGCTTTTCGGGGCTATCCTTAGATAACTTTGTGCATTTTTTCTTTCTTGTTTTCTATTCTATTTCTATTTATTTATTTATTTCCATTGTTATCCTCCTTTACCTGTGTATCTCTTTTTACGTTGTTCTCACTGTTTTAAAATCTGAATAAACTCAAATCAAATTCAAGTACTGATTGTTTATCTCCTGATTGAAAATGTTTTATTTGTTACTTTTATAGGGGAGTTTTTAATGTCACATTTTCAATTGTTGTATTTTCTAACCATTCGGCCTGTACATAACTGTGATACTTTTGCCTTGTATTTGCCATTGTTTCCATTTAAATAAGACATTGTCATTTAATATGTACAAGTTGGCGCACTTTTGTTGCTAACAAGAAGTCAAATTTTAATAACCCATGAATAATAACAATAATAATAATAATAATAATAATTGTTAAATTGTTGTCAATTTTTTGCAGTGCCCTCATTGATCCCATTGCCCCAGGACATTCCTCTACCCGGTGCCCAGCCGCCCTCCATCTTAAAAAGAACCTCAGCCTTTGGGTAATGTGCAACTACTGTCTCAGTTTAATTTTAGCTGACAAGTTTTCAGCAATGTGTTATATTATCAACAGCTCTCAAGTGTTTTTTTACCATTAAAGTGTTTATGGTCATTGACTTGTGGAGCAATTTCAAAAAAGTATACCCTGCCTTTAAAATTTGCAAAGATATTCTTCCTTATTAAATTGCTTGCATTCACAGTCTGTTTTGGATGTTGGTTCAACTAAATGTTTTGCATTTCTTTGGTTTTGTATTTTTTTTGTCTCCCTTGGCTATAATGTAATATTTGTGAATTGGCTAATTTTGTTGGCTGGGGCTTTTGCTGCCTGTGCCTTTTTTAAAGTATTATAGTTGACATTGATATTTTATGTGTAATTTTGCACACAACTTTATGTGTTTGCTCCTGTTGCACGTTTTATTGAAATTTCCATGGAATTTCTATGTATCTATATGTGACCCGCTACGTGAAACTGAGTCAGTTGTTGACAATTTCAATGATTGAATTGCATGCATGGCTGGAAAGAACACACCAACAGCAGTAATTTGGTATGTCTAAGCTTTGGGGTGTAGCGCGTTGCTGGGTTACTTCCGTTTGAAATTAGCCAATACTGTACATCATTTTTTCTGAAGAACGTATTGTAAGTAAAGTGATGTTTTAAACTACCAATTCACGCAAAAGGATACAAATTAGACAAAGTATGATCACAAAATTGTTGTATTCATAGCTTTATTGCCTAAAAGTAAATGTTCTAAAGGTTAACCATGCAAATATAGATCTTAAAAAGTAAAACAAAAATATTTAATATATTTTCCACATTAAACTGTCCATAACTTAAAGCCATTATACACTTTCGGTAAACAGTATTGTCCAAGTCCCACACTTCGTGTATCAAAACTTATATATAAAATAACAAACCTGTGAAAATTTAGGCTCAATCGGTCATCGGAATCGGGAGAAAATAACGGGAAAACCCATTCTTGTTTCTGCACGTTTCGCCGTGTCATGACATGTGTTTAAAATAAATCCGTAATTCTCGCTATCGTGAATTTATATTGTTTTAATGTTTTCTCAAAAAGTAAAGCATTTCATGGAATAATATTGCAAGAGAAGTCTTTCACCATTACCTTCTGTAAACCCTGTAAATTATTTGTAAATCTGTGAACTTTTTTTTTTCTGTACCGAAAGTGTATAATGGCTTTAATAATGCATTGGGCGACATCTGACTCATTTCCACATAGTGGGTCACATCATATAATTGATATTGATATTTCATATGTAGATTTTCTAAATTGTAATGTACATGTTCCTGTTGTACTTAAGTATTTTCGTTGTTGTCAGGATTGTCTTTAGATAATAATAATAATAATAATAATAATAATAATTTATTTTTAATATAGCGTCTTACATAAAAAATCTCAAAACGCTGTACAGTGTTTTACATATTATAAACATTCAGCTAAAAAGAGTAAGCAAAATACAGCAAAATTACATTGTACAATAAGAACGACAAAAACAAACAATGACAAACACCAAAACGAGACAATCAACAGAATTATAACACCATAGAAAAGGCAATGAAAAAAAAAAAAAAATGTAAAGAGTCAGAGATAATGTCTTTTAAAAAGAAATGTTTTGAGGTGAGTTTTAAAATATCTAAGTTGGTGATAATCCTCAAATGAATGGGTAAATTATTCCAAAGGGTGTGAGCATAAATAGAAAAAGCCCGATCCCCATAAGATTTGCTAGGCTTTGGGCCAACTAAGGAAAAATTAAGTTTGACACCAACACAACTTCTAGTATGAATATGAGGAACGTAAATTGAAATTAATTCTGACAGATAGCGAGGGGCCGATTTACCATGATGAATAAGTTTAAAAATAACACAGACGATTTTATATTCAACACGAACTTTGACTGGAACCCAGTGTAAATCAAAAAGGAATTGGTGTCATATCTGAATGGCGATCCAACCGCTTCCTAATGACAAGACGGGCTGCAGCAATTTGAATATGTTGTAATTTCTGAAATTGATAATTGTATAAACCAAAGTATAAGCTATTGCAATAATCTAACCGGGATGTTACAAAGGCATTATATTTCTATATTAACTTGTGTATTGCCTGGAGTTTTCTTTTGAAAATAAGTAGATAACTTTTCGGCATAAAATAATTTATTTTCTTATTTCCCAAAATTACAGCATTCCTTTACCTCCGCCGGGCCCCCCTCCTGGTCCCCCTCCAAGCATCGTACCGGGTTTGCCTCCAGGGAAGAAACCTCCCGGTGCCCCACCGGGTCTGCCACCCTATGCGACCGGCCCCTACGCACCTCGATCACCCCCTAGGGTGTCCTTTGCTGGGCTGGCACCTCCAGAGGAAAGTGAACCATACAATCCAGAACAAGGTGAGGGAGGTCATTTACATATCATTTGCATATCATTTGCATTTAATTTGCATATTTCCAGTGCAAATCAGAATAAGTGGAATGGATTGATTTAATGAATTGTCTGCATTGTTCCTTTTTAAAATCCTAATTTTTCATTCTTGTTTCATTCTTGTTAATTGAACGCTGTTGTATGTAAATCGTTAAAGATGCTATGTCAGATTTTTGGCCGATTTGACCCAAAAATTTTGATTCAAAATTCAATAGGTATTTTGATGGGGGTCGAGAAAGTTACAATCTTTCATTTGAGCCATTGCTCGAAAAAATCCGCCAATTATTAGTAGCAGTGAAATAAAGTGCTCAAAATTAGTTTTTGTCGGGATCCCGACAATATATCACGTGACCAGTTCTTATGTGTTTTATAAGAAACAAATTAAATTTTTGTCGTGGTTCCTGACCATTAAAAGTAAAAGTTATTTTCATAATTGTATCTGGATTTATTGAGTCCTGATCTTGACACTCCTGTCCTTATGCAAGACATTTAACTATTAAAGGTTTGCCTTTCCGATGGGACATAAAGCCATAGGTCCTGTTTTGGCATGTTTTGGTGAGCGGTTGAGAGCACTGGATTCAAGCTCTGGTGTTTCTGACCAGCAGAGTGTGGGTTCAAGTCCCAGTCTTGACACTTGCTTTTGCCTTGCCTTTGTATGGTATTTGTTCACATTTTAAGTTTGAGTTTGTTTTCTTCTTGCATTGTAACTTGCTTTTTAGTTTAGTTTACTTCCAGGTTGAATTACCAGGCTTATTCCTAATCTTTTATAGGTTTTTTTGTGAGGCCTAGTTTTGGTTAATTTACATAAATGGCCATATGAAGGTCCTTTATCATGACATTAGAATACTTTTATTAGAGAAAATAGAATTAGCTGTTGCAAACAGTTTACCAACCGAAAAATAATGTGAATAAATGCAAAAAAATAGATAATTGCCTGACTCTTCAACCCCCGCAGTGTCTTTAGAAAAAGACTTAGCTTTTGAGAAAGACCTCGCTAGAGTCGAGGAAGTGTCAGGCGAATTATATTTGTTTGCATTGTTAGTTGTTATTATATAACACCCAAGCAGATCCTTGCCATTTGATTGGAGGATTGTCCGTCACGTGATAGCAAATAAAAGTACCATTGCACGCTGAGTCACTCACCGTGTTTTTTCGTTCCATCCGAAAAGTACCATTGCACGCTGGCAGCGTGCAATGGTACTTTTCGGATGGAACGAAAAAGCTGAGTAAAAACATCACTGCGTGCGCGTGTCTTTGGTAACGCAGCAGGTGTTACTGCAAGAAGGCATAGTAAAATTACTAGCATTCGGCTTCTACAGTTGAAATTGTTTGTTTTGAAAGTTGTATCTTTCAATCAAAATGACAAAGATCTACTTGGATGTTATATAAAACAAATAATAAATGTTTTTCATTCGTGCAATGGTGCGAATATGTTCACTCGTTGAAAGCTGGAATGTTCCATTCAACTCGGCTCCGCCTCGTTGAATAGAACATTCCATCTTTCAACGAGTGAACATATTCGCACCATTGCACTCATAAACATTCATTATGTGTATACTATTATTAGTTGCCCAATATTACATGGACCTTTGGATGGATCATAAAGCCATAAGTTCGGTGATCTCTCATAAAAAAAAGAAGAAGTTTTTTAAGAATTTTTCTTCTTATTGTCTCTTCAAGATGTGTCTGACATTGAGGATGAGGAGAACATGGATGATGCATCCTCATCCTCCTCCTCATCCGGAAGCGAAGACGAGGATGAAGACGATGAAGACGATGAAGATGATGATGATGATGAAGACCAAGTTGAAGGTGATGAAGAGAGGCCGCCAGCTGCCACAACAGAGGATTATAGTCAGAGAGAATTAGAAGGTTGGTTGAACAGGTTGAACATATAAATGACAGATAAAACAAAAGACATCTAGACACCTCTGGCTATCACAATTGAGATACAGAGATGTTCTGCTACAAGATTTTGTTTAAATACTGATAACCATTATCATTTATTTGTCATCATTCACAGAAAAATAAAAACATTACAGCACGATATTCATCCTACTAAAGTTATGTTAAAGCTGTTTTTAAGTATTCAGAAAGGACTGTACATAGGTCAGTAAATATAAAGACCAAAGACAAATATCACATGAAGACTCTGATGACAGGAACTAAAAAAATAAACTAAACCACTATTAATTTTGGTTTTACCCTTATACACCGATGTGTGTTGGCACTGTACGCTCAGTACATACACCGGGTTCTTTGACAAAAATCACAGGCATAACTCAAGTGTGATTTCAACCCACAACCTTTGTAATTCTAGACCAACTAGACCACCGAGATTGCTGGGTGGCTAGAGGCAGTTTGAATCCTATATTATAGCAGCGGGTACTAGGAACCCCCATTGCCTTCAGGCGATCAGAGCTTATAAGCCTCTGATTAAGATGTTATTTAAAAAACATACAGAGCTCATTGTTGGTATACACCCATCGAACCGTTTGTTTTACTTCTGTATATCCCAATCGATAGGGAGGCGCCCAAGAGGTGACAAGGAACGGAAGAAAGAAATGCGCCTACCACCAGGGATGACCGCCCTCCAAGCTGCCATGCTGAGGATGGCTGGTCAAGAAGTCCCTGTGGTTGAAGAAGACGAAGAGGAAGAGGATGAGGAGATGGAGGAGGAAGAAAAGAGGAGAGAAGGAACAGAAAACAAACCAGAAAGTCTTCAGAGAGTCGCCGTTGTTCCAGTTTTACCGCCACGCCCCCCTCCGGGGATACCACTAGTACAGCCAGGTGTCGTTGCAATACCACCCGGTCCGCCTCCTGGTCCCCCAGTTCGCCCCCCTCCTGGACCCCCACCAGGGTTTCCGCTGCCGAACTTTGTACGACCTCCCCTCCTTCGGGGAATGCCGCCCAGGATGCTACCTCCAGGACCCCCGCCGGGTAGACCTCGCGCACCTCCTCCCGGTCCCCCTCCGGGCGTGCCGCCATTGATCCGCAGAGCACTTCCCCCACATCGATTACCGCCCCCGCCAGGGCTTGGACCTCCTCCCGGCATGATGCCGCCTAGGATGCGTCCCCCTGTTCCTGCTGCTCAGCACGAGAACCCGAACGTACTCAGTGCTCCGCCGAGCATCCACAAGCTCCCGATGAAGCCGGATGACATCACTGTCGAGAAGAAATCGTCAGCGACGATAGAAGCCAAACCACAGATCCGAAATCTCCAGGCCGATGTCACGAGGTTCATGCCGACATCGCTGCGAGTCAAAAGAGACAAGGGCAAGTCAAAGGGACAGAAATCTGATTCAGGCATGGAAGAAAAGCTCATTAAGTCAGTACCAGTGCCCAAGGCGCAGCCCACTGTGCCAACAGCGACCAAGGATGACGCATACGATCAGTTCATGAAGGAGATGTCGGGACTTATGACTGTCCAGGAAGAAGAAACATGAGGGGACATGGAATAATCAATGTTAACCTTTTTTACTGTGACTTTTTATAAAAGTTGTCCATCGTAGGGTCTAATGTTACTAATGCGCTGTTGTTGACTGTAAGATGTAACCACAATTGGTTATCGCAGAGGATATTCTCATGCTGCAAGTTAAGGTCAAGCAGTAGAAGGAGACTAGGGCCCATTTTTGTAAGCTCGTAGTAAGCACACACAAATTGCTTAGCACCGAGAATTCTTGCTGAGCATAAACGGGTTATCAACCAAAATGCCATAAAATGTTGTCTGTGACTGGTTCCATGCTTTTTTGGGCTGAGCAAAAAAAATTGATGACCACAAGTTTCCATTTAGTCAATCATCGCCCAATTTTAAAATTGATTGAAATGACCCCCATTAAACCATTCTGTTCCAGGTTTTTATTTCAAGTCATTGAGAAAGAACTAATTGTTTTTTGTTAAAAAATGTGGAAGCAAAAATAAAAGATCCACCAAGAATATGTGTTTCCCTCCCACCCTGAATAATGCTTCTTTTGTAACAAACTGTTTATAGACCTAGTACTGGAAATTGTTTCAGGTGTGTTGATTTCTATCCAGTAATAGATTTTTACAAATTACAACCTGGAAACCCTTTTTTTCCCGGATATGACAGTAAAACTCCCTTATCATACTGAGAGTTGTTCATTAAAAACCTGATTTTTTTCTTTTTTTTTCAGGATTACCAACAAAATTTCCATTTGTTGAATATTGCTTGTTACTGGTATTCAGCAATAGTTTGCTTATCCTTAAAATCACGCTGAAATTCGGTTGGTAATCCTGTTTTTACCTAGGAAGAAATTTCATGCTAAGCAAATTTTTGTGCTTAGCAGCTCTATGAAATTGGGCCCTGGTTGTATCGTAAACTTGGTTAAGATCCCTGGCTACTTGGTTACAGGTTGTAACAAACATTAGCGCCTAGATAGCTTAGTTGACGAGCACTGGCAGGTTAATCTGGATGTCGCAGATTCAAGTCTTGCTCTAGTAATTTTTTTCTTTGCTCAACTTGAAGTAAAAAACCAACAAGATACTTCTGTCGCTCAATTTAGACCCTGTACTTTTCAATATCAATATCATTTGTTTCGTTCAACTCGTCAATGCGTTTATTGCAGAGAAAGAATCAATCGAGTTTTTACTGGTTTAATTTTTAGAAAGACTCTATTTTCCACCTGGAAATGTTTGTATAGTCCACAAGTTAACAAATTGAAGAAGCAGCAATTAAACAGATACTTGCAAAATAGTCTCTCTGTATGTTTTTGTCTTCTTCTAATGGTTTTGTTTTAGGCAGGAATCTACATCCATTCTTTGATTTTCTTCCTACATGATTTGGCACTCCACACTAGTGTTGAGCCCTTTTCACATACAGCAAATTAGCAAGGTCCCTTGCTTAATATTTAGCATGAATTTTATTTAAAATTGCACTTTGTGTGAAAAGACTTTCGAGGGTCCGTAGTGAAATCTTCTCTTGGATTATATTTCCTTCCTTCACGCGTTGGCACTCCACATGTTACTACTATTGATCATGTTTCACACGACAGCAATTTAGCTGGGGTCCTCTGCTCATTTTTTATCATAAAATTGTAAACAAATTGCATTTCTTGTGAAAGAACATCAATGTTTGGAAGGTCCATGGTGACTTCTTCTCTTTGAATAAATTACTAGTGTTGGGCCCTTTTCACACGACAGCAATTTAGCAGGGGTTCCTTGCTTAATTAACTTCAGCATGAATTGATACAAATTGCACTTCGTGTGAAAGAATATCAATGATTGGACTGACGCGGTGAATTCTTCTCATTGGATTACATTGTACTTAATCATTAGCAAGGTGCTAATGAAGTTGGGATTGGGATCAACACATGGCCTAATCCGGATTAACAGCTAGCTCAGTGTATAATCATGGAGGTAGTAAATTTCTACCTTCTTGATGTAATGCTATTGCTTTGTAGTAGATTTCTTGATATGGTATTAAGCTATGCTTCATGTACTTTCCACTTACCAGGGTATTACCTGGGGGCCTTTGACGTCATAGTTCCATTGTTATAATCACCACCATTCACTGACAGAACATCTTGAAGAAAGACGGAAGTAAATCGATCGATATTGTTATTTACTCAATGTCAGTAGCTAACGCGCGTCTGCACACAACTCTGTCTCCAAACCAGGGGTAGGGAGATTTTTTGCCCATTTTCCTCGGGGAACGAAACATTTTTTTCGTTCCAATTTTCAAGACATACTTTTGGTGATTGTCAACGACCATATAAACTTGTTGTGCAACAAGTGTGTTTTATTTTATTACACTTTGATACTCTATTGAGCCACTTTTGTTTTGAGCCACAGTTTTTGTAGAATTGTGTGCTCTCGGATGCATGAGACTAGACAAGCTTTATGCCTAAAGCCTCTCTGAGTTTTTTGGTTGAAATTTACCTCTTCCCCTAAAACTTAAACGACTCTTAAGTGCTCTTATTTACCATTTAAAGGCAGTGGACACTATTGGTAATTACTTAAACTAATTATCATCATAAAACCTCATTTGGTAATGAGTAATGGGGAGAGGTTGATAATATAAAACATTGTGAGAAGTGGCTCCCTCTGAAGTGACGTAGTTTTCGAGAAAGAAGTAATTTTCCACGAATTTGATTTCGAGACCTCAAGTTTAGAATTTGAGGTCTCGAAATCAAGCATCTGAAAGCATACAACTTCGTGTGACAACGGTGTTTTTGTTTGTTCCATAGTTATCTCGCAACTCCGACGACCAATCAAGCTCAAATTTTCACAGGTTTGTTATTTTATGCATATGTTGAGATACACCAAGTGAGAAGACTGGTCTTTGACAATTACCAATAGTGTCCATTGTCTTTAAGTTTCACGATCATTATTTTGTCGAGTACATTGCAAAATCTCCCCATCCAACCCGACCCTATACCCCGGTTTTTTCTGATGATCTTGCTGAAGCACAAAGCAAACTAAGACACGTTGAGACGCGTTTTTGATGAAGACGTCAGTAGAACATGCCCATTGTCAACTCCTTTGCTTCATTACACAAAAGAGGTATCGGGTCCTCTCACTTTGGTGGACGTACACCTTAGAAAACCCTTCCTACATACTCACACATCGTAGTGTCACCTTAAATACTTATAAGGATTAAAAATGGCCAAGCTGATGACTCCCGATAACCTTATACACAGATATAAATTATTCATGGTAAGCTTCGAGCTTAGCTTCTCTTACTTTGCATTTAACGGGTTCGAGTTTACTGCTTTAGAGATATTAAATTAGGTGGGAGGTTTTTAAAGGCACTGGACACGTTTAGATCAGTATTCTCACTTGACACTTGGTGTATCCCAACATAAATTATGTATATAAAATTACAAACCTATGAACAAGAGAAAAGTGAAAGAAAGAACAATCTTGCTTTTAGATGCATAACAAAATACTTTAGCTGAAGTGTTTTATTTGAGTGAGAAATAACCTCTTTCTCAGGAACTATAAGTTACATCACATGGAACCGTTTCTTACCATGTTTTATGTTCGTTCAACAGCTCTTCTTTGCTCGTAATACCAATAAAGTTTGTATGCTAACACTTATTTTGAGTACCAGGGAACGATTTCATCAAGCACAAGCTTTTGCATAGCAAAATATTTGAACCGCAATTGAGTAGCAAATTATTATTTTTGAGCTACTGACACATTTTGTGCTATACAAGGGAAATAGTTCACCGAGTAATTACCAATAATGTTTAGTGCCTTAAAGACAGTGGACACTATTGGTAATTGTCAAATACTAGCCTTCTCACTTGGTGTATCTCAACATATGCATAAAATAACAAACCTGTGAAAATTTTAGCTCAATCGGTCATCGAAGTTGCGAGATAATAATGAAAGAAAAAAACACCATTATCACACGAAGTTGTGTGTGTTTAGATGGTTGATTTCGAGACCTCAAGTTCTAAATCTGAGGTCTCGAAATCAAATTCGTGGAAAATTCCTTCTTTCTCGAAAACTATGGCACTTCAGAGGGAGCCGTTTCTCACAATGTTTTATACTATCAACCTCTCCCCATTACTCGTCACCAAGAAAGGTTTTATGCTAATAATTTTTTTGAGTAATTACCAATAGTTTCCACATGAGTTTTGTATTGCATCATGATGTTTGCAATTCATGTTTAATCTTCCACCCATTGTCCGGAACTATCCACCCCGCCCCCGAAACTCGTCAGCCTGCCACCGACAACTTTCTGTCAACAGGGGCTGTTTGCCAACACTCACGCCAAGTGAAAACTATGTCTCAGAACGAATAAAGCAGTGCTATTTTTACATTGCCAAGCGTCTGTTTGTTGAGGCTACTTTCATAAGAGTATTATCGACTGGTTGTAGTTCACTTTGTTTGTTCTTTTCGTAGTTTATGCATTTTGTTCTCTATAAAGACTTATGCAGGACGAGATCTAATAAATTAGTATACCAATCGCAAGTGATATTTCTCCAAGTCAAAAGTATAATATAATTATGTTGGGCGTTTATATCGAAGCATGCCGGCATACAATACCTCGAATCGTATATAACAATTAGAGATTTCCACAAAAACGATAAATCGCGCATAAATTGTATACCCATTGTACAATACTCCAAATTCAAATGCATGACAAGTTTTTTCAAAAATCTAATAACATACTTTATTCTTTGCCCCCCCCCATCCCCCCCCCAAAAAAAATAATAATAATAATAAAGTTGTTATGTACCCATCTGGTGAAGGACACTGTTTCACAGTAAGAACAACTTGCGAGTACAACGACAAGTGTTGGTTCTGAAAAGAAACTCTTTCCTCAGAATCAAGAAGACGGGAACAAACATTCTTCAAAATGAATGAACCACAATTTCCCAAAGCTTCACATTATGGTTAACGCTTAAAAACCGAAACACTGGTTTTCACTGAAACAAATTGACGTAAGGGAGGGTGGGGGGGGGGGTGTCATGAAGCCCCTCCGGTTGATGTGACACACAACCCCAGTTAAAATCTCATGTTGTTACCACTTTCCAGGTCAGTGTGACCCGGGAATGGGTCAGGTTGGGGTCAGGTCGGGGTCAGGCCTAATACAAATGGAATCAGGGTCAATTCTGACTTTCTGTCCGGTTTCGTTCAATTCAAATGCTTAATGATGATTTAAGAATCTGGAAAATGGCGCACAGACTGTCGATGGAAGCACAACTGCGATCAGAAGTAACAATTACAGAAATTGCCATTTGAAATTTGCTGGAAGTGAAAAGTACAGCCTTCTGATGTTTTCATTCTTCATGAAAAAGGCTGTTTTAAAGACTGTTTCTTGCATGACCCATGGAGGTAAAACGAAGTTCTGCGTAGTCAGGCGTATCACCTTCATGTGACATTCTTATAATAGATGTTAAATTTGCATCGGGGACATTCTTGTGACATTCTTGTTCTATAATCTGAGGAATGAGAAGTGAACAAAAGGCAAACACTTGCTAAATCAAGACACTTCCATTGCTTTGTTGTATTGGAATTCCACTCTTCTGTGTTCTGTGCATGTCAAAATGTCTACCCTGTCCTGCCGAGCTGTTTTGCTAACGGCACCCGTACGATCCAGCAACCATTTTGAAATGTTGAAATATTTATCGTTTTGGATGCCGTCGACACCTTTTCCTGCTTGCCAAATGGATGATACTGCATCAATGGCTACAATAATAGGATATAAAATTGGTGTCGGGAAGAATTTCTAGTCTGAATGTTGATGATTGGATGACCAGGGGAAGAGAGGCAAAAGCCCGCAGACGTTGCATTTCGTGGGAATTGCCTGCCGTGATACAGCTGGACTAATGTACCTTGTCCGAACAGTTTCGGTATGCTTGGAATTTGAGTTTAAAAACCATCAAGCATGGTTGATTTATTCTCTTATGTTTACCTGCCCCATTTGAGAGGTTCGGCGGTAACAAAATGAGCATTCCATTCTACAAATTTGCTCTATTTCCATCACTGTATGCTTTTTGAAAAAAAAACCTCTAGTTTACGAGCAAGACTGACTGCGAACACGACACCCGTGAAGACTGCATGAGGAGTGAGTGCCCGATTTGCCGGTAAATCAAAAACCGAACTGCACTGACTGTCTTGTCGAACAACCATTGGTTACCCCGCGGCTCATAGTAAAAGTGGAACTTTGCACCAATAGGCCCCGAGGTAAAGGGGAACAGCTGATTACGAGACAGAAAAGATAACACAGATCCATGGTAAAGTTGTCTAGAACTTTAGATTAAAACTGAGATTGAGCTTCAAGATGCACGCCGTGAGAACCAAGGCTTCTGTGTAAACTCTGTGGCTTTTGAGTCTGAAGACGCCCTCTAATTCAACATAAGGAGACATCAACATAGGAATAAGGTAAAGTGACCTTCCATGATTGTTTTCTAATTATTGTATAAATAAATCTGAAAACTCGTTTATTGGTAATTACTCAAAATAATTGATTGTTTACAGTTTGGTTGTAACAAAAATAGTTATGAAGGATGGATTCGAGTTCATTCTTCCAATTCAAACAACAATGATGTCGGCTACTTTGCCTTAAAATATCATACCAGACCATTTTATGGTCGAATCATTCTACAATCAAATTGTGCCAGAGAAAAACAACCTCTTACAATTTAATTGCCCTCCTGAGGATCCCAACTGACTTTTCCGAGTAATAGCTATAATTACTTCAGTAGCAGTGAATCAATAAAACAAACAGGATGTTCAATATTAGCTGATCTTGCCCTTTACTACAGCAGTTGCTGATTGCATTCCTTACTCGTTGGGGTTGAGCTTTGGTGTGAAACCACATGGCTGATTGTGTTTAAACAAGAAGAGACAACATGCATGGGACCCATACGCGCTTACGTAGGAAACCATTTTCTCATTAAAAAGCCAAGTCAATTGGTCAAACATTAATTAGGCAATAGAAGCTGATTGGTTTTTAATTACAGAGGTAGAAATAGCGTAACCTTCATAAGGTTCCCGGCAGGTATATTTCTTGCGGGACTCTCTGTTAGAGCCTACTTTGAAAATCAAGTAAACCTGGAATGCCATTAAAGGCAGTGGACACTATTGGTAATTACTCAAAATAATCATTATCATAAAAACCTTACTTGATTGATGGGGAGAGGTTGATAGTACAATACATTGTGAGAAAAGGGCTCCCTCTGAAGTAATGTAGTTTTCGAGAAAGAAGTAATTTTCCACGAATTTGATTTCGAGACCTCAGGTTTAGATTTTGAGGTCTCGAAATCAAGCATCTGAAAGCACACAACCTCGTGTGACATGGGTGTTTTTTCTTTCGACCGATTGAGCTCAAATTTTCACAGCTTTGTTGTTTTATGCATACGTTGAGATACACACATGTGAAGAGTAGTCTTTTTTTTATTTGTGCCCTGCATTTGTGCTCGCAATTATTGAGGAAAAAAAGTGGCTTTAATATGAAGATTGATAGATAAAAAATTGTTAATGAAATTAATAGTAAACTTGCGGATACAATTCAACCATACATAAAATCGCTTTTGGATGAGTGTTGGCTCTGAAAAGAGCCAGTGTGATCTCGACGTTTCGAACATCCATTCTGCTGTCTTCAGGTAGAGATTGTTACATGTGTATTACTAAAGGGGCATGCTGGTGTGGGATGCAATTGTTCGGCCATGCAATACTGTCCGCTACGGACACTTTTGCATATGCAATCGTGTCCGGGGCTATGCAACCCAACGGCCGAATGTTTCCCATGTCAGGCACAAAAATGGCGAACGTGTTCCGTCGACCAAGGCCGTTTAATTTATACTGCAAGCAAGGTTTTGCACGGGGCGGACACAACCGCATATGCAAATGTGTCCGGGCGGACACAATTGCATTATGCAGCGGCGTCCAGGCATATGCAATAATGTCCCCCGGATAGTATTGCAGAGAGGACATAATTGCATGCGGCACCGGCAACCCCCTTGACATCAGGACCCGCTTGAGTTTTTGAGAGTAAAAAATTAATAACGATTCAAAGCTTTTATGAGTAGCAGTTACAGTGTCTTAAAAACTGTTTTTCTGTTTACATGCTGTACAAAACAGACCAACACCCCATCAAACAAACAAACACCCCGACAAGCAAACAAACACCCATAACAACAAACCAGTAAACACCATAATGATTGTTGCACAAAGCAAGCTAAAAACTGATGGGTTACTTCTGGGATAGCTACACTTTCATAAAGCAATCAAAACTAAATTCCAAACACACACAGACAATAAACATAAAATACACTCTGTTCATTCTTAATTATTGATCAATTGTTTTATTTCATCTCTCAAGACAATGAATGTTCTCATTGTGCAATAAAAACTCTCTTGGACGGACTTGTTAAAAATACAAAGGCACACGATTAGACATTATTTTATGTGAAGAATTGGATCTGCATTGCAGTGAAAATTGATATAACTTCATTTTGCATTAGTTCCAATATTGGGGTCTAATCTAAGATAAACAATTCTTTGCCAACTTATTCCCATGAATTGCTTTGGCGTCTAGTTGTTATCATCTTTAAAATACCTTTTTGCTGATGACGTCACAGTTTTTTAAACCACTTTTGAAGAATAATTTAAAACTGTGTCCCTGCACGACTGTCCACAATGCAGGGCACTTGCTTAATACAGTATACAAACCATGACATTATCAATAAAGGGGTCTATATTAAAGATCTTGTGACCATCCCTGTCTGACCATTCCACGGTGTGATTTTTGAATCCTAGATGCCCCTATATATTGCATGTCACTGTGAATACAGATGTTGGTTCTGTGCACAGTTGCACCATCATACAAAACCCTTCAAGTTGAAATGATGGTTCTGGATGGTTGAGAAGTTGCTGAGAAAAATAATGTTTACAAAAGTAGGAGGGTTCTTAATTGTCAACAAGTCATAGTTCAGTACTGTTTTCTTTCAAGTAGACCATGCGATATGACGCCATTTGAGTAGGGCACCATCCCCTTGAGGTAAAAAGAAGGTTACTCATTGGCAAATCTTGTGCGCAGCGCTTACTCAGCTGTGCGTTTCTATTGTTTCACCATCATTTTACCTCTAATAAGACTTAAGAAGTCCCATGGAACATTCATACCGCTGCATATCAGCATTTTATTTTTGCTGACACATCCCCATCTCCCCTAGAAATAGGTCAATTTCAAAAACACATAATTGTAGAAAACAAACTCAGCCAGCCAAACAAAGCTTTTAATTGAATGGTGTAACAAATTTCAAACTTAATAAAATGGTTTTCCATTGATTCCATTGCAACATATAAATAACACAAAAAAGTAACTCACACTTAATTTAGCAAACAATAACGGCTGCTGCACGTAATACACACGCTGTACAATTAGTTGATAATATACTCTATGGTGATTTGTTATAGGTTGCACCAGGCAAGACGCGATATTTACATTTTCTCTTCTTATTAATAATGCACCATGCAGTCCGCTACTATTAGAACACCTGCATGATACTATGTGCACACTGCAAACACAAGGAGAGAGTTCCAGCCTCGCTCATAACATGTCTTTTATTTTACAGAAAAGCCGCCCGGGTAATTAAAAGGGAGGGTTTCTCTGAACACCAATATGGTGTGTAAAGCATTGATTTTCCAAAACTATCAAGGGGTCTACTGTTTCCATTCAAACTGAGCTTAATTTCATAGAGCTGCTTATAAAGCACAATTGTGCTTACCAGAATAAGGTTACCAGGCAAAATACTGTATTAGGTGTACCATTTGCTATGCAGAAACATTTTAAGCACCACTGTACGTTTAAAGGAACACGTTGCCTTGAATCGGACGAGTTGGTCTATAAAAAGCGTTTGAAACCGTTTGTTACCAATTGTTATGAAATGCATATGGTTGGAAAAATGTTTAAAAAGTAGTTATCCACACAAGTATCACTCAAAATTGCACGGTTTTCCTTTTACTTTGGGAACTAACACGGTCGGCCATTTATGGGAGTAAAAAATTTGACTCCCATAAATGGCAAACTGTGTTTGTCGACGAGGTAAAAGGAAAACCACGCCATTTCAAGTCATGTTTGTGTAGATCATTGTATTCTACTTTTACATCATCTTTCTACCCATATGCATTTAATAACAGACGGCTACAGAACGCTTTTCAAAGACCAACTCGACCGATCCAAGGCAACGTGTTCCTTTAAGCAACTCTAAGAACTAAATGTGGCCTGAATTTTAGCTCCATTGCCCCAACTTCACAGCAATTGAATGAACACGGAAAATCGTGTAGCAATATTGTATGCAAATTGTTTGGGTTAGCTAGTTCATAATCCTTTGTAATGTACACACCAGTCAGTGTGCTGCTTGTCTCTTATGGATCCCATGTCATACCACTGTCCATGATCAGGGTTGAAATTCTATTAAAATTCCGACCCATATAAAAGCAAAGATTCATTCTTCAAGAAAACATTTCAGCAAAAAAACAATTCACATGGAGATTGATACTTCAGACTGCTGTCTTTTTGCTCTAAAGTTATATTTGCACTTTAAGTTTTCTTGATTTTTAAGAGGGGAAGGTAGAATAGTAGAATTTATCTTGTACTTTAACTTACTTGCATGATTTTTAACCGAGTGTAAACATGATTGGTCAGGATCTTCAGACATGATTTTATTGAAGCTCATGATTGAATAGATTCGAGTGATAGAGTTAATTTCTCTACAATTGGCACAATCTCCGGTCCCTGGTATGTGATTCTGACCAGATGCTTTTTTGCCACTTTCAATATCGGACAACATAATTTAGGCACTGTGAATAGGACACTAATAGTCTATAAATTAGTCTCTTAACAAACCCCCTCACGACGAGGGTAGAGGTTGATGAAGAGAAAGATCCCACGGCATGTCTTCACCCGGAATGCTCCTGAAATCAAGAAGATCTTCCATATCAAACGAGACAGGCCCGCCGGCCTCCGCCCAGGGATGCGATTGTTGGTCATTGATCGAACTGTCCGGCGAGGGCGGCAGGTCAATATCATCAAAGAGCATGCGCGCCTCCTCCGCTGTATAGTCTAGTTCCCTGAATTGATCCTCGAACCACGCGGGTCGCGGGATTTGAACCCCGCTGATTGACAAGTCGAGGCAGTCCTCTAGATTCTGCAAGCCTAATTGCTCACCCCCTTCATTTGAAGGTGGGGGACTAATCTGAAGGCACGGTGACAAACATCGGTTCTGCTGAGCTTCATCGTCTAAGATATCCTCCGTCTTAACCTTGATCCCGTCAATGTCAATCTCAGATTGGAAGATGGAGTTCCATCCGAAGTCGTCCCGAAGGACAGCACTAGGCAGATTGTCATCGGAATCCGAGAAATCGGCATCCCCAAAGCTGTTCAACTGAAGAGGTCTGAATTTAAACGAACCGTCAAGGTCGTACGACTTCTTCTTGGGTGCGGACTGTTTCCGACTGTGGTGTTGTTTCTCGACGGGACACGTCTCGTAATCGTCCAACGGCTCAATCTTGATTCTCTTGATGTTCTCTGTGTTGAAATCTCTGGAGGAGCTGGTACGGCGCTTCTTGAAGATGCCATTTTCCAGGAGGTCTGCATGGGCGGGGTCGATCTGCCAGAAACCACCCTTCCCGGGCTCGTCTTTCCTTCGCGGCACCTTCATGAAGCACTTGTTTAAGGAGAGATTATGGCGGATGGAATTCTGTTGAGACAAAACAAGAAACTTGTTGAAATTAAGGATTGGCAATCGAGTTAAATTACCCTTCATTGAATGTTCCCCATCTAGATCATAACAGATGTCACTCAAAATTTATAACTGAAGAAAGAGGAAAGATAATAAAAAAAGGGGGGGGGACTGGTCTTTTAAAAGTACTTCTCATCTTTTTAAAGGCAAGGTATATTGGTACTTGCCAAATACCAGTATCCTTACTGTATACTAATTATTGCATTAAAAAACAAACCAGTGAAAATATGAGCCAAAGTGGTCATCATAATGGACAGAAAATAATAAAAATTGTGTGATTTCAGATGATTGAGAAGTCTTCATGCCTGAAGCTTAAATTCTCAGATTATACACTCCCTTTCATATTTCCATGGCAATCATTCAACATACAACACCAACAATAACCAGAATAATCATATTGTATTCCCTAACTACACACCCCTTTTTCTGAGTTTAATCAGTTTACAGTCAGCAAATATTTGCTCTCAATGTCTGCATCGTGTTCTAGGGTTATATGTGAATGTGCCGTGCCCGTTATACAGTTGTGTGATTCATGGTTGAAATAACAGCTGATAAAATGAAAGAATGGAGTAAACAGAATCCCACCACATCTTAATAAAAAATAAAAAATTTCCTCAAAATACCTTTAACACTATGGTAGTGTTAATGGTTTATTTGTTGTATTATTTGGTTTGCGGTAACACCATGGGTGTATACCTACTCACTGGGTAGATTATGTATATTAGAGAACTTTTTTTTATTATTTTTTTTTATACTGCATATTAGGCCTACAGCTTTTAAAAACATTGAATCAAACTGGTTGATACTTTCTTACAAAACAAAATTATCACTGAGACGAACCTGTTAACCATGAAACAAAAAACCTACATAAAAAAAAGATAATATTTATGTTGTTAACTTGACAACAAAAATACTATCAAAGGGTCAGGGGTCACACCACAGACCGCAGAATATCTGTGCCACTGTAGTACCACAGCCAGTCATTTGGAAATTGTCCAGGGTCTACGTGCAAAAAAGACAAAACTTCTCCAACCCCCTACTGTGGTCCAAATGCAGTACTGCCCCACTACCCCAGCACAAAAACAATCCTTCTTTAACTGCTCCAGAGCAATTTCACTCCAAGTCCCACTCTACCAGGAAATTTTGTTTTCTTTATGTTTAAAATTCTTCATGGTTTAATGATCACCAAACCAAAAGGCTCATGGGCATGCATTGGGGTGTTTATTGCTCAGAGTTGAAAACTCAATGCACTAGTGAAGGTCACAATTTGTCCCCTGCCAGGATTCTTGAATAGCAATATGAAAATTGGACTGTATTGATTGATAATGAAAGAAAAATTGTGAAAAGCTGCATGCTCTTGGTCACGTGTACCATGTATTTTCTTTTTAATCACTTGGTTTCAAACACTTGTCGAACTTTGCTAGTTGCAAATCTGTGCACTAATATAAAGCATCTTTGGCTATCAAGAATATTTTGCAGTGTAATGAATGTAGGTCAACTTCTTCCTCCAAATAAACAGAAATCAGAAAGTTGTTAAAAACCTTCATGTTGCTTACTGCACTGTAAGTTTGTGTTTTAAAAGTTGGAAAATGTGGGGTAGATTTTTCGTCAACAAAAAATAGTCTTTAAAGGGAGTGCATTGAGGAGATTTACAAGCAAAAATATTTGATGGTCGCGAGGAGTTCTTTCCTGTTCCATTCATTATTTTGTTTGAAATGCTATAAATTCAGGGTTTTTGAAGGACTTATATTCACGGATAGTTTGGAGAATTTTGGATCGCAACACTTATAAAAACAATTAAATTTGATTCGGTGAAAGCATGGTGAAAGAGAGTTTTTGTTTATGATTGTGATGGATGAGCTTTAAAACTTTCACAGGTTTCTTATTTGCAAATAATAACGGGGGGGGGGGGGCTATTATGACAACACAGCAAACATGAACAACTTAGTTTTTTTATATTTCATAGGCTATTTTTTTGTCAAAGAGTGGATACTTGTCTTTGACAATTGCCAATGTTGGCCACAAGCTTTATATAAGTAGGTTTTGAAGGAAACCTCGAGAAAGTGAAATGTCCACTCTTTTAAATGGTCTGTTTGAGAAGCATCCGTCAACAACTCTGTGACAATCCCATAATGGACTGTAGGTAGACCTGTGTACATTTATGTGTTAGCTTCATTCAACACTTTGTAAGCGGATTTAAATCCCCTACTGAAGAAATTTGCATCTGAACAGGCAGAGGACATACTACCACAAGCCCCTAATCAATACTGCTACCAGTTACAGCTGATTCCAATGGGTACAAAGGTACAATGGATTTCTGCTCTTTGGTATTCTGTGGCCGAAACTCTTGTGTACCTGAGCAAAGTGCAAACATGGGGGTCTCTGTCCATTCATAATTTAATACTGCGCATTGTATTGATAGGGTATGAAAGGTGGGGATTGGCAGACAAGTCCATGAATTGTATATGAATGGCCGAAACATTGTTAGGGATCAGGTGCTGAGGAAATTACTTGTGAAAACTGAAAATGCATATTTCCCGTGCTGTGATGAACTGTGTTTACTGGGTACTGGATAGTCCAAGGGCATCTGTTCAATGCAGAAGTGCAATTATATTGTGCTGATACCAAGAACAGAAGCTTATAAATGTATTGATTTGTAATGACCATGGATGAAGGAAAGCTTGACTTCAGTTTCTGCTAAGCGTCCATCCAAAGAAAGACCATTGATCAATGTGCAAAATGTCTCAAATTTCTTTGAAAGATCTGGAGCAGTCGACTCACACACTTTTCCCACAAATTTTCAAAACATGACTTAATTTTACAGGTTAACTGAAACCTTCGAAAGAACAACTCTGATAGCTGCCTGAAACTGTACGACATAGACTGCATTATAAACAACAAAATGTTAGACGGATCAATCAAATTGCCCGACTGAAATTAACTGCCCTCAATCAAAGTACAACTGCCCTGACTCAAACCATGGCAGGTGCTCTAAACCAACCCCCAAAACATCCCCAAGGAGTCTCGGAGAACTCTGTTCCAAATTGTACTGATGATTAATGTGTTAATTTGCAAAGAGCAAAATCCACAAGTTGAAATATTGTTTAATTGCCCCATTAGGCCTACCCATAGTACATTTATCACCACAACCTGGGTGAATTTCAAATGCCTCTTTAAATCCAGATTTGATTTGGAAATTAAAAACAGCCTTCAAAGTATAAGGTTTCAATTATAAATCGAGAAAAATGGGTCCTCACAGAAAACGTTGTTTTGGTAATGCAGTACAAAGTGCAAGTTCTGTCTATGAGTCACAGTTTCAGCGATAATGCAAATTAAATCTGCCCACATCAGGAATGAAAATTGCTTTCAGTTCTAGCCATAATTCATCTATTGGGTAGCCAAAGGTAGCTTTTCAATCTGCCACATCCTGGTCAAAGTAGAACATTGCAAAACAGCTAGATTGGAGTGACCAATTATTTACATGGTTTTCAAGAATTAGGCATATAGGCCCTACCCTTAGTACCATCATAGCCTTGTGTTTTGTTTTGCCATTATATATTTTACTTTGGCGAACATTAGCTAAAACTGCTTCTAAAGCATTTTTATTTGCAATGGGAGACTTTCTGGGACGATAGAGGGCAGCAGACTTACCGGGTAAATCCATTGTTCTCAGAATTATGCGCATGTTCAGAACAACGTAAACAATGGAAATTTACCCGGTATGTCTGCTGCCACCTAGCGTTGGAAAGTCTCCTATTATGCCCTTTGGGCTAAATGCGCTCCACCTTGAGAATTTACGCGTTGTTGGCAAATGCATCGCGAGCATGGGTGTGGTGTGCACCATAGTTCTGCTTCAAGTATGACTAAACAATTTTTTTAAAGTACCCACATCCTCCTCTGTTATCATATTTTGCTCACTGTTATCAGTGATTACAGAGTGGGATGGTCAGTCCTATTGACAATTGATTTATAAAACCATGTCTGATAAAAACTGTATTCATGATTTAGAGAACAAAATCTTACATGTAGATCAACACCCAGTTCATGTTTGTTGACATTGCTTTGTGTGTAGAGGGTGTATTGTGTCTTTTTGGATAAAATTAATTTGACAACCTTGTATCATTCTTTCATGTAAAAGCTCTGAGAGCAACATGGATGCCCTCACTTTCAACTTAGATTTGAAATCTTTTTACCAAATTTTTATATGCCTTCTTACTGGATTGGGAGACAGCCTTTTGTGGCAATGGGTTGATAAGCACAATTTATGATTCACACACACATGAACCATGAACCCTGTGCTATGACTTCTTTGAACTCTGTGTTTTACGTTGATACTTTACAATGTTTGCATTTGAGACACAGCCCTGCCTATAAAAGCATTTTACATTGATTAATGTAGCCAGCCATTTAAGGCGTGCTGCTCTAATCCAATATTCATTAATCAATATGGATAATGCCTTCAGGCTCAGAAACATGATAAATATTTACTATTCATAACTTGAAACTCACAATTGCTGGTGATTAATCACCAATATCAATGTGCAGTGTTGAATTTTGACTTTTTGTGTTGAACATGCCTACTGTTAAATGCATTGCATGTAATAAGTGTGTTTATAGACTTCAGGTTTGCTTGATTGAATACGGTATTTGAAATCAAAACTCTAGGGTTAGTATGGAATTCTACACTGTGTAGAGTTCACTAAATCATTTTAAGAGAGAGCAATACTACGGCTGAATTCTGTCTAATAAATTACCAATGTTATGATTTTAATTTCAATCTCAACTCATGGCACCCTGTTTTAGATTGGGGCAGCATACTTTAAAATGTATACTACTGTTACTGCAAGCAACTGGACAGTTCCGTTCTCAATTTGAGGTGAACT
Source organism: Asterias rubens (assembly GCF_902459465.1). Classification (NCBI taxonomy): domain Eukaryota; kingdom Metazoa; phylum Echinodermata; class Asteroidea; order Forcipulatida; family Asteriidae; genus Asterias; species Asterias rubens. The sequence continues at coordinate 15,675,517 of NC_047068.1, read as the reverse complement.
TTGATATGCGCAAGCAGAGTGTCACACAAGGCAATCTAGACTTGTTTGAAAAATGACTGTTGTGCTATCAAAGTGGCCCTGTATGCAATGGCAGAGTTTGTTCTCCAAGAGTCCAAGTTGCCTGTGAAAGTTGTCCATGTGACAAGGCCGTTCGTCTACCAACCAGAAAAGTCGGAAAAAAAACAATATTTACCTGCCAGCTTGGGTCAGCCGTCTGATAATACTTGAAATTGTCTGTTATCCATTTATAGATTGCAGACAGCGTGATCTTGTTCTTCTTGGATGCTTTCATGGCCATCCATATCAATGTAGCGTAAGAATACGGCGGCTTCACGTACTGATTTGTCTTGTAGTCCACTTGGTCTATACTCGTTGCGGTGGTGTGGTGCGTACCGATGCGGGAAAACGCTTTGGCCTCCTCCTGCGTTGTCTTTGCAACCCTGACCATCCCATTTGGGCTCTTATGGTTCTGTATAGTGATGGTCGTGTTCAGACGTTGGCACGCGGACGCCAGTGGAGACGGACTGGTTGGTGGGGTTGGCTGCTGGATGCGCATGATACGCAGATTCTGTAGCCAGTTGAGACTTGTGAGACTGTCATCCAGGCTGTCTGTGGCTTCGTTGGACCCTGTGCTTGAGTCGTTGTGTTGTTGAGGGGAATGGTGGCCTGAGAGCCATGTCTGTTTGAAGCGGTGTGCTGCATCCTTGATGGGGACTGTGATTAGTGTAGTGGCCATCTTGCCACACAGATTACAGAAACTGCTGTCAAACAAAGCATAGTTGTACAGAAATTAAAAGTCAATCATTTGAAAAACAACCTTTTTATCACTTGGTATGCGGGGGATGGGGGGTGGGGGGGTAACAAAGACTTTCCTTAACTATTATTCATATTTCTGTTGAATGACATTTGGTTAATGTGTAAATCAATTAAATCGGGTTGTCGTTTTGGAAAAACGCAAGGGCAGCAAGGTGTTTTCTTCTTTAATTCAAAGTTTATAAATTTCAATTGGAACATAAAGAGGGGCAACAAGGCAATTGATCAGGGACAATGAAGGCAATTATGGGCATGTTGACACTGACTGGTGATATGATGATAGGGCCTACTTGTTTTGTAGCACAATTAAATATAGCTTTATGTAGAGAAGCCATGAACTGTTAAATGCAACTTAGAAGTTGGATGGACAGCCACTTCAATCTTAGTTGAATCCAAAAATAGAACGCCAGAGGCAGGAGTCGAGCTTTAATCCACTAAGTAAACTTAACGGAACATGGGAATGGGCCTATTGCATCGGTATGCTCACAAGCAAGCACTCAATCAACACTCCCGTCACCGTGTAAACAATGAACACACTAGCCGGGCTTCAGACGCTACGAAACGGCACGGCCATGGCAAGACACACCAATAACATTTTTAAAAAACATGACAATTTGCTGGATGGATGTATATATTATAAACACGTTTTTGTCAAATTCTATGTGACACGGGATAAAGCCTGATTTAATGACCGAGCTGTAGTGTTCAACACGCAAGCGAGTCTTGCAATCGTTGACGGGTGCACATTATTGCACAACCAGTTTCTACACAGATCACTGTAGACAAAATACAATATTTGTGTGGGGATACAAATTATTTTGAATGTCAGCAGAAGTTAGTGAGTATGATTCGTCTCACCTGTTTGTGAATACTGCTCTGCAATACAAGATCGTTATAAAGGAAGTAAATGTGCTGAATATGGATCCCGGTGATAGCTGTCCAAGGCTTGTTGCTTTCCGGAGTTCACTCCTCCACTAAACAAAAATGTCCGGCGAACTGTTGTTACAGAGATGTTTCCGTCTGGACTTGTGACACACGATCTGACAACATCACACGAAATCTGATCTTCCCTTGATTTCTATAATGTTATCAATTCTGGCTGATGATAGGTTTTAATCCGATTTAGCTGTCACGATGATGTATTAATTACGTTTAGCGTGGGTACGCTGTGTGCAGTAGTGTGCCTTGCTTGCTGTCAGCTGGCATTCTAAACCATAACATGTGCGAGATCGTCAATATACAACACGAGAATGAATGGGAACTTCCATCATAGCAACATCAAAACCGATATCAACAACGCCGACCGCGCTGCCATTGGTCGACCGTCGCTAGCTGAACAATGACCCCCGGCGCGCTTTGACCAATGGGCATGTCAGGTTTGCCTTTGCTCATGAATAATAACAAGGCGTTCCTGCATAGTAATTTTAAATGATGAATTTTTTATTTGTGTTTATTTCAGTACACGTGTGTTGTTATAAACGTTTTATTACGGCGGCTAGCAATCTAGCATGCAGGTGGAAAATATTGTGCCTTCGTGTGTGACTTCCGTAACTAACAGATGGTAGTATTTCCGTTTCCATTTAGGGTGACCTAAATCAATAATAAAAACCCCGAAATAGTAGTAATAATTAGAGTCTAAATATCCAGAAAATGACAATAATCTTAAATAAGATCATTAGTATTCTGATTTGCACAGCAGTCATTATTGAAATCCGCGTGATGGTCGCTTTAATGAGTATGTTAAATTGAGATGTTTGATAACTACATTTCTTGTTTATTTTATTGTCAGTAACAGTAATGTCAAATTTTCGTACTTTTCTGCCAGTGGATTGTGCTCGTTTTTCTCCCTGAGGGATATTCATTCTCGCAAATTTTTGCAACAATCATTTGTTGCTGTGGTGTTTGCATCATCAATAAAATACACATAACTGTCCCCCCCCCCCCCCCCCCCCATCATTTCAAAGTGTAGTGTACTTCAAATGTTACTGTTGGAAATGTTTTTCATCCACAAAACACAGTGTGGTTTAGTAAGTGAATAGTGATTAAAAACGTAATTTTTCCTGGGAATACCAGTGAACATACGGTCTGCTAGCTTTTGGTAAGTCGAAAAAATTATCCCCAATCAAATGGAGGACCAAAGCAGTTAAGCACAACTTTGCTTACCATAATTGGTTACCCGCCAAAATACCTTGTCAAAGTGTAAAACCTGTGACGTATCCGGCCTATTTTTGCTCAGTAGAATTTCCGCTCAACAATCTGCTTTTGAAATTAGGGCAAGTTCATAATCTTGGTATATGATGGTATCCATCCAATGCTGAAAAAATAGGCCATCCCATGTGAAGGAGGAAAAGATGCGCCAGATCTTCAACGCATCCTTCCCATTATTCGCATTGAGCATTATCTATGTGCATCATCTCTCGTTGCAATACCACAACAAAAAATGTTCACAATGGATTACAGCAAGCCATTCGGCTGATTGACAGGTTACATGTATTGTTCACATTCATATGGGGGAGGGGGAGGGAGGGGGGGCTGGCATGTGGCATGATAGTACTGGGAATTGAATTAGGTCGTCATCAAAGTTTTTCACAGATGGGTAAATTGAAAGGTTCATGTTTGTTGTGTTATCGATCATTTTGTTAGCCTTTGAGAATTTAATAGTCTCTGCTAGGGTCGCAACGTCAGGCCGTGAGCTACTTTGTTTGTGATATAAAAAGGGGGTGGGTCACTTTTGGATCAGAGGTTTGTGATTTTGATTAAACTTTCCATTATTTGCAAGCATCATTTGGACTCATTGCCAGGGGGGGGGGGGGGGGGGTTGTTCACCCCGTCAGTCCCACTAGTGATCTCGTTTTGTTTGTGGATCTGTTCTCTAGACTCTACCACCACTATAAATGAAATGTGGATTACTAAATGACCTTTCATAACAAAACAATTATCAATGGACTGTGTTTGTCAAAACATATAACGTTTTAAGCAGACTTTTTAAAGATTTGTCTCGAAATAGTAACCTCTTGTGGGAACCTCAATCTTCGGGGGGGGGGGTGTGCGTGGCTGTTGCTGAGAAATAACCGCAATCTCGCAACTTCGACGACCAATTGATCTCAAATTTTCACAGGTTTGTTATTTTATGCATATGTTGAGATACACCAAGTGAGAAGACTGGTCTTTGACAATTACCAGTAGTGTCCACTGACATGTCTTTAAAACCACATTTAAGTTGTGCCCTGGTTTTTTTTTAAGCCGCTTTCTATGACATGGGCCCTGAATGTAAATTCAGTTTAACAGCTGGTTAAAAAACTATAGACAACTTAACTTGTTTCAATAACCATGGATCAATAAATCCAGTTTATTGCTCCTTGGTTGTACCATAGTGTTGTCAATGGCTGTGTTAGGTCAAAGTACGCCACTGTGACGTAGGATGAGCGTAATTTCTTTTGAATAATCCCACATGGATGGGATTCTCAGTACAGGGGGTATCTTCTGTATGCTTCAACAAGGTTGTTGTTGGTCATTGGGACAGACGAACTGGGCTGGAGTACGCGTCTGATGCCGTCCGAAGTACGGCTATGCGGCTCATCAGTATTGTCCTTTCACACGAGGTGCTATTTGTAAAATCTTACAACCATGGTACAATTTAGCAAGGGACCCTTGCTAAATTGCTCTCGTATGAAAGGGGCTTTTTGGTGCGGATGTTGTTTCCAAATTGAAATTTGAGGTGTGCCTCATTAAAACTGACAGCAAGTAGGTTTTAGGAAAAGAACCTTACTGTTGCTGGGTGTGTTTTTTTTCTGAGGTAATTATCAAAACATTCCAAACGGCTGGCAGTCCCAACAATTGAAAAGAAATCTGAAGTTCGGTTATCTGAAAACACACTTGATTTGTTAAAAAAGGCTCAGTGATTTGACCTTTTTGTTGATTATTTTTGAATACTTTACATTTAACTGGCTGCTATGGGGTGTTCTAAATAATATTGTGTCGTGCGTCCCCCCCCCCCCCCCCCCCATACGTCGAATTGAGAAAAGTACGTCTGGTAGCGCCCTCTTCTGACTCATCTTCATCCAGCCCTTGTTTACTGTACGAGGGACCTGTACGAGGGACACACAATGTAATGTGACATCGGGCGGGCATCTCTGTTCTCGACGATTTGCTAGGGAGAAATATTCCTAGTAGAGTCCGAGTTTATGAGAATATTTCAATCTGTACATTGTACACGTTTTACTAAAATTATAAAACACATTCCCTTTGCATAATATATATTTTTTCTTTTCTAAAGTGGGGTCTTTCGTTTTTGTACCTCAAGCATTTGGATGAAATGGCATCGTGGTTAAACTTCAAATTATCCCTGACATAAATGCAACATATTTGACTATTAAAATGGCCATGGTATAAACTATAGTGTATCTTAGTCTGTTAACGTACGAAATAACGTTTTTTTTTAAACAAAAGATTTGTTGTGTTTGCTCATTAAGCACGATACAGAAAATCGCTGCACACTTAATTTGATTTGAAATTTGATTTCAAATGATTGACAGAAAGTGGAGTTTATTACCTTTAAATGATGAATGAGCAATAATTGCAACAACACTCTTTGATGTACTTTTGTTATTTTATTTTAATTTTAAACAAGAACAAAAATCAAACTGTGTAGAAAATTAATAACTCACGTGCCCCAAAACTGATTATCGAGATCCATTACAACTAAAAAGTGAAGGGGATCTCCTTTTACACTAATTGAGACAAAACAAAAGTTATAACAAACATACATATAAAACTGTTCATTTGTATACATTGTTCAATTAATATTCCTATGTACCGTGTGAGGAGTTTAATGTAAACGAGATACGCGAACATTTGTTTGTTAACTTAAGGGGGGGGGGGCATTCTTTGGTGGTTACTTCAAAAAAATAATGATCATAAAAAATCACTTGTAAGAAGCATTGCAGATGTTGATAATGATTAACATATTGAGAAACAGTTCCCATCAAAAGATTGTGGTTTTAGAGATAGAGAGAGAGAGAGAGATTCAAATTCATTTCAAAATCAGAAACATTATCAAACGTTTCTCAGATTGTGTACTCCAATTAAGGACTATCTTCATGGACATAACCACTCCAGGTGTTCTGCAATATAATTTAAAAAACGCTACCACCTTTAAATTAATAGAATATTTTTCATAGGTTAGTATACTGTACATAATAGGATCCAAATATTTGAGCGGTTAAAAAAAACCAAAGGTAAACTTTGCCTTTAACTTTCGAAATCAAGGTTTTTACAAACAGTAATCTTTTACATTGTAAATGTTGACTCTGTCATTTACTTTCCTCGTTGTACCATGTTAGAGTTTTCAGTTGTAATAACATACAGTTTAATTTACGTTTCTCATTCACTACCATCGTCATTAACTGATGCGTTCTTGTTGGCATCTTCTCCTGTACTATTGTCCGATGAGCTGGCTTCGTCCTCGTCCTTTGGTGACAAAGAGCCATCGGAGCTCCTCAGGCCTGAGCTCCTCCCACTTGGGTTGTCGTCTTTGACGACGTCCTTGACGGGTTCCCAGTCAGCACCGTCGGCCCCTCTGCTTGCATAGACCAAACCCTCTTTGTGTTCGGTGGACGCCCGGGGGCTGGCTCCGTGTATCGACATTATACTCCGTTGCCAATTTTCACGGACAGCATCCATGTCAACTTCTACCGGCTCTTCTTTCTGAAGTCTCTCCCGGGTGTTGGGTGAATCTAACCCCGGCGGATGATCAGTGTCGAATGACTCCGAGGACTCCCCCTTCGAGACCCTCAAACTGCTTGTGGAAGCCTTGCTCAGTCGTTGTCTCTCCCGGATGGCGTCAATGTTGACATAAATCGGCTCTTCCTTCGGTTCTTCCCGGACATGGTTGTCGTCTGCCGGTGGTGCGGAGTCCGCCCTCCCGAGGGAGGACCCCGATGTAGAAGACTCTGGCCTACCCGAAACGATCTCGTGAGACAGGCGTCTTAGATTGAGTTCCTTGTCACTCAGAGACTCGCTTGGACGCCGGGTCAGGTTCTGGCCTTCTACCTCGACAATGATGTCATTACTTTGACTTCTGGATGACGGTCTTTTCCCCGCACTGTCATATTGCTTTGGAGCATTTGATGTGCCCGGAACTTCATCACGTTGTGCCATGATGTACACTTTTGAAACCTTGTTTGATTCTGCGTCTTTCCCGCCATTTTGAATCCCAGTATCGTCTGCTGTATCCATATTCTTTTCCACATCCTGCGAGACTCCATTTCGACTGAGTTTTGGCACCAATGTTTGACTGGTTGTAGTTGCCTCCAGCTGTTTCTTGTTCTTCTTCTCCTCTGCCAGTGCTTGGTCGAATTTAATCTTCTCTTCCCGAGCCGAGAAGTCCTTGTGATAGGTGGCGTCGACCGTCATGAGGGTGTGATGGTCGAACATGTTTCCCTCCCTCATACACGCCCACGAGTCCAAGCCAAGGTAGTAAATGATGGACTCGTACATCAAATCAAAGAAGAAAAATCTGTGTGTGAAGCAGATTTTAAAATGTTTAACTTTGTATGCAGGCCGAGGGGATGTTGAGTGGGGTGCAGAGGTGGAATATTGATAAACAAGATACGTAACTCAATGACAAATCAACACCACCGAACTCAAAAACTTGCTCGGCGGGCTTCGGTGGGCGCGGTGCCATTTATTCAAGCGGTGTACAATTTTCTTAGGTGATCGTTTCTACTAGATACTCAAATAATAACAATATCCACAATCAGACAATTTTTGTTTGACTTGTTTCGTATTTTGGTCCATAGTAGCCCGCCCTCACGCGGTCAAAAATACTACTAATAGTATTGTGTACTCTCGTACCACAACACCATTTTCGTGCACACTTGGACGTGTCTTTTGAGCTGGATTTATGCGCAATGTACGAATTTTGGCTCTTTTCGAAACCACTGCTTCGACTCCAGATTCTGCTCAGGCTAGCTTTGCCCCGCGGTTATTAGTGACAATTGCGCGTGCTTTGCGTACCGTGCTCAGGGCTTCACCACACGAGAGGACGTACGGATCCTGAAGCAGAATCAAAAAACCGAAGCCGCGGATTCGAAAATATAGCCTTTGTCGTTTTTGTAAGTTGTTTCTAAAAGTCATTACTAACAACCGTTTTACCTTAGTCTGAGACATTTGAAGCATGACAGGACAAAGACACTGATGACGAAACCACAGATGAGTCCTGCATATGCCATGACGGCATAACCAAGGGCCGACTGCATATCAAAACTCACACCTAAAAAAACAAACCCAGACCCGTTGTGGAAGGTTACTTGTCAAACTTTGGCTATAATTTGTGGAAATCGAGTTTCTTGATGGAGCAAATCCATCAAGTTACACTACCCCAGCAACTTTCTCGAGCCCCCTGAGCACCTTTCACATGTGGGAGTCATGCATACATTTACCAAACTATGTATTATTCCTGTTGAAAATTATGAACAAATACAAGTCACTATAAACAAAATAAAAAAAAACTTACGTAAAAATGGTGTAAAAGGTCTATTACTCTCTCATATTGAGGTTCATTTCTAGAATCAGAATAGTGACACCCATTTTATGTTTAAGGTTCCAGTATCTTTAAAAATGCAGAGTAGTACAAAAGTTTAAAATATTATGATGGGCTCCTTTTTTTTAATACTTTAAAAACGTCGATCTGTTTGTATTGTTGTTTGACAATATTTGGCATTTCGTACTACGAAAACCATCAAAACGTATACCTGGGGTGGATCTCTACGGAGTTTTATGACTGCTCTTATCTCGAGTTAGGACGAGTTACTCGTTCTTACTTAGGATATTTAGTCTTAAGTTTGTAATATCTAGGTCTAGTCCTAACCCTTTGTGAAATCGACCCCTGGGTCGGATTTTACAAAGAGATAAGACTAGAGTTTTTCATAGGACCAGTACTCCTGGGCCTAGCTCTAAAGCATTGTCTATGACTACTCCTGTAAAGTTATGAAGAGTTTGTGGAGATCAACCCCCTGGGCCACGAGTATTAGCAAGAATGTTTACTTACGGTGTGGTTCGAAGACAGAAATCCCAAATGCGTGGGTCAGAATGGCCTTTCCTCGGTACCCGACCACACACGCATACAATCCCTCGTTATCCGTGTCTAAGGCGTGCAGAAGCAACGAGGACATGTAGGGCTGAAACATACTCTGTAAAATAATGTCAGTAAGAATTCAAGGCACTGGACATGTGTTTGGTAACTGACAAAGTTCAGTATTCTCACATTGGTTTAATTTGTATGCAAAATATTTTTGCCTTCGAGAAAGACCCAGCTAGGGTCGAAACGTCAGGCCATTACATATTTTTTTTGCAAAATGACAAAAATAAACTTAATTTAACTCAATCTAAAGACTGTGACATAACTCATTGGAAGAGATCGTGTTATTATCAACTTTCCTACCTCGAAAACTTTGAAGTTGTGGTCGGATTCAATCATTTTATCGCCCATTATCCACGTGATGGTCGGTTTCTCGGTGTAGACGTTGGCGTAGTTGCATTGGAGTGCAACGATTTCGTGACGTAGTTTTCTAACTTCGCGGTAGTGTGCTGTATATAAAAACATAAAACACTTGTTGTGGATGAATTTCGTACGCTGCATGATGCAGACAATTCCAAACAAATTTCTCAACAAACAAACAAACAAAAAACAAACAAACAAACAAACAAACAAACAAACAAACAAACAAACAAACAAACAAACAAACAAACAAACATCGCCCCTCGGTACTGGGGAAAAGTCTATGTATACCTGCAAGAGTTGTGGACTCCGAGTCGACATATACGTCGTGCCTGCTGAGAGCAGCATCACGCAGCAAGTAATCATTATCGTTGATCGTCACCTCGTAGAGTGAACCGACGTAACCCGTGTACACGTCCATCGACATGGACACCGCGGTGACGTCCGGTGCCAGAACGCTCCCAACGGCCACTCTGTCCGAAGACACGAAGTTTCTCCCCTCGACGGTTACTTGGATGGCCGGGCCACCGTTGATCCTCATCTCTGCGTTCTCACCCAGGATAGTCAGTTGAACTATGACCCAATACGAGAGCTGATCGGAGGAAAGATATTTATTTGGTAAATGACGGATGTGTTCAACCGTGCATGTCAATTTGTAAAATGAATAATGTTTTAAGAAACTAGAAATTAAGAACACACGTCTTGATTTCAATATTTTCAAATTTGATCTCGTATTATTGTTGAAGTTGGGAAGGAATGCATCATTCCCCACCACCCAGGGGCCAATTTCATAGAGCTGCTTAAGCAAAAATTTTGCTTAAGCACGAAAACAGCTCGCTTATTATACACATGTTACTGGCCAAAATGTTATGCCATATACATTGATTGTGACTGGTAATTAGCTGTTGTTCACTTAGCATAACAATTTAGTGGAGTCTTGGCCGGTAATCTGATTTTACTAAGCAAGGACTTTTTTGCTTAAGCACAATTTTGTGCTTAAGCAGCTCTATGAAATTGGGCCCAGATCCCTATAGTGGGTGATACCCCCTGCCTATATAGAACCCTGTTTCAGCCCAAGGAGATATTGGTGGCAATCTTGCCCCTGTCGTCGATTTGACCAAACTCTTCCTAACTTTAGTATTAGTCGTAGGACTTAGGACAAGTTAATTTCCGTAATAGAAGTTAGGAGGCATTGAACCCATTATAAGTTTAGGACGAGTTACTCGTCGTCCTAACTCGAGATAGAATTAATCCTAGCGTATTGTGAATCGGCTGCAGAGGTGACAGATGGGTTGAGTCGACAGCCCTTACCTCAAGGTGGACGTCCAGACATGTGATATTAGGCGTTAGCTGTTTTATGAAAGTGTATACAATTATTTACAATACATCTCAAAACACCCCGAACTTACATCTACTTCGGCACTCTTTGCGGACATGGTCTTGAACCCAAGATTCAAATACAGTGTCATGTGCCCATCCAGCATAACTAGTGCGACGAACGATTCAGGAACCTGGCCTGGATGGTACAGGATAAGACCGTCTGGAGCCAACGGTTTGAGGATGACTTTGATGGATAGCTTGCCGTCTGTCGACGCGTTGCACGGCAGGGAGGTAAACTCCTGCCCGGTGAAGACGGGTACTTGGGAGTTGATGTCTGGATGAATAATGACAGTATTACATCATATGCATTAATCTCCAGTTATCCTGTCCATGATGTTTATTGACACCACCATCAACAACAACGTCTATATAATACTTAATCTGTGTAAAATGTATTTGAGAGTCACCTCAGGTGTCATCGCAAAATTATGATATTGTAGTATCGGTTCTTTATTAAAGGAAAATTGAGTTCATCAATCAACGCATTGAAGTGCATTGAAAAGGCATTACGCGTAAATTCACAAAAGGAACAAAAGAAACCTAAACATAATTTGATACGTTCTAGTCATCCTTCATTGGTACTTTTGGTATAGCCTTTTTTTTATCTAGTCGGTGAAACAAACAAATGTATTATATTTTAACAAAATGTTGATATCTCTACAAATATTGAGAGGGATTGTGGGCAATAGATTGCCGCTTGCGTACGGTGTACTATCTCTAATAGTAGGGAGGTTTAGCTGCACGTTCCGTGTGAACGTGAACGCGAACGTCAGAAAACTGGGTCATTAAAATCTCCCGTTTTTAGCATACGTGAGATTACCATTTTTCACGTCGGGTACGTACGTGCGCGCAGACGTCATGCGTATGCATGCAATAAGCCCAAAGTGGTGACGTCACCCCGAAACCACACAATTATTGACGTTAACGTTCACATTTTGCTCGCGTTACGTGCAGCTAAACCTCGCTATATTTTACAGTCTTACCTGCCTGCCCAAAGCCAACGTTAAAAGACACATAGGGCAGACCGATTCCAGTCCACTCTGCGTTAACTTCGTGAAGAGTGTACATGTTGTAGTTCACTCGCAGTGCGGAGATCGAGCCCCTGAAACCTTAACATGCAGAGAGAAATGTCGGAGCAGTGAAAAGAGGGAAGAGCACATTGAGCTGGGCGGACACAAACGCTGCAGAGTATACAACCATTTTGCGCTAAGCAACTATACTGGGGACGATTTAACAAAGAGCTTTGATCTCAACTGCAAATAAATTGTAGTTGCTAAGTAAAGTGTAATGTCACATAACAAATCACTATAGTAATACTGACAAGGCTACATTTAGGTCAGGCTACATTTAGGGCTCGGGGTACATTTAGGTGCCGTACATACGATTGATTTAATTGCTTTGTGAAATCGAGCCCTGTTTATGGACGGGACGACACTTGATGGCACCACATAAAAGGATGGAAAGACGAGCTGCAACAATACTGGGGATTTAGTCAAGCAGTATCAACAAACAAAACATAGAGACATTTAGAGACATCATGCTGAAGCCTTCATCACTGCAGTGGATTGACAATGGTTGAACAGTCCAAAGATAAAGTCAAGTCTTACCTACATACTCGGGAGCCAGTTTCGGGAAGAGTTGAGGCAACGCACCGCCGATGTACATGGGCAGGTCCCAGTCTAAGTGTGCCGGTAGTGCAATGGTGAAGTTACTGAAGGTCGGGATGCCGTCATTCAATCTTAGATGTGTGTTCCCGCCACTAATGGTGGCTTCGATGCGGTTCCATTCATCAAGGACCTGTGTCAAAATCATCCAAGTATCAAAATGAAATTCTACCTGCTCGTCGTTAAAAATTCATGCATGAAGAAGTATAGTGTTTCTGAGCAATCCTTACTGCATAACTTTTCCACAAAGCAGCACGCACACAAATACAGTAATGGTGCTAACTTCCCATCAAGTTTACATTGTAAACCTAATACTACAGCTTGAACTTCTTGTCACACTACGAGGCTCGTGAATTACGCCAGATACCAGCCTCGAGCCCACGTCAATATGTTGACGATCATGTACGGATCGTGGCCAACGAACAGCTGACATCACTTCGGACCAATCAAAACACTATTATATATGTATGGAAGGCTTACGTCAGTGAACGTTTATCCAATGAAATCATTGTATATAATGACATCGCTGGTTTGTACGTACCTATCTTTATCTTTGCGGATAAATACAGGGTTTCAGTCTAACTTACTACTTGTTTTTCGCTGCCAACCTCGCTCTCCGCTTCACCGACCTTAGCATACATCTTGACGTGGCCGTCCGCCAACCCCACGGACACGGTCTGATCGGAACCTTCCTCGTTACGCAACGCCAGCACACCGCTCAGTGTACTCGGCTTGAACTGTATGTACAGTAGGAGGTGTTTGGTGGGTTTGGATGCACGACGGTACATCATGAACGAAGAGCCGTCGAATGTACGGACGATCTCATCAGTGGCTAAAATTAGGGGAAAGTGGAGGGAGAGATTTTAAAGCCTCGCTCAAAAGAGCCAGGCTCGCTCATCAAGTAACTTAGCTTTCCCCCTTGACTCCATTGCTCGTCTTCAGCTCTTTTTTTGGTCTTTAAAACCGGTCCTAATGTTGTCACTATCTTGGCCATTAGTTGTATAGTGAGCTCATTGTAGATTTAATTCAAATTAATGACTTGATTCCTACTCTTTTTGGAAAATGATTCAATGCGAAAAAGTATCAGTAGGCCTACTTTTTATACAGAAATGTAGGCCTACATTTGCCCTCTCTATGTCCCGCATTGCTGCCCATAGCTCTGCTGTCTCCAGTCCACTGCAGTCCGGTTGTCTTTCGTCAAAACATCTTAGATCAATGTTGGTCTATGGTCCTTGTTTTGGTTCCCAAATGAATGAGTTTTGATGGAGACTCTTTGCTCCTACCAGCAAATCTCATTCCTCGTTTCCAGTATCATTATCATTGGTAGTATTAAAAAAAGAGAGAACAAAAAATGGAATACCTGGACATGGTTGTGTGTAGCAGAGCAGCATTTCCGTGCCGTAGCCACCGCATACCTCGCCTGTTCCTGCTGGGGCTGGATCGGTACACGTCCGATCTCGCTTCAGCACACCCTCACCACACGTCTTGCTGCAGCTGCCCCAATCTCCCCAACTCGCCCAGTTGCCATTCACTGAAAACAAGAAAGACCAGACCAACAATCTCAACAAAAAACAAAGCTGTTGAAAGTGAGCATGAAATAATTTACTGCAGCAGGCCAGGATTTTCACAGATGCCACAGAGGCCGGCAGGTCTATTTTTCTCTTGTCTTGGCCTTTGTTTGTTCTGTCCATCAGGCACCTCGCCACAAGCCTCGGGTTCTAGTGCCTCCGTACTTAATTAATGTCTGCTTAAAGTTGTGTTACTTCTATTTTAGGAAATATTCATGAAGTATTGAAATAAAATAATGTGAGTTTCAATTGAGTTGAACCATCCTGCAGTAAACTGTCTCATGATCTCAATATTAGTTAGATGGCACTTCCAGAGCTCCGTAGTACAAATTTAAAATCTCAGAAAAATAATATTGTCCCCACCTGGGCAAGGCAAGAAATTGCACACGTTCATCTGCGTGTTTTCCCCCACACAGCTTGAGCTTGGTGGCTTCAACATTCGCCTGTTTTCACCCACCGTGACGCTACCAGGCAGACACACCCGCGCCCGTTCATTGAATCCCCCGCCGCAGGTTGCTGAGCACTGAGACCATGGGCTCCAAGATTCCCAAGTAGGGGTGTTAGCTTTGTGATAATGGGGAGATAACAACAAAATACAATAATTGGTGTTTTAATTAAGAAAACCCTTAAACACTGAACGCTGGTTTCCAATTGTTTTTATTTAGTGTCGTTTTGTTTTGCTAAGAAGCAGATTAAAGTTTACGACACCATTTACATTGAAAGAAGGCTAACGTACGATGTATTTATGTAACTTATCTGTTTCGCTCGATTTACAAACCGTATCATTATTATAATGGTCTGTGGTACTTGTAACACTAATAAAGATTAATATAAACATATTGTTAACATTGTGGAACCATAGAGGATGGTGGAACATGTCCTCTTATTAATGGCCGTTCACAAGAAATTTGATCGTTAAAATTATGCTTTCGAGTAAATGGACTATTGGGCACCCCCCCCCCCGAGTATTATGCACAATACGCTTAAATCATGGAGGTAGAAATGTAGGCATATACACAAAAGGCGCGATGTTCCCTCATTTTGCCCATGAGCAGTGTTAGTGCCAAAAAAATCATGGCGTGGCTTTGTTTTGACAGTGATTAAGAGGGTCCAATTTATATGTCTACCTGGACAGTCTTGGACGACGCAGCTTTTCTTCTCGTCTGACTCGCCCTCACAGCTGCTGCCTCCGAACTCTGGCCTCGGATTATTGCAGAGTCGAAACCTATGAGTCTCCCCGTCCCCACACGTTACAGTACACACTGACCACTGTGACCACTCACTCCATCCACCGTTGGCTATCGGAGTCAAAATAAGACAGATATTTTCATGGTTTTATAACAGCCATTTTTCCATTGACTGTTTTAAGAAATACATCATGATCGTTTGTACAATTTCTGAAAAATAATGCTTATGTCATTATACTTGGCTGTTGTCGATTTTCAAGAATTTAAACCGAACTCTACTTTTTGTCTTTTATTTTAAAATTGAATAGACTTTGGTTCTCTCCCATTGCTGGTTAAAAACAATTGAAAGCGATGACTCATTATTTTTACGTTGTTTGTTTTTGTTTGTTTATTTTGTTTGTTTCTTGGGGTCTTTTGATCTTGGGGTGTGTGTGTGTGTGTGTTGTTTATATTATATATTTTTTGTACCCGGACACGGAATGTCATCGTTGCAGACCTCCAGGCCGTACAACTCCCCCGAGCATGCGTGCTTCTGCTCTGGACAGGTTCGATGTCGAATTCGCATCCCTCCGTCGCAGAGGGAGCTACAGTCAGACCACTGGGACCACGCTTCGTGAACTTTAATCAAACAAAAACAACAGGTTAATAGCCAAATGCAATTGAAATAATGTCAGTGCAACGTTGATTGTGTTGTTCTCATTAGAATTGATCTTAATGCAAATGTGTAACCTGCAATCAGGGGCTGATTTCACAAAGAGATAAAGATTGATCACTGCAAATCAATCGTATACATGTGTAGTTGCTTATATATTTTAAATGTGATTGTTACAATACAAATACTGACAATTTGTCTTACAATGAATTAAGTATTGCTTTGCGAAATCGAGCCCAGGGCGCAATTTCATAAAGCTTTTATGATTGGCACTTTCATGTGCCAGCCGTATCTTCAACGGGTGGTCGCCGAAAACCCCCCGATTTTTTGCTCTTCTTGAAAGCGAAATTCCAGGTTCTTTGGGCTTTTTTGTCGGTCGTCAACTTAGAACAATTAAGAAATGATACAATTTTAAGACCCGTAACTTTGTAAATCATAAGATACCGTTCAACTAAACCGAAACCACCAAAAGGTTCAAATAATTAAGGTTTTTTTTTAAATTGTTTTTCGTGTATTTTGTCTCTTCGTGAAATTTCTGACAAAATGTGTATACTCATTTTGTTCTGTTATATCAGTAAAACAGAAGTATTACAAATAAACCGTGAAAATCGGTAGGTGGTTTTAATTCAAAGAAACATATAACTTATAAAACATACGTTGCTTTTTTTTTGGCAGTCCCTCGCAGAACGGTGCGGAATGGGTGCATTTCTTCAACATGGCCGACACTCCGGGGCAGTCATTCCCTTTCCCCTGGGGACGAGGGTTGTTACACGTCCTCTCTCTCACCTGACGTCCCTTGCTGCACATCCCCGTACATACCGTCCATTCACTCCACATACTCCAGCCTCCATGCTCTACCAAGTAAGTCAACAAAGTCAGTTTTTAAACAAAGTTTTTTGGGCAAAAAGCTATCGACCCATTCAATTGTGCATTTTTGTTCAATCTCATTAGAGGCAAAATAGGGGACAAGAGTTCTGAGCGGGAAAAGGGCTCCTGGGCCCCTCCATGCCAAAACAGCCCAACTCGAAAATGACATTTCGAGAAAAGCCAGTACATAGATCAGCTGCACTTCGCATAAAAACGGGATGAAAGTGTAACAGAGGATGATATTAGACATGTTATATTCACATCCATACATACTGAAACATTTGAAACTTTGAAATGGATAAAAGGCCTCAATTTACCAACATTATCTAGTTGACCAACACTTTCGAGTTAGGCCGTTTTGCAATTGAAGGACACTGGGCCGTCCTGCCCCTACCCTCTCTACGTCAATGGTGTAGAGTAGGTACACCACTGGTGTGGATAGGGAAACTTGTTTTTTGTTTTTTTGATATGTTAGGCCTACTTCATATTCATTATTTCATGTACCGGTAGTCACACAACCCTTTTTATAAATGGATAAAACTGAATCGAAGAAACAAGTGTTTACGAGTTTATTCCTGAACACATACCAGATATTATGTAGACATTCTAAATCACACCCAACTTTTTTTCCCCGGATAAAACTGATTCGAAGAACCAAGGTGTTTTACGAGTTCATACCTGGGCAAAGACCAGAGTTGCAGGGTGTCTCTCGAGTCAGTATCGAGGCTTCGTGTCCATTACCAACGTCGCACGCGTCGCCGCCGTGACACCGTCTACTCGACGTTTTCAACCCGTCATTGCAGCTGGTAGAACACGCTGTCCATGTCGACCACGGAGTCAAGAAAATTCCAACTGTGACCAAAATAAAAATGCGCTTGCATGCAATAGTATCACAAGGATGACAAAACATTTCAACACAGTTACATACTGTCCTTTAAATACAAGTATACAGTTTGGACAGTGTAATGCATTTCTTTCAGATGATGGCATTTACAAACAAACTTTGGAGTGTATAGGCCTACGTTTGGTAATCACTTTTACAACTCATGACAATCAAAACTGTTGTTTAGAAGCATACATCAGCTTTCGATGGATAAAGCATTTTGAGAAACTTTTTGAAGTGATGTGCCTATGCAAAAAAAGGCGAAATTATTCGCTCCAGATTTTCGGCGAAATCTCAAAAACTCTACCACCTTTTGAAGGTGAAATTTTCACATGATAGTTTTATTGTATACATCTTCCTTTATATATAGGATTAAAACAATCGAACGTTTCAAATAACCAACAGTAAGTCCTTTTCCGACTCACCTGCCAGCGCACACGTATCATCAACGCATGCACCCTCCTCGTACTCGGGTCCCCTGCAGTGGTGCCCGCCGTGGCGTGGCTGTGGGTTGTTACACCGTCGTGATCGGTACGCCTTCCCGCTACCGCACTGGGACGAGCAACTGCTCCACGGATTCCACTCAGACCAACCGCCCTCAACTATTATTAGTAGGGTGTCGGAGGAAAATTTGTGTTAAAACTCAAGTTTGATTTGTCTATGTGTTTTTTTCCGGCAAACTTTATTTTTTTTAAATTTTTGAGTAAGGTTTGCAGTAGCACGATGTTACGGTAATCTCTAATTGAATTGGAGTGGTTCCGAATTTAAACCTACGGTTCTTTTCTTAAATTAATGTTTTATGTTTTGTAGACCTAATGCTTAGAATTGTTTTTGAAGTAATGGAAATACGTTTTACTTTCAATTGAACATGGTGGTTGAGGAATTAGCGTGATCGTAGCACAGACGATCGGTTGTTTTTTTTCTCTTCAAAATGGCCGACTACCGCAAACACGCAAACACTTCCTTTAACAAAACCACTGTAGACCACAAGGAATTCATTGCATGAAAGTGATACTCTCTACTCCGCGAGACAACTAAACATGTTTTCTAATCATTTAAACAGATTTAATCTAGAGCCAAGACTTTTCCTTCAACGGATGCATGACGAAGTAACTCACCCGCACACCCTTCCAAATGCTTGTAGCAGTTCAAGTTGGTCCAGTAAGTATCCTGAAATTGCAACATTTTTAATTTAACCCAACATCCACAAAAGTCACACTAAATCTGTTTTATGGAAACATTGGAACTCTTCTGTAACGATGGTAACATGAAAGTTGTATCTCTAACGATGACAATAAGGCCATTATGTAACAGAAAAACAAATTATGTATGTTGTTCTAGTAAAGTTGTTTTTCTGTGGTCCTTTCTCTATGCTTTAATTAGGTTCTACTGATATGCCATAAAGTAATGATCTAGCAAGGAATACTCTTTTATTTATGCATTTGAACCTAGCTATTGTAAGTGGTGTTTTCTTCTGAATACCAGCAGAGTACACTGTTCGAAACGTCGATACCACACTGGCTCTTTTCACAGCTAACACTCCTCCATGGGAGATTTGATATTGTTGTTCCCACCAAGTCACTATTTTCATAGTTAATTTTTTATCTTTAGCTAGCTGTGCTGCCTCGTGTATGCCCCAGTTGTTAACTGAAAGAACATTGTGTGTGACTAACTTATCAGGGACATCAAACAAGTGAACAGTTGTTGAACTGCAAGGTTCTGTCTAAGGGTCTTAGCTAACGTGCCGCTTCTTGAACATTGTGTATGACTTAAAGTTATCAGGGACATAATACAAGTGAACAGTTGTTGAACTGCAAGGTTCTGTCTAAGGGTCTTAGCTAACTTGCCGCTTCTTGTGGGCCCCAGTTGTTAACTGAAAGAACATTGTGTATGACTTAAACTTATCAGGGACATAAAACAAGTGAACAGTTGTTGTACCGCAAGGTTCCGTGGTGTGACCATTTCCAGTACTTGTTGATAGCTGCACCGTCCAGTCATACAAGTGTCTCGTAGTTCAGCATCGTTAGTGTTGAATGGCTCCATAAGCTTAAATGCTTTCTTCTGTACTGAATCCTCGATAGATTCACCCTCTGTTTCTACACAAAATAAAGACACACAATGACATTTTATAGGCATTCAGAATGTTCAATTATTATAAAACATTTAAATTTGTGTTTCCCGAAATTGTTTCGACCTACCCATCTCACCCCAACTTTAGATTTATACGCAAAATAATACCACTAATGAGCCAGATTGTTAAGATCAAAAGTATTCAACATCTGTAGTTTTCGATGGCTTTTTCTTGCTGAAACAACTTTTACTTTGGAGTGTATATAATCAGTAATGGAATTGAAAAGCTTGGCCAGCTGGGTATTTGATCTTTTTTTCTTCTTTCGTTTTTTTGTCTTGTAACCTATTCTGGTGAGCATAATTTTGTTGTGATTAGCATCTTTGTGTATACTCAATAATAGAAGTAACAGCTCTATAAATTGTGTGTGCTTAGCATCTTTGCTTAGCAAGTGGGCCCTGCATTAAATACTAGAAACTCAATTATAGTTCTTATATGATTCTCGGTTGCCAGATCCCTTACCATTCTGTGGGCATGCCGGAATCACTGTGCAGCTCGTAACGCTAGTAGTCTGCCCGTGGCATTCATTGCCGCCATTTTGGGGTTCGGGCCAATTGCAGATGCGCTGTCTCATCTTGGTTCCGTCCCCACAGGTCACGTGACAGTCTCCCCACTCACCCCATGCACTCCAACCCCCGTCCACTGTAAACCGTGATTGACATTGTAACGTTGCGTTAAACATCATCTTCATACATTTATTTCATTAGTGTTAATCCTTATCACATTTCACTAGCAAAGTTTGTCAATCAGATCAAATAATAAGTAAATAAACACGGTATTTTTACATCGAAATTAAGATAAGAACACAGTTTAGAAAAGGTACACAACAAACTAAATGTCCTTAGTAGCGTTCCCCCAGTGCTTACATGCAGTATGGGGCAATTTATACCCCTTCTTATATGTAAAGAGGAACACAATTAATTGCATTTCTCAATGACACAGCACCCCAACCAAACCGTGGACGATCTATACAAAAAACTCAAACTTTACATTATATCATTATTTTCGTAATAAAAAAACACTCGTGCAATACATTATATTTGCGTGACCATTAAAAAGCTTTCAGTAGCTTGGTTTTTCCTTGTCTGTAACCCAATTTATGTAACCGTAATGATGATGCTTTGCTATTCGTGAATAATTTCAACCAATAATGTTTTGATAACTTTATGGACTGTATAGAACTGGACTTTATTTCAAGCAGAAAATACTGCGCGGCAGGTTTCTTTGTTAAGTAAAACTTGAGCGGGGCACCAGCCACAACACTGTAAACCTATAAGCAATACTATTTTTTCTTAGCAAGTTTCGGTGCTTACAGGCTTTATAAAATTGGGCCCAGGTGTGTTGTTCTTGAAAGCTAGGCTTGATAGCTTTCTTACCGTGGAATTATGTGCTTATACAACCCATGTGCTTTACATGGCGTCGTAATTGTATAATTCTGCGGCAAGTAAGCAGAGCTATGAAATCGGACCCAATAGTTCTTTGGGATGTTGTAAGATGAAATTATTTTAAACCAATTTCTCAGTCACCTGGACACAAGTAGACATTCTCTAAAAACGTGCAGGAGTACGTGTGCCAGAATCGGTTCAGCACCGCGGTATCCAAGGATTGTTCCTCCCACCCGAACCCCAGCAGTTCGGCGTGGGTGCAGTACCTCTCCTGCAGGCACATCGCGCCGAAACGCATCCGTTCTGTCAGCCTCAGGAGCTGCAGGGCGTCCGACATCTCCGGGGAAAGGTGTTTATTAGCATCCAAACCTGTTTTTTTCAGAATCGAGATTTGTAGGATTTGAAACTTTGTAGGATTTGAAATTAGTGAGGTTTGCGGTATACAACACCATAATAACGTTAATCTCTTATCATTTTTGAGTTAAGGTGGTTCTGAAAAGACATTTTGATCAGTATGCGCAGACCGTCTTCTGGAGGATCGAGATTGTTTGAGAATTAATGAAGAGGATGAGTGAATCATTTTTTCTCATCGGGATTTCTTCCTTCTCACGTTTGGATATAAATCTCAGTTTCCAAGACTCGTCCTAATTATCCTAATACATTGTCAGTGTTGTTAAATTCTACAGTTAGCAGGCTAGGTACCATGTTTGCACGTCAATAACCAGAAAACATGGTAGCTATAGACTTGGTATAAATGTGACGCGAAAACGTGTCTTGAGTCACTTGACAGGCCCTCGATTTAGCCATAGGCACCCACGGGCCACAGCGAGGTTACCCTTCAGGCCATATCCCGGGTTTGGACTCCTCCGTTACATGCATCATCAGTACAGCTAGTGCAACGGAAACTGGCATCTCAGGGTTGGTGTGCCCTGGAATAAAACATGTGGTGCCCTTTGTAAAGTTTCAATACGATGGGCCCCTACATATTTATTGTCCTCAATAGATATTGTCATATGCCCCCATAATCAAGGAAACCTTTGTAAGTGCAACGCATATTTACCTGGTATGCTTGATTGAATTGTTGAACCAAGAAGGCATGTATCAAGTTGTCTACAAAAAGCTTTTTTATGTTACAACTTTCGTTTATTTTTTACTTTTTTAATCTGGACTTACCCGACGTAAAGAGAAAGACACCAATGATGAGGTAGGCAAAATGTTGCAACCGCATCTTCCATCAGTCCATTCAAAAAAATACAGGCTTAGCGACCACTAGCATGCTATTAACGAAAGATTGTTGTAAGAGCCCAAGAAAATACTGCAACATCATTAGTTTCCGAACAATCTCATAACAAAATGCAGCGTGTTAAAACTTCGTCGTTTTTATGCCCATTGTTGAAGTTAAATCCTTTGTTGAATGAAGAACTGCTATTCACCTGGCGTTACGTTGATTGAAACAAAAAAGCTCGGACACCCTTTGCAAAAAAATAGAACTTGTGAAGACATTGAAAAAGAAAGACAACCAGAATAAGATTTTAAAATGAATTGGTGAAGCGGAGTTATAAAAAAGGTCAACAAAAGTCCTACAAACATGGCGATTTGTACGTTTAAAGTCCAATCCGCATTTAAAACCACGCATGATACATTTTCTGTTTGTTCTGTTTGAATTAAATTTTCAATGCGCGCAATTCCAAGCGCGCGTTGTTTTTTTGCGCGCGGTTTATTTTTTCATTGGTGCGTACCGTGTTCTTTTGGAACATTGATGACGCAAATAGGGTTATTTGTTCGTAATAGTGTGCGTGAATGTCGCGTTAACGCATACAAGCAGCGCGCTAAGGCCGCCACACGTAAAAGAATTATCATTTTTATTTTATGGTACGCGGGCCATGCCTGATTCCTTTCGACTTTCCAAGCCCTGCATTGTCTCAGCAATATTATGTGACATGAACTTGTTGTACTGTGTTGCTCTGGATGGTTGACCCTATATTTAATCCGCAGTTAAGCTCTATTATAACGAATGTTACAGAATTGGTAAGAAACAAAATCGTGAAGTTCACAGATTTAGATAAAACATACACGGTCTAATGATGATGAAATATCTATCATTTATAGATAAGATAGTAGAAAACATCTCGTGAAATATTTCTGTCTGAAATGTCATAATAATTTTTTTGATGAGAAACACATAATCTAATTTGGCGTTTGGGGTTTATCACTCAATGAGCGTTTTATTTCGTTTGGTTTTTGCATCGATGTCATGCAAAATGTGTAATCAGGTTTTCACTATTTTCTCGTGACCCAGATGGCCGATCGATCTCTATACTTATTACTTCCACAGTTTTGTAAAGTGATGTAAGGTGGATTACACTGCCAGCAACTGTTTTGTTAGCAAAACCCAATTCTGTACTGTTCCTTAATGAATGTCTTGGCCTTTACATTTGTGGCCATCGAAACAGCCAGGTATGATAGTTCTTTTTCTTGCTTTTCATCTCTGCGGACCCCGGTTCGATTCCCTGTCGGTCTGGAACATCATTGCCTGTGGATTTGGCTGTCAGTCCCTACAATGCTGTCTGAGTCGGATTTCCATAATGTGTTCCTCCCCCGTCTAAAACAGAGATAGTCTTCAATGTATTCTTTTAGACAGTTGTGATGGTGTTTCAATTGGGGTGCTTTCCCGACTACGGTGTATAATTCAGAGACAATCAAAATGACCATTTTCTAAGGACAAACCCTTTTAACTCTATGTTGTCGTTTATTTCCTTTAAAGGTAAAGCCAGTTCATGTAAATTGATGCTGCCAACCTTTTTATATAGACCTATGAATATAAAACGTCTGCAAACCACTTCAAAATAGAATCTTTTAAAACAATTTATTTTCAACATAAAAACACGTTTAATATTTGTTTTAACCAAAAAACAATTAATTTGGCCTCATCAACAATAGCCCAGTGTATTCAGTAATATTCAACTCCTGGTGGATAATAGTCAATATGACTCGGTGCACTGTTTGCATCAATTAGTAAATAATGGTCTTTATCCCTGATCAGTCTATTAAATTTAATAGTTAATAGATGGATACAAATATTTTAGTACCTTGTTTGGTAGATACGTGCGCTATATAAGACTTTGATATTATTCTATTCAATTGTTGTGTTACCCGCTGCTAAAAATAGGGTTCGAACTGCATCTAGCTACCGGGCAATCTCGGTGGATGGTCTATGTATGACACTGCTCCAGAATTGCAAAGGTCGTGGGTTTGAATCCCACCCGAGTATTATATGCGTGTGATTTATATTTCCCACGAAACTCTGGAAAGTACTGAGTATGCAGTGCTTACACACATCGGTGTTAGGGTAAAAACAGATTTCGATTTTATTTGAGTATATAAAAAATATGCATGATTAATCCAGCATGATTAATTTACATAAAAAAGATGAACACTTCTTCAAACTATTTCAAAGAAAACATTTAGTAAAAGTACAGAAATCTAAGCCAACAAAGCTTTTCAATGTTTTTATAGTTTACATTTTAAAAGTAACTCTTCACAGTAGATAAGAAAATATAATTCTGTTGCAAACTGCTTACCAAACGAATGGACCTATGGTGAAAATGAAAAAAAAAACGAAAAAAAAAACAGTTAATGGCCTGACGTTTTCACCCTAGCCGAGTTTATAAAAATACACCAATTTTCAACATTTTTATTTGTGGGCTCAGGGCTATAAGGTCATTAGTGCTATAAGGTCAAGTCGTTTAGATTTCATGAATTTGGATTTTGCATATTTTGGACCTTCTGGTGCACAAGGTTATTGATCAACAAAGTAACTTAAAAGTTTATAAATCGATTGGAAACGCTTGTTTTCTTTGTGAACACTTTTTTGTGCGAATCGTTTTCAAATTTATAACCGTTTCTTTTAAATGGACTGGACATGTTTGGTTATTGTCAAGTCTTCTCACTTGGTGTATACCAACATATGCATAACACAACAAACCTGTTGAAATTTGGACTCAATGGGTCACCGAAGTTGCAAGAGAATAATAAAAAAAACCACAAAAAACACCTTTGCTGCACTACTTTGTGTGCTTTCTGATGCATAATAAAAGGCTTTTATTATTTGAGTGAGAAATTACCTCTTTCTCAAAAACTATCAGAGGGAGCTTTTTCTGACAATGTTTTACATTATCAAAAGCTCCCCATTGCTCGTTACAAACTATGTTTTTATGCTAACATTTGATTTTGAGTAATTACCAATAGTGTCCAGTGCCTTTAACCTCTCTTCCATTGCAATTAAGTAACCTATAGCACTGTGCCTTTAGAGCCCGGTTCAATGGACATAAAAGCTTTTACTATTTTACATGAGGTATACAGAGCTATTTTATATTTAGACCAGTTTGTTCTCCCCAGGATTTTTCAAAGCGCTAAATTGAACCATGGTCTTTGGAAAGTTTTGTACATGTTTTATTTTTTATTTTTGTGTTTTAAAAGCTCTAGTTCTTAGTGAAAGAAAGTTTATTCATTGATGGTGTCAAGGTTTTGCTCCTGGGTGTACTTTTCACTAGGTGGTTCATTATGGAGATCAATACATTTAGGTCCATTGATCGCACCGTCGGGAAAACACCTCCATGGATCATTTGTAAGATGTCGCCAGTCACATATAGCCTTCTGCATCTTACCCAACGTCGTTTTGTGATCTTGCTGATCGGCCAGGTTGATTGTCTCTTTGGGATCGTGTAAGAGGTCGTACAACTCCCATTCCGGGCGGTAGTAATACTGATCCAACGTCTTGAACCATTTTGTCGGCTTACCAGCCGCGGTGTTGTTTAGAATATCCACAAACGTCGGGCATGACGCAAGATCCTGAGCAATGGGGTACGGCGCACGGTAATTCATGTTATGAATGAGGCGGTATTGCTTATTTCGCATTACACGCATTGGGTACGACATTGTTATCTCGTGAAAGTCGTGGCTGGAGAACACAACGTCCCAATCTTTCGCCGGCTCGGACAGCGTGAGCGGTAACATAGATTTACCGGTCAGGGTGACTTTATTACGCAAGAGACTGTAATCTGGAAACTTGACCCCGAACCAGTCTAGGACGGTCGGCACGATGTCGGTGGTGCTAGTCATCGCATCGCTGTACTGCCCCCAGCGGTTCTTGTTGTAAGGGTTGGAGACCAGCATCGGTTCACCCATTCCCGTTTCGTAGAGATTGGTCTTGGCGTTGGGGAAGGGGATGCCATTGTCGGCCGTGTAGATGATGAGTGTATCGTTTAGGTAGCCAAAGGATTTCAGTTCACTCAGAAGCATGCCAACACCTGTGTTGCAAAAAGGGAATTAAAAAATATCATGTATGAATATAAGACAATTATGTACTTTGAACAGTGTTGTAGCCACGATGGACAGTGCAGGGCGGGCCTGCCCAGAGTTAACAAATTTTGTTAACAAAATGCACTGTGCCGCCCAACACAGATTTCTCCCAGATTGCACTCATATCTATACATAAATAATTTTGTTAAACTGCTCCCTCTTGATGGACTAAATTGGATCTACAGCCCACAACTAAAATTGTTCTAGCTACAACACTGAATTTGAACATTAGTGTAAGACAGAAAATGTGATATGAGACAATGACTAGACTAGAAATGCCTCATCAGTCTAGTGACTTTTGGTCCAAAAAGGTAGTAGTTAGTAAAGATAGTTGTGAGAATTTATAGGCATCAAACCAACCTCTAGCACAACTTTGTTGGGTCTTGCCGAGTCTAGGGCCCAATATCATAGAGAAGCTTAAAAGCCAAAAGTAGCTAAGCGCATCAAAATTATGCTAACTAGAGTTAGGTAACCAGCCAAAACACCATGTCAAAATGTACAATTTGTGACTTGTATCCTTGTAATTTTTGCTTCACCACCAATACTAAAAGAGAATTCAACCAGAAATACCTGCATCCAATCTGCTGATTGAAGTGTACTGAGCGCTTATGTCTTGCCTGGTTGCCGTGGTATCGGGTAAATACCACGGAACAACGACATCAGAGTGGTTATACTTTGACGGAGTCCAATCCTCTATCACTCCCATACCCGCCTCACCATTGCCAAAACGCTCTGCGAATTGTCCGTATTTTGGGATATCTGTTGGATCGGCTCGGTGCGAATCTTTGAACCCAATGTAGAGCAAGAAAGGCCTTGACAAAAAGTTTTAAAATGAAGAAAAGAAAAACAAGAAAAAATTAAGGTACCTTGGTCCATACGACTGATTGATGTGTACTGTGCGGCAATATCAATGCGGGTCGCAGGAGTGTCCGGTAGGTAGGGTGGCACGATCACATCCTCTGGTTTATAGTTCAGTGGGTGCCAGTCCGGAATGACCCCCCGCCCGGGTTGTCCGTTACCCCATTGCTCACAGAATAAACCAAGTTTTAGGTTACCGCAGCGATGAGGATCATTGAATCCAACATACAGCATGAAAGGTCTAGTGAAGAGGAAATAGGGCAGGCTCAACAACAATGTTCATTCATTTGTCATTATTGAAACAAACTTGATAGCATAAAAACATTTGCTTGGTAAAAAGCAATGGAGAGCTGTTGAGTAGCATAAAACATTGTGAGAAACAGCTCCCTCTGACGTAACGTAGATTATGAGAAAGAGGTAACTTCTCACTCAAATAATAAAAGACTTCAGCCTTCTAAAGCACACAAAGGCAACAAGGGTGTTTTTTCTTTCATTTTTCTCTTACAAATTCAATGACCAATTTAGCCCTTACTTTCACAGGTTTGTTATTGTATCGGAATACACCAATAATGAGATAACTGGTCTTTGACAATTATCAAATGTGTCCAGTCACTTTTTTCACCAGAAGTACTCACTTTGTAGGGTCCATGGTAAGAAAAGTCCGCACAAACTCTTTCATCCTGGTGATATTACGAGCACACTGAAGCATAGGGTTGTTGAACTCAGTTTCCTCGTAGTCAAACTTAAAGACAGTGGCAGGGGCAACATGCTTTTTGCCAATGATTCCTGCAATGATTTAAACATAATAGTAAAAAAAAAGGAATGCAAAATCTGAAAAAATCCATTTCAGTCAGCTTAATTAATCCTGAAAATTCAAATCCTGCAATATGCTTCCTTGGTTTTGCTCCAATTAGTTGGATTTTTAATAGCCCAAACTTGTTTGCGGTCTTGGGTCTCGTCTCAGACTAAAGTTTGTCTTGGGGGAAGGTCTTGGGGGAAGGACTGGGAGGGTTAGTCTTGGTCTCGGATATCAAGGTTTCGGTCATGGTCTCAGACCTCCAAGATTCGACTTCAACACTGATGCAATTACAAGGTTGTAGGTTTCACAATGACCAGAATAAGTATTGTCGTCTAGTTACTGAATCACAATTCCTCTACTTGTGCAAGACGTTCAACCAGCAGTTTCCTCATACAAACATTGCAATGTCTGTATGAGGGAGATGGGCTGTTGCCAGCTTGGTGTTTAGGCCTATATATCCCGTTGAGGTAGTTTGCAGAGTTGCCTTGACGAGAAGATCATCTCATAGACTCGACGAATTCAAATCTAAAATTAGAGGAAATTATCTACGACTTACTCGGGTGGGATTCGAACCCACGACCCCTGCAATTCTAGAGCAGTGTCTTACCAACTAGACCACCGAGGCTGCCCGGCAGCTAGAGGCAGTTCGAATCCTATGTTTTGGCAGCGGGTACCGCAACGATATAATAGATGTTAAATTTGCATCGGGGATAAAGACTATTAATTAATTTTTTTTTTTTTTTTTTTTTTTTCACAGGACTCGGGAAAGTGCTGAGTGTACAGTGCTAACACACATCGGTGTATGGGTAAAAACCAAAATTAATAGTCTTTATCCCCGATGCAAATTTAACATCTATTATCTACGACTTGTTTTGACAAAGCACCTGTTTTGATCCCAGCTGGCTTGAGTATAACAGGTAGAGTCAGTGCGTCATCATAGGAGCGGAAGTGATGTGGACTGTGCTCCAGGCCAAACATTCCATTCTGATGCTGCGGTAAGCCGGTCAGAATGGCTGACCGACTAGGAGAACAGCTACTGACCGATGTATATGCATGGCGGATGACTACACTGCTGTGTGCTAGCTGGTTGATGTTGGGCGTCCTGCAAACGCTGTTGTTGTATACTTGAGTTTCAAAACCTGCATCGTCCGCTGATTGATGAAATAAAGACAAATTTGTTAAGCTCAACTGTTTGTTAATGTTAATCATGGTTTATCATCCCGACTAGTTGCGATGATTGTAACCCTCCATCCTCGTAACGATCGAAGACTGGAGGTCCGACTGTTAGGAGGGTTACGATCATCACAACTACATCCTGACCAGGTGGTAGGATGCCACTCTCTGTATGTAATAATAACACTGCACTGCCTTATTGTATGCAATGGTGGAGTCCAACAACCTGAGCCAAATTTCATAAAACCTGTATAAAAAAACACATTAAAAACTTGCTTAGCTCAGAACATTTTTGTATAACACAAACTAACTACCTGGGTAGGACGACGTGTTGTATGCAGTGGAGGAGTCCAACCTGGGCTAACTACCAGCCAACTTTCCATAAAGTTTACGTTGTTGAACTGGTGCCAACTAATTTTTCTAATTATCTAAGCAGTATTTTCTGCTTTTAAATATTTTATTCGAACAGCTTCATGAAATTGAGCCCTCTGCATGGATAATAAAATCTCACTTCCCCTCATAACTCTAGCTATACCGCTCTATTGAAAAAGCAGGTTGAGTAATAATAGTTGTAACTCATTCAGTCAATATCAGTAATGTAGGAAAAATTCTGTATGGCGCCACCACTTTCCCATTCGATATATGAAATAATATAATATCTAATTTACCTCAATGAGATATCCCTTTTTGAAAAAATTAGTGAAAGTGGTGGCGCCATACGGAAAGTTATGGGCTAAATGTAATTGAGGGACGGGAATATTTAATCATTAAATTTTAAAAATTAAATGCAAAAGATTGTTTAACTTTTTAAAATTAGAATCTAAATGTTTAACATTATACTCACCTATAATGACCAAGGCATTTCTTTTACCAGTAGCACCCAAGGCTTGGGTTTCCAATAGAAAAGAGCACAACACGAGCAAAAATCTAAATACTTTCATCTTTAATTTGTGTTGTTTACATAGCCAGCAGAACCCTTCCTGCTATTTTGTGATGATCTCAAATCTGCCCTGCTCTCAAATTGTCCCCAAATCAAAATCACCTGATTCGAGAGTGTCATGCACCAGATGGATAATCAATCATTTATGACACTTTGCCACAGCAGGTCAGCCACGAGTCACAGTAAATATTGTTCAATCCAAGTTCAGGATAAAAAAGAACAAGGTAAACGATGCATGTGCACGTCCACTGTGTGTCAGTCGAGGGAGGTCAACCCAAAATCCAAACATAAACTAGTTTAAGTCGGTAACTAGTGGCGCGCCATGATAACTCCCGATTCTCACAGAAATAAAAGGAGACCGAGCTGAAGCTAGTCTTGTTGCAAGATGTTTTTGTTTGCCTTTCTCGCACAGCTGCCGTATACACACTATACCTGGCTTAGCCCATGAACCGGCATAACAGGCTCGTGAAAGGTAAACAAGAAAGACTACAGAACGCCTCAATAAAAGAGGACTTGTGACAAGTTGAATACAGTGCTTGGCGCATGCGCATTTTATTGTACGGATCGGAGAAAGGGCACTGCATGTTTTTGTTTCGATAGGCTCTTTCTTTCTTCTTTGACTGTAAACTAAACGGAAATATTGGAGTGCCCATAAGTGGTAAGTAAACATGTTGTTGTTTTAAAACTTTCTCTTCTATTCTAGAGTTAGTGTCTGAACCAGAGCGGAGGTTTATCTCGAGATTCTCGATAAATTGGCATATTCAAATGACTCTATCAAAAAAAGTATCATACTTTGTTTACTACACTATAGAGTCCATCCTGCACGGGAGGCACAGGTTGTGTATACTACAGGTAGTCGGTACTGTGGGGAGCGAGTGCACTGATGACTGCAAAGAAAACACACTAGCCCAAGTTACTCCTAGAACTGCGGTTTATTTGTCCGCTATCGTGTAGACGATAGCGGAACGAACCTCATAGTCATAGTTCTACTTTTACTAGGTAGGACTGGAGTTAGCCCAACACATGAAAACAGTCACACTAACACTTGTGTACTGTGTGTAGTTAGCGCTACCTTTGTTCTACTTCTATTCTAACTTAATTCTAATTGTCAGAGAGTGAATCTTCAGAATCTTCAGAAATTATAGTTTTTATACTGCATGAAAACGCCTTGGAAGGCCTAAACACACAGTAAAGATATATCAGAACATCATAACAAGCTCGCACATGTATTTTCATTTTGAGAATTTCCAGTTCAGAAAGTCACAAAGTGGTCATCTTTGATTCTACTTCTAGAAACTATAAGGCTCCCCCGTGGGAGCCTTATAAAATATAGTTTCTAGAAGTACTTTGAACTCATTCATCAAGCTAGTTACAAAAACAAATCTTGTTCTTTCTTTTTGTCTTTTATGAATTAAATTTTCGGATAATGCCCTTTGGCCTTGTATAAATAAGTTTTATATTGTAAATATTGTTTTAGTTTCAAGTTTCCATTTTATGGACAATAAACATTGAATTGAATTGTGGGCAAGACTAAAGCTTGTTCATTTTAATGAACACATAAACGTAGTTGGGTTATAAAAAATGTCACAAACAAAATGCTTGGTTTTGGCATCGAGCGCTACATTTCATACAATTTTTACGTGTCTTAAACTTTGTTCTTGAAGGGGCACAGCACAACATTTCTCTGCTAACAAAGAGGCACTTCTATGAGGAAAATGTCTTGTATTGAAACTTTGCAAAGGGCACCACAGAAAAAGTACAGGGCACCATGGCAATAGCTTTGGGTGCTGTGGGTTAATTCGTGGCCTGCTTAATGCTTTGTTATTTTTACAAGCTTTGTCAATTTTTTGTGTACTTACAGAGGAACTTAATAACTTTAGATTGTAAAGAGCTGTACTGTGAGATCCAACAAGATGGCAGCCGAAGGAACCCAAGTTGAAAGTGGAGGAGATTGTGAGAAACGTCAGGGAAGTCTCCCAATGTTTTTAATTCCTAGTCCAATCATTACAAGGAGAACAAGAACAGAATCCATGTAAGTATCAGGCTCTTATAATACTAACCTATTCCTCTGACTAAGCTTGGGCGATACCACGATATTATCGAATATCGCGATACTAATTTGGAAACGATTTCGGTTTTTTAAAATCGAAATATCGCGATTATCGCGATATATCGCGATATCGACTAAGTATCGCAATATCGCAATGTATTTCCTAGCTGAGACATCTTGCACCCCATAGGTTTGGAGTAAATACAGAAAAATAGGTCATTAGAACACCTCTCTTATGCTATGACTGTCTCTTCTACAACTTTCACTGGGATTTTGAAGACTGATGATGTCAAATTTAATTAATCGCGATAATCTCGAATATCGCGATATATTGTCGGCGATATATCGTGAATAAAGAAAATCGATATCGCCCAAGCTTACCTCTGACCCGAGAAAAAAAGTGCAGGTCCAGTAAATAAAATAGTAGCTATACAATCCCTGATGTATTGTGGAACCCACCCCCCCCTCCCAAAATTCACAGAGCCATGTACGATATGGGACGCAGGAGCGCTATATTTTTCCCTACTCAATTCGCGCTTTTTTGATTACTTATAATGTCACATAAAACAATATGCAGGGATGAGAAATTTCAGAATTTTTCAGAATTCAGGTATTTTTTTATGTCTGCCTGGTAAAAAAAGTAGCCGTTATTTTACTTCTAAACCCAAGGGGTTACCAAAAAGGTTGCAATACCATCATTTCAAAATACAATGTACCTCCCTAAATTCAGATAAGATTTTCAAGCTTTTTTGTCAGTAGTGACGCTCATCCCTGATGTTGGTTCACATGAAGTGCGGATACTGATTTTTTTAAATACAAATGTTGTGTTTTGAAAGGATGATTTGGGATGAACAAGGCTTGATATAGTTTAATATTTAAGTAGTTTTCTAAAGTCAACTTGTAATAAGGTTTATCGGGATTCAGAACCGCAATGCGTCATGGGTAGGCAGATGGTGCATTGCTACCGCGGTGTATGTTGTCATGCACGACATGCGCACGCATGGCCGATATCTTTGTGTGGGTTCAACAGCGTCTCTATTGATATTTTGCTATTCGCAATAAACCTTATGAAAAGAAAATAAAGTCTGAATCTTAATGTTGGATATTGACCATGATGTTTCCTGCAGGACCAGCTTAGCCGCCCAAGGTGCCAACAAACACGGCACCATAGTGGACTTTTCCAAGAGTAAAGGTCATGGCTTTATCCGACCAGACGTTGAGGGCAGCACGGATAATATCTTTCTTCACATCTCAGAGTGAGTATAATAACATGTACACCGTGTAAATATTTTAATGTTTAAAGCCCCTTTCACACGAGAGCAAGGGTTCCTTGATAAAATGTAGCTTGGTTGTAAAACTTTACAAAATGTACCGTATGTGAAATGACAACAGGTTTTTCAACATTGCTATTGTACAACCATGCTAAAGTTAAGCAAGGGACTCTTGCTAAATTGCTCTTGTGTGAAAGGGGCTAAAGTGTGTAATTTTGTTTTCTTTATTTGGGGTTAATCATTAAACAAATTGATTAGAGTGGGATGTGAACCTACAACCTTTGGATATACATGTTAGTGCACCACCAGCTGGGCTATCCTAGCCCTATGTCGTTGTTATGGGTGCCAGTCAGAAGCCATACAACCTGTAACTGCCGTAAAGCAAGGGATCACACCCAAATTTATGATACAACCTTGGAAGCAGTAGGAGGGGTCACTTATATGTAAAGTTGAGTTTTTTTTTTTATTTGTCCGATGTCAAAACCAACCGGAGAGGAGAATTTCAAGCCCAAGCGCTGTCGTCTTCTGCAACGACCCCGATTTGTCGGCGTATATTTGAAGTCACATAAATTCACGCCTTTGATTAGAAACGTCACTATGGAGCCCCTCTAATGTTGCCTTTTTTTCTACACACTTGGGTCAGGGTTGTCCATGCAGTTTTTGAAGTACGTACATGTAGCAGGTGAAAAAACATTAAGTAGCCGGTTTTTGTCAAAGTACTAAGCAAGTGCGCTGTGGTGCGTTGTGAGCACTTTCTGGCCTAATCCATTGAATAAATTTTCTTAAAATCATGACATCTTTTGTTAAATTGACTCCTCAACCTGCCATATTAAGCATGCTGTCCCATGGAGGAAGGAAGAGAAGGAGCTCGAACGAAGGGACTTCAAAAGTCGAACCTGCGGTACCACGGTCGTTTAACGACACCTCGTAAACACCCACATACCTTACACAGACAATGAGCGACCTGGCTTGTGTGAGTTTGCGCGTGCGCACTTGGTTCTTCACTCAACTATGGTGTCGTATGTCGTACGGATATAATACAAAAAAAACAACTTTTTTGAGACCTGATAAAAATTGTGTACACTTGTGCTCACCAAATCGAAAAACACAATTGAATACCAACCACCCTCGTGTGCTAATACCCAAATTTTGAACCACTGCTAGTGACCGGAAAGTCACAAAAAATGTAAAAATATGCCATGATGTTTCCGTGAAACACCACAACGGTAAATGAAAACGTGTATATACACAATTCTTGTCTCCAATGATTCAAGTTTACACACAGGCAAGAGCGCAGACTTGCGGTACCACATGTTCTGTACAAAGAGATTTAATCCCGCTCGTTAATTGGCCGTCCAGCTGGAGGTCTCCTATCTTTTTCCACTGGCCAGACAGGGGCATTGTCAGAGTATTCTTTTGTTACTCTGCGGTTTTGCGGGTCGTTCGAGCTCCTTCTCTTCCTTCCTCCATGGTTGTCCTGTCTTGAAAGATGGGGGGGGGGGACACATTGTAAATCCTAACATTG
This sequence comes from Asterias rubens, assembly GCF_902459465.1. Classification (NCBI taxonomy): domain Eukaryota; kingdom Metazoa; phylum Echinodermata; class Asteroidea; order Forcipulatida; family Asteriidae; genus Asterias; species Asterias rubens. The sequence continues at coordinate 15,640,513 of NC_047068.1, read as the reverse complement.
TCGGCGTGGGGTCCGGGAAAATTCCAGCTGTAGATGCTCTCTGGTGCAATCTAGGGAGTCTGAGGGGGGATGTGCCCCCTCTCAGATGTTGGAGTTTCAGGCCTATTTCAAGTTTTGATACACCATTTTTTTGCTATTGGTATTTCAAGTTATGATGCACCATTTTAGATGCTCTGTGGAGCAAGCGAAGGCAATAACAGGCTTAATGAATGAAGCCGAACATAAAGCCTTTAAAATGTGTGCAGCAGTAGAACTTTTTGGGTTAGCAGTATCTTCAGGTGTGGATCTACATGTATGACACAAACTTGACTGTGATTGTAAACAAAATGTTACATGGTGGGAAAGATGCCTGCGTTAATATTTGTAATGCGCAGATTTGGGGTATCAGAGGATATATTAATTTTGGTTTTATCCATATACACCGATGTGTGTTAGCACTGTATACTCATTTTTTCCAAGTTCTGTCTGTCTGTGAACAAAAAACCACCTAGGCATTTACTCAGGTGGGATTCGAACCCACGACCTTTGCAATTCTAGAGCAGTGTCTGACAACATGTACCAACTAGACCACCGAGATTGCCTGGTAGCTTGAGGCAGTTCAAATCTTAAAAACCATCTTTAGGACTATTCACAATGCAAATTTCCATCTAAGAAATGTTTGTGTTCTTACTCACAAATTTATGTATGTGTCGAGTAGTTTCGGTAAGGGATCGTGCCCCAAAAAAATTCCAGAAAGTTCCGTTCAGGACAAGTTTTGTTTTACCCCGTTATAAATTCACAGTGTTTGAAATTGGATATGTAGAGAAAACATGAGGGAGTTTACAGTGACTGGGTCTACATTTGTTTACAAACCACGGTGACTTTATTGACAGAAAAACAAGCAGGTGGTCTCTAGACTTCTCATTGAAAAATTAAATTCACATCTAATAGTTAAATATAATGGCCTCCAAACCTTCCAGATGCTCCATACTAGATTTAATGTGTTAAATCAGCCAGTCGAAACGGCAGAGAGCTCAGCATTAGGTTAGAGAACTGTGTGCCTTTCAGCGAGTTTTAAAATCATTCCTCTACTAAAAAAATAAAAGTGCCTTGGAAGTCCAGCAAAAATTTGACATCAGAGAATTGTTGTTGACTACACGTACCTGTCCTGGCATAATTTTGACGCCTACGTGAAATGTTAATTTTTTTTTTTAAAGTACTACAAGAGTGTATGCATGAAAGACACGACAGTGTTATAAATAACTGTGCATGAATGTATTCATAGCTTTTTGAAGATGCTGGACCAATATACTATGCATATTTTTCTTTCATTGTGTAAGATTGTATTCTAAAATGACATAAATGGGAGGCTATTGGGGCAAGGTTCTAGACAGGACAAGGGTGTCCAAATTTGCTGGAAATTTAAAAACTTGGGTGTCCAAAGTGTCACTAGTGTTTGAAAAACCTTTTTTAAAATAGGGTGTCTAAAAGACACCCCTCTTGCTAACGAGTTGGCAACAGATTTACATGAACTTGGTAATGGTAATATATGGTTTTCTGGAAATATGTGCATGAGACGTTCTGAAAAACAGTGGAAATTGTAATTACATAATTTGATTATGATGTCCTGTGTCAATATTTATGCAGTGCCTTTGTTGTGTTTGTGTTTCGAGCCTAAAATGCCCAGCTTGTTGAGGTTTTCAAAATTCTAACTCACAAATTAACAAATTAAATCTTTGAAACCAAACCAAAATGTATCTTGCTGACTTGTGATGCCTTGGTACATGGACCTCCAAAAGCCTAGAGTATTTATTCAGTGAATGCCCTTGCGACATGTGGATTCTATTTTACTTAAGATTGATGACACTCTAATGATGGTTCAATAATGGCGCTTTCAGGATCGGAAAACAAATTTGTACATGACCTTGGCTCGGACACTAGAAGAATTAAGACCGGAAAGGAACTTGTTCAAATAAAGTGAAAAGGGCTGGCAGTGATAAAGACTGGCTATGGGAGAAAAAAAATACTGATGTTAAGGACAATTCATGTTTCTGCTTATCTGCGGAATTCTCTGCCTACAGGAGGTTAAGTGTCAATTGCTTTGACACTAGCTGGGTAAGCCACAAAGATTAAGAACAAGCTAAATTTCATGTTTTAGTCTGTGAAATCCTCTCGTTGAATGTGAATGTATCCTCTGCCATTTGGTGATGATTAGTTCACTGGTTATACTGCAGGACTTGCAATCCCAAGGTTGTGGGCTCAATTCCTACCCAGCTAACCGCTGATTTCACAATGGCTAGAAAAAGTGTTGTTGTCTACATACATGTATAGTTACTGAATCGCAATTGTTTTGTGCAGTTCACAATCATCGCTGTTAACCACGTGACCAACATGAGCGAGATTGACTGTTGCCAGCTTGGCATTTATATCCTCTTATGGGAGTTTGCCGAGTTCCCTTGATGGGAAGATCATCTTCAAACAAACAAACAAACAAACAGACAAACATACTTATTACTGCATACACAGATCTACCTGATTAAACCATGGCTAGGGCCCAATTTCATAAAGCTGCTTAAAGACATTGGACGCTATTGGTAATTGTCAAAGACATAGTCTTCACAGTTAGTGTATCTCAACATGCATAAAATAACTAACCTGTGAAAATTTGAGCTCAATCGGTGTCGAAGTTGCGAGACAATAATGAAAGAAAAAATACCCTTGTCACACGAAGTTATGTGCTTCCAGATGCTTGATTTCGAGACCTCAAACTCTAAATCTGAGGTCTCTAAATCAAATTCGTGGAAAATTACTTCTTTCTCGAAAACTGTACGTCACTTCAGAGGGAGCCGTTTCTCACAATGTTTTATACTATCAACCTCTCCCCATTACTCGTTACCAAGAAAGATTTGATGCTAATAATTATTTTGAGTAATTACCAATAGTGTCCACTGCCTTTAAGCACAAAAAGTAGCTAAGCACACCAAATCATGCTAACCAGAATAGGGTTACCAGTCAAAGTAGCATGTCACAACATAGTGTCTGGTATCCTGCTTATGTTTGCATAGCAGAAAGTTAAAGATGCTATGTCAGATTTTTGGGCGATTTGACCCAAAAATTTGATTTAAAATTCAATAGGTATTTTTTTGGGGGTCGAGAAAGTTACAAGCTTCATTTGAGCCATTGCTCGACAAAAGTCCGCCAATTATTAGTAGCAGTGAAATAAAGTGCTCAAAATTAGTTTTTGTTGGGATCCCGACAATATATCATGTGACCAATTCTTATGTGTTTTATAAGAAACGTTTTACATTTTTGTCATGGTTCCTTACCATTAAAAGTAAAAGTTAAAAGTTTTTTCGTTAGAGTGGGTGATACTCTTTGAAATACCATTCACTCAAAAAAAATCTATTTTTTTATGTTTGGGGCCAAAAATCTGGCATACATGTAGCATCTGAATGAAGCTGAAACTTCTACAGGTAAATTATATTACAAACATCTTCATTCACAGTGAGGAACGATTCATGTCATTGCCAAAAGAAACAATCCACAAAAGGTTTCAAACTCATCAAGCAGCTCTAAGAAACTGGGCCCTGTTCTTACAATAGCTGAATTTTGGTTTTATTGCAGTATCGATGGTGACTATGTACCCCAGCCAGGGGACAAAGTAATCTACAAGGAGCACCCTCTACCTCCTCAGAATGTTCAACTACAAGCCGTTCATGTTAAGATTGTGCAGATGGATCGACATCATGATCACCCTAGATGGGAAGACCCTGAAGCTCACTCTCAATCTCAGTAATCACATCTACTCCCATTCCTTTCTTAACGTCCAGGGGTCGATTTCAGAAAGATAGTCCTAACTTAAGATTAGTCCTTGGACTCTTTAGAAGTTATTCAAAACTTGAGGCTTGTCCTACTCCTACTTGTCCAACTTGTCGAGATAAGACTCTTTGTGAAATTCACCCCAAGGCCCAATTTCGTTGAGCTGCTTAGGCACAAAAGTAGCAAAGCACAACACTTGCTTAGCACAATTAATTTCTAAGTGGATAAGAGTGCAGACTCGAGCTCTGGTGTTTCTGTGTCAACAGTGTGTGGGTTCGGATAAGGTTACCAGCCAAACTACCATGTCACAATACAACTTGTGACTCATATCCTGCAGATTTCTGCTTAGCAGAAAATTTTCAAGCAATATTCTCTATGAAATTGGCCCCTGGGACCAAATTTCATAGAGCTGCGGACAAATAGTTGCTAAGCTCAACAAAATTATGCTTGGCACAATTAGGTTCTAAGCGGATAAGAACGCCGGAACTAGAGAGCTCTGGGGTGGATTTCTCAAAGAGTTAGGACTAGACTTATCTTGAGTTAAGACGAGTTACTAGTCCTAACTTAGGACTAGCTGTACGTTTTTGATATCTCTTAGGACTAGTCCTAAGTTAGGACTAGTCCTAACTCTTTGTGAAATCGACCCCTGGGCCCAATTTCATATAGCTACTATGATTTTCAGGATAAATTCAGCAAACAACAGCTGAATGCAATAAGTGGAAATTTGGTTGGTAATCCTGTTTTAAACAAGGAACAAATTTCATGCTAAGCAAATTTTTGTGCTTAGCAGCTCTAAGAAATTGGGCCCTGATGTTTCTGTTCAACAGAGTTAGGGTTCGAGCCCAGGTTGTGAGACTTGTGTCCTTAAAAGCAAGACACTTAACCATGACGCTCTGTCCTTCGGATGGGACTTAAAGTTGTGTGTGTTACAAGTACACTATATGTATAATGCACATAAAAGAACGAAGTGTACTTATCAAAAAGAGCAGAGGTTTGCCCCGGTGTTCCTGATTTGAGTAGCTGCATATTGTGCCACAGCATCTTGTAAGCCATTGCATGGTGCTATTTGTAAAGGAATTGGTCTCATATGTACTTCAAGCTTCATAATATCGTGCTGGAAAATACTGAATGTTGAATCGCCTTGAACGTCACTGAGTGACGGATATGAGCGCTAGATAAGAACTTGAAGCCACTATTATAAGATAACCAACCAAAATACCACTTCATATGCACCATGTGAAATGCAACTATACTTTGCTTTAAGCAGCTTTATGAAATTGGGCCCAGAAGGTGACAGACAACCAAGCTAAAGCCATGAGTTTGTTTAACCAGTAATTTGTTTGCAATGTTGTATATGTTTAAGGGAAGGTATACGTTTGATGATCAATCTTAAAATGGCAATAAACACTTACTTAGTTAATAGTAGGACTTATCTTTCGATAGTATGCAGCATTTTGAGAGTCATTTTATTTTTAAGTAATGTGGTTAAGGCAAAAAGAAATGTATTAGTTTTGTCCCCAGAAATTTGAATCTGAGAATTGTTTCTGCCAGTTTGTGTTTTCCAATTACAAACTACTCGTCCTGCGATATCTCAAAAATGCTACCACTTTTTGAAATGAAATTTTCACCTATAGGTTGTGCAGGTGTACGTGTATAGATAGATGTACACCTGCATAATGCCTGGATACGTATCGATCTACGTACTTTAAAACAATGGGTAAAAACAAACAAATGTATGTGTTTCCTTCATTGTTGCTTCACGTATAGTTGTATCCTTGTGAAGTATACTGCTTCTTGGTTGATTTACCTTCCATACAGGGCCTGATTTCATAGAGCTGCTAAGCACAAAAATTGCTTTAAGTATGAAATGTTTGCCTTGATAAAAACAGGATTACCAACAAAATTTCTACGTGATATAAGCAAACAACAGCTGAATACCAGTAACCAGCAATATGCAACAAATGGAAATTCAAAGAAAACTCATGCTAGGCAAATTTTTGTGCTTAGCAGCTCTATGAAATTGGGCCTTAGTCTGTTTTATTTGTCAATTCCAACTCAATAAGTATTTTAAGAAATATGTGTTAAATTTTTATTAATGAATATTTCGAGAGTTTTGGGGGATTAGTTGGGGGTAAGAATGGAGCTTTCGAATGGGGTAATGGAGGGGGTTGGATATGGAAATATTGAGTGAGCTCTTCAACTTTAAAAAGTGTGCTTCTGCCACGTCAAAGTGACATTCCATATTTGTTGTGCAAGTACAGTCTTGTGTATTCACAACCCAATTTCACATAATAACCGTAAGTGTGTTATTGTTAATGCATTCATCACATGATGGCATGCAGTCAGACATAGTAAATCTACCCTTCAAAACAGTAGACACCCATCATTTATGTAGTGTAAATGTAAATTGATTATCATTCTTTCAGTGTATTTGTAATTGAAGCTAAATTTTAAGTATTCTTTCGTAGGTGTTTGTACTGTACTTGACCATATATAAAGTTTTGTATCTCTTGTCATGCTTGTGAAAACAAAATGGATTGGATATGGTTTAGACACATGTACCTCATCTTGTAACAGTTGGGCACAAGCAATAATGGTCAGCTATGTGTACATGTACATATAATGTATGGAAGTTCTACAAATATCGAGTATATTTTTCATAGTGCGTTTTCCATTTTTATGTACAGGTAATGATACAGTGACCTCAGATTTGTGACTTACAATACCCATACCCAAATCCTTCAAAATCCTAAAACTTGATTTTTTCCTGAACTTTGTTTGATTCAGTACCGATTTAGTGTATAGTTAAACCAAACGCTGGAGTGAGGCAAGCCTAAATCTTGTATGAGTCAAGTCTAATTATTGTGGGAATCAAAATACGTCAACCAAACTTGCCGAAGTCTTAACCTTATATGAGTCAAGCTAAAGTCCTGTATCAGGCAAGCCTGACTCAAGCCTGAGTGTTTTGTGAGTCAACTTAAGTCAGGCCTAAGTCAGACTCTTGTGTAAGTCATGCATAAGTCGTGTCTGTTATGTACGATATATCCATTGCTGGATCTGTTGGGAAATGCTGGTTCCTGTTACGGTGCAGTGCACATCAGGGAGTAAAACTTTTTAAGGAAACATACATGTAGGGCAGTAGTAACTGTTGGGAAATTAGCTCTTGGCCATGGCCTGTTTTACAACCTGTTTTTGTTTTATAGTTTTTGTTTTATAAAAGCAAAGCATTATTACTTTGCATTATTACTTTCCCGTAAAGTATAAAACCAACCTTTTACTTGAGCACACTTGAATAAGTATTAAGTTTTGAAAACGAACCTTTATTTCTTGGCATACCTCTATATAAGTCTCAAAAACCAACGCCATTCCATTCCTTTATTGTGAATTAAAACTTTTTGTGTTTGTATATTTTCTGAAAATCCAAAGTTCAATTGTTCCAAAATAATCTAGACTTGTGTATATGAACACTTAAGGCTCTATACTACTCTTCATTCAACATTATTCTGAATAACAAATGTTTACCTCTCTGAAGAGTGCTACATGTAATAGAATGACGGTAAAATAAACATTAAAGGCAGTGGACACTATTGGTAATTACTCAAAATAATTATTATCATAAAAACTTTCCTGATTACAAGTAATGGGGAGAGGTTGATAGTATTAAACATTGTGAGAAACTGCTCCCTCTGAAGTGACGTAGTTTTCGAGAAAGGAGTAATTTTCCACGAATTTGATTTCAAGACCTCAAGTTTAGAATTTGAGGTCTCGAAATCAAGCATCAGAAAGCACACAACTTCGTGTGACAAGGGTTTCTTTTTCTTTCATTATTATCTCGCAACTTCAACGTCCGATTGAGCTCAAATTTGTTGAGTTACACCAACTGTAAAGACTAATCCTTGACAATTACCAATAGTGTCCACTGTCTTTAACATGAACTGCCAAATGTATAACCATTGTGAAATATATCAGTATTTTTTAAGAGTAATTTCTGAAGACCTTTCCAAAGTAGTACTTAATGATGTTTGTGTGCATCGATGAGCGTTGATATAATGTTAATAGCAACCAATAATCCCTGCTGCACAAAGCTACCAGAATACCTGCTTCTTAATTTGTTCAATGTGACTGTTAGATTTTAAAAACATCTGTTTGAGGCTTGGAACGTTTATCGTTGAAAGGGCAGGGCCATTTTCATTTTGCAAAGGGCACTTCTAATGGAAAATTTTCAAGTCGATGGGAAACTTTTGAAGGGGCACCAAGGCCAAGATAAGGGGCAATGGAGAACATGACCTGATTGTCCTGTGTGAATTCCAGGCCTGTTGTTTCTGAGAAGAGATATGAACAAATGTTCACACCCACAGCTATGGGTTGCACAGTTTGTGTCTCCAGCCAACCCAACACCAGTGTTTGTGTGACCATTGGAGTAAGCTATAGTAAGACCATGAAAATGTTTACCTTGCTATTCAAGTGCTATAAATCATTGGAAACTAATGAACTGTGCAAGTCTTGTGCATATTAAAAACAGTTGTGCGACCACTTTGGTGCCACGCACATTGCTTTAATGCCTATTGCTTTAACATGTGAGCACACATTGCTGTAACAAGTGAGCACATTGCTTTAATGCAGGAGAACATGCTTTAACAAGTGAGCACATTGCTTTAATGCAGGAGGACCTTGCTTTAACATGTGAGCACATTGCTTCAACATGTGAAGGAAAAAAAGTTGCGCTCTTTATCGGATTCAAATGTTGGAATACATGCAAGACTTGCACAATCTAATGGGCAAATACCCATACAACTGTGTAAACGTTGTCTGATATTCTACATCTTTGAAAGTAGGCCTCCTACAAGTATATTTGTCGTTTGTTTTTGGACATTTGAAAAGAATGATTAATTTCCATCGTCTAGTTCGGCATTACAGTATGGCCACGTAAGATGGGTATGCCATTGAAACGTGGTGTCATTGGATATCAATAACTAATACATCTTTACACCCCAAAGAGGAATTTGCCATCAGTTCAAAAGGTTAAATCCAAGGCAGTATTGATTGAATATCTTTGAAAGTTCTAAATGAAACAAAACATCCCCGTACAAAAAAGCACAGTCCCATTTTCCTCAGAATGATGTCATCGGATATTTGAGATGATGAACAAATTTGCGTTGGAAGGGTATTGAATACAATGGTAACTTACACTATTCTAACAGGTTATAGAGACCTATATTTCCCCACTTGAGGATTCCATCTATTGGAAAATGAGTACATCACATCATTAAATTTGACATTTCCCTTGCCTTTTTAAGGACAGAACGTGAGCACATTTTTTGCATATGGCAGCATTTCAGAAAGGAATATTTCTCAGTTATAGTAGTTGATATTACTTATCATATACATAATAATAGTGGCTATCATTATAGCACATAATCCGTCTCGCAGTGACGCTCAGGGCACTCAACAATATGGAAAAGTGAAGAGCAGATAATACTAATCTGGATTAGAGTGTGCACAAATAGGTATTGGGTATCGTTTGAAAGAATTGGCTGATGAGGCTTGACGAAGTGCAAATGGAATACATAAATTAAACATTGGATGTTAGAGCAGAACAGTTCGTGGGGGGAAAATGCTCTATTCTGATTGTGAAGTAGTGTCACTGACTTGGACAGTGTCGTCCTTTTATCAATCATTTAAAGGCATGTGTTAATACAGCACAAGGTTGCTTCAATTTCAAATACAGCAGGCTACTGCACGGTTGAATAGGGCAAGGATGGGCAAGGCAATTTCTCCTAAGGGCACCCGAGTGAGTCAAACTTAAATCTGTACTTGAACCATTCAAAGGGCACTAAGCAATGACCAGGGGGCAATTGCCTCCTTTTGCATATGTAAAGCATCAGGCCTGATACAGAGTTTAAAAAAAAAATCATATTGTCCCTTTTTTCTCATAATTTCAATCCATTGAAATTTATTCTGTATAAGAAAAGACTGAATGATTTGGATTACTTTATAGTTAGTACAATATAAGCAAAGATTAAACATGAATAATGATACTGAATGTTCGTTACACCCAAGTTGTGATTAATAAGGAGGCTGTTTGAATAAGTCGAGGCTTATGGGATACAGCACTATACATACGGTTGTACAAAAACAAGCAAAGGCAACATATCAAAGCAAAAAACAGACGGGAGAGAACGCATATTTGAGGTTGAGTTGATATGATTAGTTACACAGCACCTGCTGGAATACGTTTGTTTTTCATTCCAACGTCAGTACAACATTTAACAAATAGTAAATGTTCTGACCTAGCAACCCTACACTCAAATGTCATTCAGTCCTAAGCAGTAGGGGCCGGACTATTTGTTTCTTTTAGCCTGGTCCTTCAAAAGCCATGGAAATGTCAAGAGGGTTAATCCATAGTAATCTTTAAGTATGAATAATTCAAGTGCAGATTGTGCTATTACCATAAACAGATTCATGCACAATATGAGGCAATTTGTTTGATCTTTAAGTCACTTGATTTTCTCCATTAATGATAAATGAACCTCATCAGAAATTCACTTGAAAGAGAAGTCTGGTGCGAAAGGCATGAGGCGTGAAATAGGCATATAAAGTGTCTGATTGTGAAATATACTTATTACAATATTTCAGATGGAAACAATTCTCTTGGGGAATGGCAGTAGTGTTTATTTTAAAATCAATGAGCAGGAATGACAATCTTCCTGTATGTTATTCCAAATTCTGATTTCTTTTTGCCCTTGCGAAAAAATCTGAAAAATGTACTGAAAACTGAAAGCTTTAAAGCCTACACCATGTGCATCATGTGTATTTATGTCATTACCTCCATGATGGTCGTTGTCATCCCTTGTACTCAACAAAACTTGTAACACTCAGTATGCATGTTTGGCTCTGCTTACCACAGAATCCCGCTTGTGATCACACTCTGCTTACCTAAAAGCGCCAAATTTCTGCCTAAGCTGTGTAAGCGCAGAATTCCTAGTAACACATGTACGTGGAGTGCACAAGCGTTAAAGCCAAAATTCCTTGCTAACCCGTTACATATGCTTGACATGTAAGCATGGAATTCCCTGCTTACGCAAACGCAGATTCTTTGCTTACGAGCCATGCAATTGGGCCCGTAATCATTCTGAGCATTGGTCTTATAGATTTTCCTCTCATAGGCTATTCAAGCCCTGATATGACATTCATTGCAACCGTTCTCATTTAGAGTGTACATCGGGCTTTCCTACCTCACACTTGCTACGTTTCCTTTAAAACTATTATGTGATTCCACACAGGATGTTGTGCTTCAAATGAAGTTATAAAACACTGTCCTGACATTCAGATTAATTTCTGACACAATTGTTTGACCTTTAAAAAAAAGTCAGTATATACGTTTCAAATACATGTAGAAAGTGTAATTAAATGCACTGGTTGAGCAGTGCTTTTAGTTTTGAAAAAGGTGCTATACGTGTATTATGTGTCTATATCCAGTATATTTTGTGTGTTGCCTGTTGCCATGAATTTGTATACTAAGCTGTATGTAAAGTTCAAGTTATTCCCTTGTCAACTCTTTGAAGAAAAAGGAAAATGTCAATTTCTATTTTGTGATGTACTTATTTTGCCATAGATATAGTAATTATTTGAGTTGTGGGCTAGATAGACCTTTATCACGGTGTGGTCTGAATTTACTCCATTCCAACTCATTGTAACCAAACTGAGGCTGGACAAAATAATAGTCTGGTGCCATGCGCAATGAACGTTAGCATTCATAACTGTTATTAAAAACAGGGAACATGACCAAGATGGCGTGCTAAAGGTCTATAGCTCTAGTTGGGTAGAGTACGGGCACGTTAATTCGGAGGTTGCAGGTTCAAGTCCTACTCTAATAAATGTTTCTTTGTTTAACCCAAAGTTTTTAATAAAATGTTTCACAACTGAAATTACCATGACTCAATTAGCTTTTTCTAGGTCTATGTCTATGGATTCACATAACAATTTGTATGTCTTGAAAAGAAAACAAAAAAGAAAACAAAAAGACAGTGTGACTTTGCATCTTGTATTAAAACTATTCCATGTGCAAAAAGTTATTCTGATTTGATCAAAAGCAACAATTGGTATCGAACAAAGGTTGTACAAGGACATGTTGGGTGGTCAATGACATAAGTAATAAATGTTAAGCTACACCTAATGTGCATTTATCATGTTAAATATTGTGTATATTAAAGTACATTTGTATCACATTCATGTTATATTTCATGGAAATAAACATTTGGGCTCTCAAATGATTGTAGTTTGTTCCATGAGAAGTCTTTTGGGAAGATGTTGTAAATGACCCATTTTTGGTTGAAGGCTACTGGAGTAGTTTCCCCTGCAACTGCTACCATACAAAAAAGGAGTTAAACTCTTGCAATGAATTTTGTGGTAAATTGTCCTTATCAGTGGAAAGGAATTCATAGTATTTCAAGATTCAGTGAAATGTCAAATTAGCCAAGCATACTTGTGATGCATTCACTTGCTACTTTTCCAGTAGCCATGGCTGATAACAGAGTTGATACATCAACAGGCAAGTTGGCTGAGTAATGGCAAAACATTTAACCATTTTATAATTAGTTTATTATTATTAGCAGTACCGGTAGTATTTTATGTCTCTCCACAAATTCAATAAAATTACACACCGAGAGCTATTCTGCAAACTTCCAAATAAGATAAACGCGTCCCATGATTGGTTGATTTGTCAGCTATATTATTCAATATTTTTTTTACATTGGTAAGAGAGGTTGCTAACTGTGACTGATTTGGGTCAACCCCAAATCATTTCAAATTTACTCGGTCAATATCCCTTGTGGTTTATTTCTTGTTGAACTGTGGCTATCTGTTTTTAATCTGCATGTATGGGTGCTTTATTTTTCCAATCTTTGTTGTCAAAAACTGACTAGGCCATTATAGTATGCAAAGTCAATATCAGTCACTATATGACAATGGTTGTCTTGGCTCAGTTTGAAGCTTATTGTGTTCCGTGTACATCAATCGCCCTAGTTACAGCATAGAGGTTACAGATGTTCATTTTCTCAGAAGCCTAAGCTGGTGATATTCAATTTTCTGATAGATTTTACTAAAAATCTTAAGTGTAAGTCTTCATGTTTGCGTACATCTTCATGCTTAAATCTTCATGTTTGGGCGCCAATGAAAGCCAATTCATCGGGCCATCTTCATATTTCCTGATACAAATAAACAGACTCGGAAACCCACTCAGTACAAAGTCCTTTCACTTGCACATATTCTGGAACAATTTTTACTATGATTGAGTGGCAGTCCAAAGTGGTGTGTCGTGTTCGATTGGTTAGCACTGGACTCAAGCTCTGATGTTTCTGATCAGCAGAGTGTGGGTGTCTGGGTCATGACACTTGAGTTCTTATAAGCAAGCCACTTAACCTGGTGCTTCTTCCTTCGGATGGGATGTTAAGCCAGAGCTGACATGAACCCTTGCTCTATGCATGAACCAAGTACACTTATATGGGTTTGTGTTACCCAAGTGTTCTGGCAGGGTTGATACTGAATGTGCTGCAGCACCTTGTCATGCTTGTAAATCCTGGGTGTTATTCTTGGACAGCCAACTGTTTTATGGCTTGACTAGCACCCTTGAGCAAAGATAAAACCACCAACATAGGACTAGATAGCTCATGTAAAACCTGGAGGTCAATGTTTAGATCCCACTCTATAGTGTTTTAGTCAAGTTTTTCTTTTTTCAACCTCGAAATTAAATTTCATTGATTTCATACAGGGATAAAGAGTAACATTTTGGTTTTGCCCTTGCATGATTTTACATTGATTTGTGGAAGCACCAACACTCTCGATTGGGATTCAAACCCATGACACCTTATTCTAGAGCCCATGTCTAGACCAAAGAGCACGTCTGGTGCCACGAGTCCAGATGGCCACCAATTGAACAAATTGAGCCAGTGGGGGATGTCATCCTGAAATAAGCCTCTGTCAGTCGTGGATTGATGCCCTATTGGTTTCAACAGAACCTGGTTTCATCAATTTACTCATAGGCTGTCAGTGCCTGGTTTGTTTGCGTTAGTTTGAACATAAAATGCCCTGCTTTTAAAGCAGTCAAGTCTTTCTCACTAAAAAAAATTGAATGTTGCTGATTTGTGTTACCTTGGTATAAGGCCTGCATCCCAAAGTCAATGGAATTTCTTGAGTGGTAATGCCCTAATAAGTGATAACTAGTATACTAGGGTTGTACGTGTACATGTATGATCATCATTGACGACACCGTTTGGTTTCACATCAAAGATTGTACATGTACGAGAATGCCGCTTTCGGAATACTACAACCTACACATGTAGACACTTATAGAGTTAATGTTTAAAAATGCCGAGCATAGAAAAATCTTGCTTTAGTCAGGAACAATTTTATCAGTCAAAATAGAAAACTATGTAGGCCTACTGTTTGACTTTTTTTTTTGCACAGCAGGAAAATTTGCTCATCACCATTATTAGCTTTACAGCTAAACTTTGGCCGAAGATAGATTGTCAAGTTGGGATGAGCCTGTGAACAGAACTTACCTACTCTGGGAACAAAACTTACCCACATGAACATAACTCACCCACCCTGTGAACACATTTAAACTCAACCACCCTGTAAACAAAACTCACCAACCCTGTGAACAAAACTCACCCACCATGTGAACACTTTTAAACTCAACCACCCTGTAAACAAAACTCACCAACCCTGTGAACAATACTCACCCACCATGTGAACACATTTAAACTCAACCACCCTGTAAACAAAACTCACCAACCCTGTGAACAAAACTCACCCACCATGTGAACACTTTTAAACTCAACCACCCTGTAAACAAAACTCACCAACCCTGTGAACAAAACTCACTCACCATGTGAACACATTTAAACTCAACCACCCTGTAAACAAAACTCACCAACCCTGTGAACAAAACTCACCCACCATGTGAACACTTTTAAACTCAACCACCCTGTAAACAAAACTCACCAACCCTGTGAACAAAACTCACCCACCCTGTGAACACTTTTAAACTCGACCACCCTGTAAACAAAACTCACCAACCCTCTGAACAAAACTCACCCACCCTGTGAACAACTCACCCACGCTGTGAAAAAACTCACCCACCTTTAAACAAAACTCACCCACCCTGTGAACAAAACTCACCCACCCTGTGAACAAAATTCACCCACCCTGTGAACAAAATTCACCCACCCTATGAACAAAACTCGCCACCCTGTGAACAAAACTCACCACCCTGTGAACAAAACTCACCCACCCTGTGAACAAAACTCAGATTTAAGTAAATGATTTGTAAATATTTATTCACCATTTATTTGAGAAATCAACGATCTACATTGAACACAATAGTACTTGAGGAAATAAAAGGTTTATTTCATGATGTAAACAAAAATAATAACTTTTAAAAACTTGTATCAAAATTACTCCAATAACAATAATCTCTACACTTGCATAAACAGCTGAACCAAATTAAAAATACAAATGAAAGTGAATTATTTATTCTATAAGTTAATTAACCTTTCAATAATCATCTATATATATATAAAAACAGTTGAAAAAATGAACTGATTTATTAAAATTAGATTTAAATATTGATTTTCTGTATAGAATAAGTTTTCCATGTGTCCCAACTACATGTGCAACTACATACCCATCCACCCAAACAGGAATAAAAGAAAGACAGTCACTGTAAATTTGTTTTAATCCTATAAATATGTAGATGTACACAATAAAAGAAACCTATGAGAATTCATTTCAAAAGGTGTTCTTAATTTGTAAATATCACTGAAAATTCAGAGCGAATAATATGTCCATCATTTTCCATGTAGGAAGAATGCACAATCTGCAAAATGTCCCCGACAGTAACGCTTCTCAAATTGAAATGACAATCTAAAGCTGCTGTACATACCTTTGCTTCAAAGTTTTTTTTCTGAAAACAAAGAATTATTTAAGTGCTGCCTTTTTATTCATTTGTCTGTAATGGGTAAACATTAATTAATGATGAACATTACAATCATGTGGAACAGCTCTCCAATTGACCTACTCGCAATGATCATATTTTGACGGCACACAGCACCGTCTATCCACAATTAATTTGGTCCAATATAATAATGCTCTAATTGTCTGTCTATCTTACCCGATGACATAATTTTGGTTTGCAGCAAGTTATGTTTGTTTTTTGGCGGAGAAAAGCAGCAAAATATCAAGTAAATCTATATTTTCATAGATGAGTCTTACTACTGTGTACATCAATCAAACTACCTTATGGACAGTTTGCCACACACATCAATTCACGTTATTTCCTACTAATCTCTGTAGTTCATTTTGAAAATTTTATGTCACAGACATGACAGATAACAAAGCTGCTGATAGTATTAAAATCTAAAAATATTGCTTATAAGAAACCAAGCCTCTGTGAAAAAAAATTCTAGCACCACTTCCAAACCTTTTGAACTTGGACAAACAAAAGATGGTGCAACAATTGCCTCAACCAAACTTCATTAACAAAACAAAAACTACTTTTATCGTGAACCAGGTTCGAATCCCACCCAAGTGATTTTCATAAGAATTTTGTTGAAAGAACTTGGCTAGGCACAGAACAGTATTTGGCCAAGAATTTGCTGATTCAACTTTTCAAGATTAGTTTGTAAAATATATTATTTATCACAAACTAGATGATGGAATGATTGTACTCTTTTGAAAAAAACTGACGGAATACTAGAGCAGAATGAAAATACTCCAAAAGGTTCTCAATTTGACTTGTTTTCTCCATTATTCACATTAAGATTAATTTGGCAATTCTAAACAGTTGATGATTATACAAGAGCTGTCCAATAAAAAGTTTATTGTTGATTAACAATAAAACCAAGATTGCCTTTCCATAATGAAAGTCATTATACATCTGTTTGTAATTAAAAATTGATTTTGGGGGTTGAACAAAGAATTGACTGGAGTTGGATTCGAACCAACGTCCGTGCGGATTAACGCGCTTGCGCTCTACCAACTGAGTTATCTAGCCCTATGTTGGCGGTGTCCCTATTTTGTCAATATCTTTGTTCGGGGTTGCCAGTCAGAAGCCATACAAGCGTTGTAACTAAAAATATCAAATGTATTTCACACAAACACTTTGACTGAGTTCAGGGTGCAGAGTTTACCCAAGAGTGCACAATTGTTTCAATTAATGCAGTCGAAATGTTCAAATAAGCAAACAGTACATACAGAGCTGGATATGTTGAGTTGGGTGTCTTGTACTTGTTTAACAAGGGCCACAAAAAAACATTAAACTTGAAAATATCATTCCACAGACTTAATTTTTCCGTTCTATTTAAAAGTTTTAAATTTTCTCATACACGTTGATTTCAGTCAACTTAGCTTGATAACTGACCTCTACCAGTTGAGAAATTACAAAGTTTGTGATGCCATTTTTTTACCAGTACGTAACGGAGCACATGATCAATAAGCAAATTAGGTCTACCATGATTGTTCAGGTCTTGAACTTCACTCTAAAAGGGGGCTGGAAATTTCCCTCCTGTAACTTTGCAAAGGGCACTGCAGCAAAAGCACTGCCGTCGATTTCACAAAACTCTTCCTAACTTAAGACTAATCTTAGCACTTAGGACGAGTCCCAACCCTGCACTGTAGCATGGCAGACCTTAATATTAATCCTAAGTTAGGACAAAAAAGTCCTAACTCTTTGTGAAATCGACCCCTGGGCACCTTGGCCATTGCTAGGGGTACTGTGAGTCCTATTGAAGCTTGTTTGTTTGTAGTGGTCTTTAGGCAGGATTATACAGGAATGTCTGGAAGGATAATACAATTGCGTGAATCATCTCTCTACACTTGCAGTAAAAGACAGCTGGAATTCTCTACCTGGTTCACTGTTGACGATTGTCCAATGAATCTGATTCTTATGGTATTGCCCAGCTGTTTGATTAGCATTAGTTTGAGCCATTAAAACAGAAACAACGGCAATGATAATCAATTCATTCCTAAGAGTTCAGAAACTTGTTTCTTTGTATCTTCTGGGCTGACGACTTTGTGTCCAATGGTCCTGGGGTCGCTGTAAATCTCATGGTCGTTACCTCCCTGTAAGAAAACCAAGAGATTTGGTTTAACTGTTCATGCTTAAATGGTGTTCAGAGTTCTCTTTATTTTTTTTTAAACTGTGGGCATTCTGGACTCATTTGGAAGTTTGGCTGAAGTATGCTGAATTGAAACGAGGTCTTCTAAATGTTTTCTACTTGTTGTTTATCTTGGTTTTATCATGTTTTTGTATTTTGCGTTGTTTTGTGCATATTCTGAAGTTTGAGTGTATCGGCATGCAATTCACGCATGTATGGGCCCGATACGCAAACTTGTGAATGGGGAGAACCCTGTTGTTGTTTTCTAAGTCAGTTGACCACTTGGCTAGTCATGCAAAACCACCCTACTGGTTTTCAGGGTTTGAGGAAAAGCTTTATTTCAAATGGATGTGGCATAACAACGAGTAGAGCTACCATCTCGGCCAAAATGCTTGGGCCACCCATTCCCAACGTTACATAAAACCATTCCATGTCCACTTCCTCTGACAATAAACACTCTCTCCCCCGTCCCCCCGCTTTATGATGACTGGAATGCAGAAGATCGTGCAATCAGAACCAACAGTAAAAGGGGGCAGGGAGCCCTACGAAATATGGCCCGGATTGTAGCTATATGACATGACTTGGTTTTGTTTCTGCTGTTGTAATGAACTTGCTTTCCAGATTCCACTTCCCAAAGTACAAACAATTTCTTCCTTAAAGGGAAGGTACACGTTTGGTAATTACTCAAAACAAAATTAACTTAAAAACTGATTTGGTAACGAGCATTGGAGAGATGTTGATAGTAAAAAACATTGTGTGAAACGGCTCCCTCTGAAGTAGCATAGATTTTGAAATAGAGGTAATTTCTCATTAAAATAATAAAAGACTTCTAGCTAGAAGTCTTTTATTCCTATCTGAAAGCACACAAATTTGTCCAACAAGGGTGTTTTTTCTTTCATCATTTGCTCCCAACTCCGATGATCAACCAATTGAGCTCAAATTTTCACAGGTTTGTTATTTTATACAAATGTTGAGATACACCAAGTGAGAACACTGGTCTTTGACAATTACCAATAGTGTACCTTCCCTTTAAAACCACAGGTCTGCATGAGGCTTAAGATTGGGGTGGTAAATTGAACCCATGCTATATCACATTTCAATAACTAAAATAAAGCAAATGAAAACATACACAACTGACCTTTTCAACTTTATCACCAAAAAAGTGTATTGTGTCAAAGTCCTTCTCCACATACTGTAGACAGTATCTCTTATCCCAACCATCCGGATACGCATCAATGCTGATTTGACCACCTTCATAAAAGGAGAAAAATAACAAGTATACTTTGTATGAGACAGTAAATTTGCATCGGGGATAAAGAATATTAGTTTTGTTTTTTACCCATACACCGATGTGTGTAAGCACTGTATACTCAGTACTTTCCCGAGGCCTGTGAAAAAATATCACAGGCATGTTACTGGAGTTGGATTCGAACACATGACCATTGAAATTCTAGAGCAGTGTCTTACCAACTAGACTACTGAGGTTGCCCGGTAGCATTTGTTTTTTTTAATATCCAACTTATACACCAAACCAATGCAAAATACAGAGGATTTTCTAAACTCTTTCAGTGACAAGATCGTACTATGTACAATATATTTTATGTATTCTGAAAGCAGCATAATTGTACATGTATGATTTTTGTTATGTACTCAAAAAGTGTCATCAATTGTACATGTACGACCCATAAACATGTTATCACGAGAGGGCATTATCACTTAAGTAATACTATTGACGTTGGGATGCACCAATAGCATACTGATCGAGCGTTGAGTTGTCAACCAACGGTTCTTATAAAAAACTAACATTGCTCAAAAGAGATTTCTACATGGTGCTACCTGAAACCTTACTTGATTGTGTACTCCCACAATGCAAAGTTTAAAATCCAACCGCAAACAATTTGTGTGTATTGACGGCAAAGAGTCCTCTCTCAAATCATTAATTTGCGGCATACCACAAGGATCCCTACTAGCCCCTCTTCTTTTCTCGTTGTATATCAATGATTTTCCTAAATCTTCGGATAAGTTCTCCTTTATTCTTTTTGCTGACGACTCAAATTTATTTTGTTCCCATAGAAGTCTCGACACACTCTTTGACATTGTGAATCGGGAGTTGGTACATATTTCAAATTGGATAAAGGCCAACAAACTCTCTATTAATATCAAGAAAACCAATTTCATGCTATTTGGTCCTTTTGTTAATAATCTACCATGTGATATATTTTTTGATAATGTACCTATCCTTCGAACCAACTGTATTAAATTCCTTGGTTTATATATTGATGACAAACTTTCTTGGAATTTTCATATCAATTATATATGTAAATTGATTTCCAGAAACATAGGAATGATCAGCAAACTCTCATATTTTTTTCCATCTGAAATATTATATAATATTTATTCTGCTTTAATTCTGCCTTATATCTCCTATGGCGTTCTTGCCTGGGGTAAATCGAGTGCTTATCTTTTAAATCGTATTACTATTTTACAAAACAGAGCCCTCAGAATTATTAATCGTGTCGGGTTTCGTGCTCATTCAAACCCATTATTTCTTAAACATAGAACTCTTAAAGTATCTGATATTTATTTACATCAGCTTGGAATATTTATGCATCAGTTTATTTCCAATAACTTACCAAATTCCTTTCAGAATATGTTTGTGTTTAATTCTCAAATACATTCTTATCAAACTAGACATTCACATGATTTTCATATCCCCTTTTGTTCCTCATCTAGCTCTATGAATTGTGTCTCTTTCCAAGGCCCGAAGTACTGGAATTCCCTTGATGACTCTTTAAAAAATGCAAGGGTACCTACATGTTCAAGAGAAAACTCAAATGTGTTCTCTTAGATAATTACCATGATTGAATAGTATTGTTTTCCCTTACGTATATATTACTATAGTTAACTGCTTTTGTTATATATTATTTTTGATACAGCTTTTACCTCTTTTTTACTTTTCTCTGTATATCCACCATATAGAGAACCACTGTCTTTGTGTTTGTTTGTCCTGTTAGTGTTTGTCCATGTCTTTCCATGTGTAACTTTTTGTGTGCTTTAAATATCCCAGGCATTGTTCTGAAAACAAACTACGTTTGTATTTACTCACATCCCTGGGGGACTCCACCCTACAAGCTTGCTTTTGGGAGTCCTCCACCACTTAATCTATTGTGTATCTTTACTACTCTATGTTATATCTTGTCATCTGAAATGATTGAGTGGAAAATAAAACTGAACTGAACTGAACTGATGTAATTAGTAAACTTACCAATTGAAAACACCCATCCATCAGCGCTAAACTTCTCTCTTAGACATTTGACCATATTTCCACGTATATTCTCCTCCTGTTGATAACAAAAGGAAACGGCAATAATGTGTGACAGGCAAGCGATAATTAATGTCAAAAATCATTAGGTTCTGGGTTTAACAATTAATACATGTCAAGTTCACACTGCATTGACATGCAATGTGCACGTGACCCTACCATAAGGTACTGTACGTACTACTGGCCAGTACTGTAACTGTTTCATCTAGCAAGCTGCCCACCTGTCCAATAGATCTTTATAATGCTGCCTCCTGGTCATGATCCTCGCATCGAATAACAATAATGAACGCTAATAATCCAACACTCAACAAGCCACCCGGATTAGTATTGTGGGTGACTTGTCCTTGGGTGTTTAATGGACCCTTTGCATGAAATTACGTTCACGCATGCGTACATACCCTGTTGGTTGGCAAACGCCATAAAGTTGTGCACTAAGCAGATGCGCAATCGCGTCTGCGTCACGCACCCATTAGCCGTGTACAAAACAGCGCGATGTTCCCTCATTTTGCCGACCAAAACATTAGTGCGCACGCGCTATGTACAATTTACATATTTCATGGGAAGGGTCTATTAACTTGCATTAGGACAGCAGACCAATGTTTAGGGGGAACACTGTGTAGAGCAATCTCTACCATCATGAAAAGGTATCATACTTGAAATAGATTATCTACATGTATTACTATAAGGGGTGTCGTGGCTGATAATGCACCGAATTCAAGCTTTGCTGATTCTGTTCAGCAGAGTGTGGGTTCGAATCCCGGTGGTGACACTTGTGTCCCTCAGTAAGACATAGTTAAAACCATAATTGCTTCTCTCCACCCAGGGGTAAATGGGTACCTGTGAGGGCAGAGATGGTTCTTGTGATTGATTTAGCCTAGTAGCGCATTTCTTGCATAAGGCTGTTTACTCCCCAGGGAGCTGAGATGGTTTAAGGAATGATTTAAGACCCAGTGACCAGGGGTTGTAGTTTGAAGCGCTTTGGGACACCCTTCGAGAGTGAAAAGGCGTTATACAAAAACTTAATATTATTATCTACATGTATTACTATTAAGCTCACCTGATCAAGTTTACCAAACACATTTCTTTCTTCTTGTGAGCAACTTCTGCCAACTGGACAAAAGTTTATCATTCCATTACGGAATTCTACAAACGTCCCTCTGTGGAGAGAAAATTACACACATGTACAATAAATAGTTATAGAGGAAATTGTGGAGACTGTATTCCTTAGCCTGCCAAATGCAAACATAATGTAACAGTTATTAAACATTATATCTTCTTACGTTTAGAAAAAAAGGGCAACTCAAATCCCATACTCTGTTTCATTAAGCAAGAAACAGATCACAGAGTTAGCAAAGTAACTCTGTGCATAGTTGAGTCAAGTTATACAAACTCTTTGGAGGGAGTTGGCAAGGTAACGCAGCGCATAGATGAGTCAAGCTACACTAACCACTCAGCAGTCAGTTTAAAACTAATAGTGGCAAGGAAACCCCATCCATAATGAAGTCGGGTGGTTAAGCCAGTGCGCAGTTGAGTCAAGATATACTAACTGTTGACCTGTTGCCTTTGATCGATCATAAAAAAATGGTTTCAAACACTTTTGAAAGACCAACTCGTCCGATTCAAGGCAACGTGTTCCTTTAAGCTAATAGTGGCAAGCTCTCCTAGTGCATAGTTGAGTCTAGTAATACTTACCGTTTAGCAGGGAGTTTAAGGTTGGCAAGGTAACCTAGTGCATAATTGATGAGTTCTTGAAGCTTTTCCTCACCCATCTTCTTGATTAAACTCTGGAAAACAATGAAACACAATGTAACGTCAAAAGAAATTTTCATTGTTGAGATATTTTAAGCAATGTTAATCCTAGCTTGCCAACCTGGACAATAAATGGGGTCTGAACATCTGCTGACTGTATTTCTAAATCAAAGTTTTTACAAGGGAAAGTGTAAACGCCAAAATTTAAAAAAGGTTATTGTACTTGAAAATGTCATAAAAAAGTATACATAGTAGTGTACATGTATGCACTATGTGTACAAACCCTACATGTACATGTAGTATGCAGTTCTGTCAGTAGTATGGGATCTCGGTTCTAAATACCAATCCAATGCAAACATTGCTAGGCTGGCAGGCCATTAACTTGTGTACATGTATCCAGTATTAAGAAAGCGTAAGATTTCCATAATGTCAACACGAGTAAACCTACATATTGATTGACACATTGTACTTTTTGCCTATGTCTACAGGACCATGCATTTTGGGGCTCACTTTAGAAATCTCAGGACAGATGTGGGTTAAAGATAGAAGTTCAGAATGTGTTTGAAAAGTCTTGCTTAAAACTGCAGCTACATGTATAGCGTCCGTGCAATCTTTTCATTTCGTTCACACTTAGGCCTAAAGGTGTGATTAAACATCCTCATTTTGACTTTTCACATTTCGTGTCATATTTGTTACCGGAAAGTGAGAATTCTGAACAACTTTATTTTCAGCAGAGTGGATTTTTTGGACCCACCAAGTTCATTGTGAGAACTTGGAACATAACAGAGCCTAATTTGAGAGAGATCCATTTTCAAAAGAGAATTCCAGGCACACAAACGAATGTGAGGGCAAAAGGTTTTAAATAGGGATTTTTTAATGGCACTCTATGATGTTTCGTGGAGACGATGGCGGAGCAAACCTCATACCCTGTAGTTGTAGGAGTACACAAAGTAGTTTTATATAAGGAGAAACTATAAATAAATAGTAAACTTGCGGGTACAACCATGTGTAAATCTCTTAGGGTGAGTGTTGGCTCTAAAAAGAGCCGGTTTGGTCTCAGAGCCAATACTCGCCCTAAGAGATTTACACATGGTTGTACCCTAAGTTTACTGTTTATTTATAGTTTCTCCTTATTTCTCCACACCATGCAAAGCTTCAAACAATATTTAGTTTTATATACCATGATAGCTATTGTTTCTCCTTTTTTATACGCAGCCAGTCCATTTTCAGCAAATACGTAGTCCAATTTATGCAGAGCCTCCTTTCCTCCCATCTGCTCTGTAATCTTTTCTAGATCGGATCCTCCTACAAGACCACAGCAGACCTTCTTGTTGATTTGCACCATGAAATCAGCCATGTCATCCTTGATTATCTGGACAAATGATTGTTGATAGTTACAATTAGATAATAGTTCATTGTTCTAGGTCCGGTGACCACAGCCAGTTAAAGCCATTGGACCCTTTCGGTACAGGAAAAAAAAAATTCACAGATTCACAAATAATTTACAGGGTTTACAGAAGGTAATGGTGAAAGACTTCTCATGAAATGCTTTACTTTTTGAGAAAACGGTAAAACAACATAAATTCTCGTTAGCATGAATTACAGATTTATTTTAAACACTCATCATGACACAGCGAAACGAGCAGAAACAAGAGTGGGTTTTCCCGTTATTTTCTCCCGACTCCGATGACCGATTGAGGCTAAATTTTCACAGGTTTGTTGTTTTATATATAAGTTGTGATACACGAAGTGTGGGACTTGGACAATACTGTTTACCGAAAGTGTATAATGGCTTTAAAACACCAGAGGACCTGTAAAAACTCACTCTAAGTGGTCCGGCAGGCTGGCTGCTACTACTACTACGTACATGTAGTACTACCTTAGACCATGGAGGTAGAGATATTTCTACCTCCATGCTTAAACCCAGTATACATGTACTGGGGCGCTGTAGGCCCTACTCCTTTATTAAAAAGAATATATATTTGTCATTGTACTTGTAATTGTAGTACTACTCATATACAACCGATAATGACAAAAAGAAGTACAGCGCCCCAGTAACTTGGTCCTACAGCTCCATGGTCCTACATTTCAAATTCCATGATACTGAAATGGACTACCTCCATGATATAATAATGGCAAGCAACTGGTCCTGCTTGCTTATCAAAAATATCATTGAAATAGTTAGTAAGGGCAAACCCCAATAGTAAATTAAATTAGGAATCTATGACCGACGGCAGTAAAGAGAGGTAAATTTGATTATAACTCATATGATAGGCCTATGACAGTTGCAATAACAACCCTCCTCCCGACAGTGAAGAGGAGGGTTACGTTATCGCAACTAGTCACATGATTGATAATATGGCTCTGATTTCCTTCTTGAATTTTTAAACTATATAAGAGCTCCTCAGTCGAGCCTTTTTAAACTGTATACAGGTAGGCTAGCTTTTAAGATCTAGAGTGGTATATATATGACTAATATACGAATTTATGTAAGATCCTTCAACTGTTGCATCATCAGAGAACAGACAAAACACTACTGTACTAGAGTAGTACTACTACTAGCCTAAATTGAACAATGAATGATCAAAAAAAAAGGCATTCCTCTAAACTTTCATTTCAATTTCAATTTACAATGAATTTAATTTCTAAAAGTTTCATTGACAATCCAATTGCAGATCAACAAAACACTTCTTGTATATTATTGTCAACATATTTTGGTTAATGAATTGAATTGTTGGAAAAGTTTCTGAGAAAGAAATTCTGAAAAAAAAACGGAAAAAAAAAACAAAAAAAAAAAAACGTGATTTTTGAGATAAAACAACAGTACGATACCTGTCTTGAGGCAGTCAATGTGCCATCAACATCAAATAAAAGTAGCGTTCTCGTATTATTCTCCATCCTAAACCAGAATGAAAAGACAACTTTGTTGTATTACTTTTTTGTCAACTCTCTTCCGTAACTATCCAAACACATGCAGACGTCGTGCATACGTGGCTTACGTGTGTTTTGATGTTGATAAACAAAGGCTCTTGAGGGCGCGCAACAATCCATCGCTCAGATCTGCTGATTGACACGCCCCCCCCCCCCCCCCCCCCCCCCCCGGTGACCGCCCGGTCCACTTTTTACCTCTGCACACATTTTGCAGCCGGAGATAATTTTATAGAAATTATAATATTTAAAAAACATTATTAAAACCACGATAGCCTTGTTTATAAATAATTAAAATACACTCTATTTAGTATCGTTAAAAATGCATGTTTGTTCCATTATCCAGTAGGGGTGTTCCTCTAAGAAGAGGGCGCTGAAAGTCTCACATTTCACTCCCGCTCATCGCCCCAAAACTGTTTACCAACAATTAAATCAGTACATTCCTTTATTACATCTTTATACTGAACAATATATTTTAGCATTTGTTATTTTATTTTCATTAAATTAATGTTCGTTATATTTCCAACACCCCCTCATAAAAATAAAGATCCCTTTGGAGCGTCTTTTCTCTCTCACATGATCGAGGAGATAGCCAACCTAGGAAGACTGGATGTCCACAATTCTTTTACATTTTATGAGCACTTCAGCGGACAAAATCTCTACCCTACTGAGCGAGGTGAGTTGACATTATCTATACATTCCGGTGAAGATCTCTCGCAGTGAATGTGAGGATTTTAAACACTCACAATGAAGAAAACATTAGGATTTTCTTAAGTTTGGCTCCGCGGCCATTTTGAAAACCACGTGTGTAGTGCTTTTTTAGTGGTGGTTTATATTTTTTAATAAACAAATTTTTCCCACATTATTGGGTGGACGGAGCAAGGAAAGGGCCCTTTTATTATAGGCTTAAAGTATATAAGTGGGATGAGTTCTGAAGCTTAAATAAATACTCTAAGTAAGCTTGAATATGAAAATTCGAATTGTACATGTATGAATGAATATTTTTAAATAAAATAATGTGTTTGGTTGGGTCGCACTAAATACAGACAATACATGACCCCTCAAGACAACAACTTTTATAAGCACTTTAAAGGAACATTTGAACATAGGTCAACTGTTAATAATTATGTAGAAGAGTCATATGCACCTAAATTACTTTCAAACTGTATTGTATTGTTAACTGCAAAAAAGTTTTTTTTTTACCCGAATTACAAGCATCCGCCATGTTTTTTTCTCCAACATATATGGATATGTCATCAAATAACGCTTTTTTTGTAAGAGATCATCTTGAATAGTAGAATCATATACTAAGTGTACAAATTGTGCAGGCCACTCCCTCTCGTCACAGTTCAACTAACAATGTTGTGATGATGAATGTGCCCAAAAGAGTTGTACATGCCTGTCCTACTCCTGTCGATAGGGGGCGCTCTAAAGAGACATTTCAGTTTAATACGTTCCAAATACGCAGAGGGAGTCCAGCATATATTTTGCACTATTTATTGGACAACCGTGACAGCTTTGGATAGGCTATTAATTAGTTGAACTGAAGAGGGTGGGTAACAAGCTTTAATTGAAAATAGACAATACTACGGTGATTAACAGGGTGAATTTCTGCCATAAACACCATTGTTGCAAAGTTGTATGGTGTCGGATGCTTGAATTCGAGACCTCAGCTGAGTTCTCAAATTCAATTTAAATATTTTAGTGAGAAATAACTTCTTTCTCAAAAACTACGTTCCTTCGTTCCTGCAGAGGGAGCCATTTCTCTTAATGTTTTATATTATCAACAGCTCGCCATTGGTCATTAATACCAATACCAAAGTTTTAATGCTAACAATTATTTTGAGTAATTACCAATAGTGTCCAATTTTAGGAAATAACTTTAACTTGTTAACTTATTATGTTCCCTCTCAGACGTGTACCTTTTGCTGACAGCTCCAATCATTCCATTTATCAAGAAGACCGCTTGCACCAATAGCTCGATGTGTCCATCATGTACTATAATACAGGTGAGTTTATACAATGTGTATAAGCTGTGTTTATACTCAGACACAATTTGCTACAGAAACCATTACTGAGATTTCGGTCACAGCTTAAAGCTTGGTTTATTGCCAGTCAGATTGTCATAAAACATTATTTGGCAAGGAGCCGGATGCCAAACACAAGGCAAACCGACTAAACATACACACAACCACCTGCACGTGGACAAACAAAACATACATAAAATACAACTTTTCACCTTTAAAATGGACGCCTTCGCCCATCCAACCACCCTAAATTGTGGCCATCCAAAGGACAAACCTTGTCCTTCCAATATGGATTTAATTTTCCATATCCCATAAAACAAAACATACCACGATAGGTCACATGACCATATTAGACTGAACATTACATGACCTCCACAGAAAACAACATACACATAACGCACCTTGCCTAAAATTACCAACAAACAATTCAAATATATATACCCTAAATTCCCCCAAAGTGGAACGCATGAGGGGATAAACTTGACTTATTATTAATCTACATGTAAGTTGGTACAGATTACACCCCTATTAACTATACAAAGTTAACAATTAAAAGTTTCCCCACGTTGGAACGCCCGAGGGGATAAACTAGCCCTAACGAAAACGAAAGGCGCTATTTACTAATAAAATGCCAATTGATGAATTACCTACTGTATTGTACCCATGGCATAATTCTAATTCCCCAAGTTGGAACGCCCGAGGGGAAATGTAAAATAGCCTTTGGGAACTGAAAGGCACTATTAATAATGAATATTATAATATTTGGTTTATGATTAGAATGACAAGTAACTTTCCCCGACAGCCTATTTACCCCCCATCACTGATATTCCTGTCATTTTTCAGCCAAAAAATTCCATACCAAACTGGCGGAGCAAAGGGGAGGTGGTGGGAAATTTTTTTGTTGCATCCCCAACAAATACTGTGACAAAAGTGATGTTTAACCCTTTTCCCTCAAAAAAGACCCCCTTAGATAATGGAACCCCATTGGTTAGAAGTTGAAATCTAAACCTATGATTGGCCAATGCCCTTACCAAATCAAAAACCCGATACTGCCACAGCTGCTAGCTGATTGGTTAACAACCCACACTGGTGGATCCCTTGTATCCATGTGAATAGCCGGCTCAGAGGCCATCCAACCAGTCACATGACCTGTTAATGCTCAGCATTGCTTAACTCACCTAGACTGGCTACCAGTCACCCCACCATTTATGCACAACAACATGCACCACCCAGCCTTATGCTGAGTATAAGGCATTTGATCATTTAGTTGATAAAATGAATTATCTGTGAGCCTGTAATTGACATTGTATTTAGCTTTCAGTACTAAGTAGGAGCAAACTCTTGTTTGCTTAAACCCTTTCTCCCACCCTCTTGCCCCTAATGAGGTTGAAGAATGCATAGTGTGAGGTTTGATACAATGGAAACTATTGCACAAATTTCCCTAAAATTCAAAAGGCTTTTTTTCAAATTTTTCAAATTGTTGTAAAAGTTTTAAAATTTTGCTGCATATTTTATGAAATTTTGCTCAAATTTCCCCAACAATGCAGCAAGGCTTTCTCTGTAGCCTTTCCTATTTATCCATTGTTGTTCAAATGGTTTTATCAAGTTTTGCCTGAATGTGGTTTCATCCAATTTTTACTGAAAATGTGTACAAGGCTTTAATATATCAAATAAAGCTTGACAAATTTTGCTTAAAAACGTGTACAAGGCCTTGTGGTTTTATCAAATTTTTACTGAAACTGTGGTTTTATCAAACCATTGCCTGAAAATGTGGTTTTATCAAATTTTGACTGAAACTGTGGCTTTATCTAATTTTACCTGAAAAGGTGGTTTTATCAAATTAACTTTGCTTGAAACGCTAACAAGGATAAGCCATATGGTTTTATCAAATTTTGCATGAAAATGTGGTTTTATCAAATTAATTTTGCTTGAAATGTGTACAAGGCTATAAATAAGCCTAAAGGTCTTATCAAAATTTTCCTGAAAATGTGGCTTGAGCAAATTTTGCCTGAAAATGTGTACCAGGCTATATCAAATATAGCTTGAAAATGTTGCTTGAAAATGTCTACAAGGCCTTATGGTCCAATCAAAACGGCTTGAAAATGGTACAAGGCTTGGTTTAATAAAATTTTGCCTGAAAATGTGTACAAGGCTATAGGGGGTCCTTTTCAGTTTTAATTTTAACAGCAAGAGGTTATGAAATTGAACACTTGAGTAACAAATCTGTTAACTTGATCTTTCAGGGCTATGAAGCTAATAGTTTTCTAAAATCAACTTTGGAAGGAATCACCTCTCTACTGATCACTATTGAAGGCTGCAGTGTATAAAGGAGAGCAACTGTAAAGATGGGTGTCTAAGACAGGGAGAAGATGCAATTCGTTGGTATTATGGTGAGTTAAAAAGGTTAAAGTTTCTGATGGCAACTTCAAACCTCACAGCTCTTGAGCAGAAACTAAAGACAAAGAGACATTACCAATTGCACTGGAGAAAAACATCCATAGAGCTCGGCTTTGTCACTAGCTTGGTACAGAAATACATGAGAGTGCTGAGAGTTAATCAAACTTGCTTCTTGAGTAGAACTGCTGGCTTATGAAAAATAAGGATCTGCTTGTGTG
This sequence comes from Asterias rubens, assembly GCF_902459465.1. Taxonomy (NCBI): domain Eukaryota; kingdom Metazoa; phylum Echinodermata; class Asteroidea; order Forcipulatida; family Asteriidae; genus Asterias; species Asterias rubens. Next base: position 15,609,918 of record NC_047068.1, on the reverse strand, counting down.
AAACTGTTAGGATCTGCTTGTGTGAAAATTCTAGTGAAAATATTACACAAGAATCATTCAGGTTTGTCAAAGTCTATGCTATGCATGACTGGAGTTAGTACTTTTTTGTAGGGGTTTAAAGATTATGGAATTTCCCTTGGGTTGTTACTTGTTTGGTTAAACACAACACAAATTTAGTTAGTTAGACACATCTCTAGTGTTGCAAGGGTCGTGGAATCAAATCCAACCGAGTATTGCCTGATTTTTTTCTACACATAACTACGGAAAGTACTGATTATACAGTGCTAATACACATCGGTGTAAAGGTAAAACCAAAACCAAGGTTGTTTGTCCTGATGCAAATTTCCGTCAGTTAATTTAAACAGCTCTTGAGAAGTAACTATAGATAAAGAGACACGACCAATAACATTGAAGAAACACCCATAGGGCTCAATTTCCCTTGCCTGGTGCAAAATTGGGGAGGTAGTGCTTTCTGCTCTACCGTCTATAGGCTTCGACTTGAAGATACCAAAGCCTACATTCGTATGGACTGTGACAGGGGTAACCCTGTTTCAGTCCTAGAAGTAGGTGGCAATGGCCTCTGGAAAAAAATAGTTGTAACCCACACCTTGAAGTGGCCTTCAGGACTTGTGTGTCAGGCGACTTGCATAAAAAAAAGGATTAAAAATAGATTACTGAGAGTGCTGAGAAATGTAGGTGTATTGGCAAAACCAAAGTTAGTATTCTTCATCCCGATGCAAATTTCCATCAATTAAACAAAACAAATTCCTAAACTTATTAATTTATATGTCAAGTGCTTCAAATGGCTTATTCTGAGAGCTAACTGGCATGACTGATCAATAAAGTTTATATCATCAGCACCCCTTAAGAGAACTGTTCCCAGCATTTGGAATCACCCTGAGTTGTTGTTGCTTTATTTTGCACAAGTCAAAATACCCCTAATGTGCATGAGCTTAGCCAATCATTGCATTACTGTTTTCTAAGTCTTGCCTTCATTTGTGATTGATGTTGAAAACAAATCTATTGAAAAAACGAAATTGTATCTGACTAGCTGTTTTACTGATGGACAATGTGTGTAATAAATCTAAATGTTGCAAATTGTGAAATGTTTTTGTGTTGCAGTCAGGCTTCAGGATCTCCATTGCAACTACCCGTCACCAAGTAGATGTCCAAGACCAGCCTCTGATGCAGGGGCTTCACTCTCCAGTAAAAGGTTAACACCCAGAAAACACATTTTTAATATTAACACCGGTCCATTAAGATCTGGAATAATTGTGCAGAAGTCATGTGCCTCTTGTTTGTACAGAAGTCAAATCAGTTTTATGTCTTGAATTGAATTGACAGGCTAGGTTGTGTTTTTAGTTGAGTACTACAACCCACTGTTAACAGAAAAAAACAGATGAGTAAAGTTTTGAAAATTAATCAGGAAAACATTGATCACTTATCACACTAAAACAAAACCCTGATATCACTGAGGAGGAGGTCACCCCTGCAAGAGATTTTGCACTGAAACAAAAATTGTTTGCTTGCAGTTGCATATAAACCGTTTGCTTATTATTTCCTTGCTAGTATTTCCAACAACCAACCAAGTAAGGAGGGAATCACCCCTACTGACATCTTGAAGGCTGCCGGGTATAAAGGAAAGCAACACGTATGAAACATCAGTATCATCAAGACATCCTAGCTGTTCATCTGTGTAAGAACCCAGCAACTTGTTATCATCAATTGTAAGAAATTTATTGTAGATATTATCGTAGTTTGATTTTCTATGTTTTTCTAATTGGTGTTTAGTGGGCTGTTGCTGCAATACTGTACAGTTTGGATGTGAAATGTAAACCTATTTTGGACCGAAAGTACTAGATTGGGTTTTAAAACATACACCTGAACAAGTAAAACACCCTAGTAATAAAAAACATTACATTTTCCATTTGAATCTGAGGTGATTCATCAATAGTAATAACTAAATAGACCCATAATCTTGTAACTACGAGCACCATTGCAAATAACAAGCACATACGCGTTTGTTTGCGCTAACTTGGTAGTGCGACAACTTCAAAAATTAAAGGGACCTGGACACTTGCACGTGGCAGGTGGGGTCCTACTTCCGGCTCGGGCCACTGGGTGGTTGATCTTAAAGGTGCATTCGGGCTCCTTTCCTTAGGAGGGCCAGTGTTATCACAAATGGTTGACCAACGGAAGTAGTCCCTAGTCTTTTCGGCTAGCGGACCGCCTTAGTAAAGTAGGGGACTGCCCTGGGTAACCCTGGGGCGGCGGACCTGACCCGCTCGGGAGGGCGGTGCAAAGGCCCCGATGATCTGGAAAAGCGCGTGGGGCCGGTATCCTGGGACCTGCACGATTGGTAGCCCTGCTAATTGAACAAACCTTACCAGGATGACTAGACCAAATTTGAAACTAAAATTTGTTGCTTGCAATGGTGTACTTAATTACAAGATTATGGGTCGGTTAAGATATTACTATTAATGAATCACCTCAGATTAAAAAAACAAATATATGTTTTACATAACTGTTATGTTTTACTTTATCAGTTGTATATACAGTAACCTCAAGCCTTGTGGTTTTATCTTGAAAATGTGTACAAGGCATAGCCTTAAAGGCAGTGGACACTATTGGTAATTACTCAAAATAATTATTGGCATAAAACGGTACTTTGTAACGCGTAATGGGGAGAGGTTGATGGTATAAAACATTGTGAAAAACAGCTCCCTCTGAAGTGACCTGGTTTTGGAGAAAGGAGTAATTTTCCACGAATTTGATTTCGAGACCTCAACTTGAAGTCTCAAAATCAACCATAAAGCGCACACAACTTCGTGTGACAAGGGTGTTTTTTTCTTTCATAGTTATCTCGCAACTCCGAAGACCGATTGAGCTCAAATTTCCACAGGCCAATGCCTTTATCAAATTCTGCCTGAAAATGTTGCTTTATCAAATCTTGCCTTAAAATGTGTGCAAGCTATTATAGTCTTGTGATTTTATCAAATTTTGCCTAAAATTGTGGCTTTATCAAATCTTGCCTGAAAATGTGTGCAAGGCCTTATGGTTTTATCAAATTTTGCCTGAAAATGTGGCTTTACGAAATTTTGCCTTAAAATGTGTGCAAGCTATTATAGTCTTATGATTTTATTAAATTTTGCCTAAAATTGTGGCTTTATCAAATCTTGCCTGAAAATGTGTGCAAGGCCTTATGGTTTTATCAAATTTTGCCTGAAAATGTGGCTTTATGAAATTTTGCCTTAAAATGTGTGCAAGGCTATAGCCTTATGGTTTTTATCAAATTTTGCCAGAAAATGTGGCTTACTCAAATTTTCCATGAAAATGTGTGCAAGGCTTATGGTTTTTATCAAATTTTGGCTGAAAATGTGGCTTTATCAAATATTCTATGAAAATGTGTGCAAGGCTTACATGGTTTTTATCAAATTTTGCCTGAAAATGTGGCTTTATCAAATTTTCCATGAAAATGTGTGCATGGTTTATGGTTTTTATCAAATTTTGGCTGAAACTGTGGTTTTATCAAATTTTCCATGAAAATGTGTGCAAGGCTATAGCCTTATGGTTTTTATCAAATTTTGCCTGAAAATGTGGCTTTATCAAATTTTCCATGAAAATGTGTGCAAGGCTATAGCCTTATGGTTTTTATCAAATTTTGCCTGAAAATGTGGCTTTATCAAATTTTCCATGAAAATGTGTGCAAGGCTATAGCCTTATGGTTTTATCAAATTTTGGCTGAAAATGTGGCTTTATCAAATTTTCCATGAAAATGTGTGCAAGGCTATAGCCTTATGGTTTTTATCAAATTTTGCCTGAAAATGTGGCTTTATCAAATTTTCCATGAAAATGTGTGCAAGGCTATAGCCTTATGGTTTTTATCAAATTTTGCCTGAAAATGTGGCTTTATCAAATTTTCCATGAAAATGTGTGCAAGGCTATAGCCTTATGGTTTTTATCAAATTTTGCCTGAAAATGTGGCTTTATCAAATTTTCCATGAAAATGTGTGCAAGTGCCTTATGGTTTTTATCAAATTTTGGCTGAAAATGTGGCTTTATCAAATTTTCCATGAAAATGTGTGCAAGGCTATAGCCTTATGGTTTTTATCAAATTTTGCCTGAAAATGTGGCTTTATCAAATTTTCCATGAAAATGTGTGCAAGGCTATAGCCTTATGGTTTTATCAAATTTTGGCTGAAAATGTGGCTTTATCAAATTTTCCATGAAAATGTGTGCAAGGCTATAGCCTTATGGTTTTTATCAAATTTTGCCTGAAAATGTGGCTTTATCAAATTTTCCATGAAAATGTGTGCAAGGCTATAAGCCTTATGGTTTTTATCAAATTTTGCCTGAAAATGTGGCTTTATCAAATTTTCCATGAAAATGTGTGCAAGGCTATAGCCTTATGGTTTTTATCAAATTTTGCCTGAAAATGTGGCTTTATCAAATTTTCCATGAAAATGTGTGCAAGGCTATAGCCTTATGGTTTTTATCAAATTTTGCCTGAAAATGTGGCTTTATCAAATTTTCCATGAAAATGTGTGCAAGTGCCTTATGGTTTTTATCAAATTTTGGCTGAAAATGTGGCTTTATCAAATTTTCCATGAAAATGTGTGCAAGGCTATAGCCTTATGGTTTTTATCAAATTTTGCCTGAAAATGTGGCTTTATCAAATTTTCCATGAAAATGTGTGCAAGGCTATAGCCTTATGGTTTTTATCAAATTTTGCCTGAAAATGTGGCTTTATCAAATTTTCCATGAAAATGTGTGCATGGTTTATGGTTTTTATCAAATTTTGGCTGAAACTATGGTTTTATCAAATTTTGTCTGAAAATGTGTGCAAGGTTTATACATGTATATAAGGCTATTTAAATAGTTTGGTTTTGTGTGTACGAAAATAAAGGCTACTCTTTAGGGGCGAATCAATTTATGCTTTGGTTGCCCCGAAGTGAAAGACTAATATCTCATTATTACTTGAGTCGTCTAGTTGGCTGCCATATTTGAGCACAGTGCAGCAATGGGTGTGTATTATTTTTACACCTAATTTCATATGCGCAAAATTACTTGGCTAAAAGCGACTTTATACACACCCAATTGCATTGTAGTTAAACATGGTGGCCTGAGGGTCCATCTTAACTCGATGGAACCCACCCCCACACTGTAGGGGGGGGGGGGGCTAACATTGGTCCTTATAGTGTGGAGGTGGGTTCCATCGAGATAAGATGGGCCTTCCATATTTGAATTGGGGGGGGGGGGGGGGAGTGGGTGTTGATGCAAATAAAACACAAGTTACAAGGAGAGTTCTGTTCAATTTTTTATTGCAAATTTTGGCCAAAAAAAAAGCTGAGTCGTGCAAACACCTGTGCCTGTTGGTGGACCCCCTCGGCCACCTGGAACTTGTGATGGTCTAAAGGTCCAAGTGCAATGGTTGATATGTTCTCTGTTCAGTGAAGTTCAATTAGATGCGCTACTAGTGGTTTGTAACAACGATGTACTGTCTTACAAATCTAACGAGCTAGACGCAATTTAGCGGTTTGTTTTAGACGCAGAAGTGTTGAGCAGAAGGTAGTTGTTGCTTGCTTAAATGAAATGGTGCCCTCAAGAGTGCTTAGGATTTCACCGATTGTGGTTTCGCAACCAAGCTGCACTGGTGGTGCTAAGAGGTGTCGACACTTGTTCCAATGGGATCCTAACTCGACGGATGATGACAACTTCTATCCAGATGATGATGTGCTGGTCGGAGAAACAAGTTCTGTAATGGCCAGTAATTTAGTAACCAATTGTGTGTAAAGCAAGTTGCCGAATTCTTCAAACGTCAAAAATTTGTTCAGCAGTTTGAGCATTAGTAGTGATTTTTTTCTCACTGCATGTTTGCCAATAAATGATACTGGAGATGACATTGGATCAATATTATGTCTACCATCCCTAAACAAAATGACCTTGACCAAATATTTCAACGGGGTTAAGATTAATTGTGATAAATTCACCACTCAAAGACAGTATGGGTCGTCACCAAACATGTCTTTTTGTAGACGATACGCAACAGCAGTGGAAGTATGGGTAATTCAAAACACAGGTGGAAAGTGTGGAGAATACGCAACACAAGGGGAAGTATGGATACTTCAAAACACAGGTGAAAGTGTAGAGAATACGCAACACCAGGGGTATTATGGGCAATTCAAAACACAGGTGAAAGTGTGGAGAATACGCAATTAAGACCAGGGGAAGTATGGGTAATTCAAACCACAGGTGAAAGTGTAGAGAATACACAATACCAGGGGAATTATGGGTAATTCAAAACACAGGTGAAAGTGAAGAGAAAAGGCAACACCAGGGGTATTATGGGTAATTCAAAACACAGGTGAAAGTGTAGAGAATACGCAATGCCAGGGGAATATGGGCAACTCAAAACACAGGTGAAAGTGTGGAGAATACGCAATTAAGACCAGGGGAAGTATGGGTAATTCAAACCACAGGTGAAAGTGTAGAGAATACGCAATACCAGGGGAATTATGGTTAATTCAAAACACAGGTGAAAGTGAAGAGAATACGCAACACCAGGGGGGAATTATGGGTAATTCAAAACACAGGTGAAAGTGTAGAGAATATGCAATGCCAGGGGAATATGGGCAATTCAAAACACAGGTGAAAGTGTGGAGAATACGCAATGAAGACCAGGGGAAGTATGGGTAATTCAAACTACAGGTGAAAGTGTAGAGAATACGCAATACCAGGGGAATTATGGGTAATTCAAAACACAGGTGAAAGTGAAGAGAAAAGGCAACACCAGGGGTATTATGGGTAATTCAAAACACAAGTGAAAGTGTAGAGAATACGCAATACCAGGGGAATTATGGGCAATTCAAACACAGGTGAAAGTGTAGAGAATAGGCAACACCAGGGGAATTACGGGTAATTCCAAACACAGGTGAAAGTGTGGAGAATACGCAACACAAGGGGAAGTATGGATAATTCAAAACACAGGTGAAAGTGTAGAGAATACGCAATGCCAGGGGAATTATGGGCAATTCAAACACAGGTGAAAGTGTAGAGAATAGGCAACACCAGGGGAATTACGGGTAATTCAAAACACAGGTGAAAGTGTTGAGACTACGCAATGCCAGGGGAATATAGGCAATTCAAAACACAGGTGAAAGTGTGGAGAATACGCAATAAAGACCAGGGGAAGTATGGGTAATTCAAACCACAGGTGAAAGTGTAGAGAATACGCAAAACCAGGGGAATTATGGGTAATTCAAAACACAGGTGAAAGTGTAGAGAATATGCAATGCCAGGGGAATATGGGCAATTCAAAACACAGGTGAACGTGTGGAGAATACGCAATAAAGACCAGGGGAAGTATGGGTAACTCAAAACACAGGTGAAAGTGTAGAGAATACGCAAAACCAGGGGAATTATGGGTAATTCAAAACACAGGTGAAAGTGAAGAGAATACGCAAAACCAGGGGAATTATGGGTAATTCAAAACACAAGTGAAAGTGTAGAGAATACGCAATACCAGGGGAATTATGGGCAATTCAAACACAGGTGAAAGTGTAGAGAATAGGCAACACCAGGGGAATTACGGGTAATTCCAAACACAGGTGAAAGTGTGGAGAATACGCAACACAAGGGGAAGTATGGATAATTCAAAACACAGGTGAAAGTGTAGAGAATACGCAATGCCAGGGGAATTATGGGCAATTCAAACACAGGTGAAAGTGTAGAGAATAGGCAACACCAGGGGAATTACGGGTAATTCAAAACACAGGTGAAAGTGTTGAGACTACGCAATGCCAGGGGAATATAGGCAATTCAAAACACAGGTGAAAGTGTGGAGAATACGCAATAAAGACCAGGGGAAGTATGGGTAATTCAAACCACAGGTGAAAGTGTAGAGAATACGCAAAACCAGGGGAATTATGGGTAATTCAAAACACAGGTGAAAGTGTAGAAAATATGCAATGCCAGGGGAATATGGGCAATTCAAAACACAGGTGAAAGTGTGGAGAATACGCAATAAAGACCAGGGGAAGTATGGGTAATTCAAACCACAGGTGAAAGTGTAGAGAATACGCAAAACCAGGGGAATTATGGGTAATTCAAAACACAGGTGAAAGTGTAGAGAATATGCAATGCCAGGGGAATATGGGCAATTCAAAACACAGGTGAAAGTGTGGAGAATACGCAATAAAGACCAGGGGAAGTATGGGTAACTCAAAACACAGGTGAAAGTGTAGAGAATACGCAAAACCAGGGGAATTATGGGTAATTCAAAACACAGGTGAAAGTGAAGAGAATACGCAAAACCAGGGGAATTATGGGTAATTCAAAACACAGGTGAAAGTGTAGAGAATACGCAAAACCAGGGGAAGTATGGGTAATTCAAAACACAGGTGAAAGTGTAAAAAATATGCAATGCCAGGGGAATATGGGCAATTCAAAACACAGGTGAAAGTGTGGAGAATACGCAATAAAGACCAGGGGAAGTATAGGTAATTCAAACCACAGGTGAAAGTGTAGAGAATACGCAAAACCAGGGGAATTATGGGTAATTAAAAACACAGGTGAAAGTGTAAAGAATACGCAATGCCAGGGGAATATGGGCAATTCAAAACACAGGTGAAAGTGTGGAGAATACACAATTAAGACCAGGGGAAGTATGGGTAATTCAAAACACAGGTGAAAGTGTAGAGAATACGCAATACCAGGGGAATTATGGGCAATTCAAAACACAGGTGAAAGTGTAGAGAATACGCAATGCCAGGGGAATATGGGTAATTCAAAACACAGGTGAAAGTGTAGAGAATACGCAATACCAGGGAATTATGGGTAATTCAAACACAAGTGAAAGTGAAGAGAATAGGCAACACCAGGGGAATTATGGGTAATTCAAAACACAGGTGGAAGTGTAGAGAAGACGTATGCCAGGGGAATTATGGGTAATTCAAAACACAGGTGATAGTGAAGAGAATACGCAATACCAGGGGAATTATGGGTAATTCAAAACACAGGTGAAAGTGTAGAGAATACACAATACCAGGAGAATTATGGGTAATTAAAAACACAATGAAAGTGTAGAGAATACGCAACACCAGGGGAATTATGGGTAATTCAAAACACAGGTGAAAGTGTAGAGAATACACAACACCAGGGGAATTATGGGTAATTCAAAACACAATAAAAGTGTAGAGAATACGCAACACCAGGGGAAGTATGGGTAATTCAAAACACAGGTGAAAGTGTAGAGAAGACGTATGCCAGGGGAATTATGGGTAATTCAAAACACAGGTGATAATGAAGAGAATACGCAATACCAGGGGAATTATGGGTAATTCAAAACACAGGTGAAAGTGTAGAGAATACACAATACCAGGAGAATTATGGGTAATTAAAAACACAATGAAAGTGTAGAGAATACGCAGCACCAGGGGAATTATGGGTAATTCAAAACACAGGTGAAAGTGTAGAGAATACACAACACCAGGGGAATTATGGGTAATTCAAAACACAATAAAAGTGTAGAGAATACGCAACACCAGGGGAAGTATGGGTTATTCAAAACACAGGTGAAAGTGTAGAGAATACACAACACCAGGGGAATTATGGGTAATTCAAAACACAATAAAAGTGTAGAGAATACGCAACACCAGGGGAAGTATAGGTAATTCAAAACACAATAAAAGTGTAGAGAATACTCAACACCAGGGGAAGTATGGGTTATTCAAAACAATGAAAGTAGAGAGAATACGCAACACCGGGGGAAGTATAGGTAATTAAAAATACAGGTGAAAGTGTAGAGAATACGCAACACCTGGGGAAGTAATGGGTACTTCAAAACACAATGAAATTGTAGAGAATAAGTAACACCAAGGGGAGTATGGGTAATTCAAAACACAATGAAAGTGTAGAGAATACGCAACACCAGGGGAAGTATGGGTAATTCAAAACACAGGTGAAAGTGTAGAGAATACGCAACACCAGGGGAAGTATGGGGTATTCAAAACACAATGAAAGAGTAGAGAATATGCAACCGTTGACCTCTTTTAAAAAACAATCAATTCGAATGATACAAATCCAATGTCATCTTTGGTATCAAAAGGCAATAAAATGGTTGTTCTTACTATATATTTTTGATGTAAAGTGGCATGACCAAGCAGAACCTGTTTCTCCAGCCATCATATCATCAACTGAATAGAAGTCCTCATCATCCACCAAGTCCAGATTCCATTGGCTCAAGCAAAGACATCTCAAGGCACCTTTGATGATCTTGAAAGATCCCCAGTTCAAACCTGTTTACTAGAGAACAAAAGAGTGACGTGACCAACAAAAGGCTAAATAATAAGGGGCCCTCATCCCGACGTCTTGAGAGATCTTGCCGAACCAAACGTTTTAGGGACCAACCACTACTTTCCAGCTCGGAATGCGCTAGTATGTATGCATCCAAAAATTGCTTAGCTCTAGCTCATCAAATTTGTAAGGCATTACACCAGTGGAACAAAACACTAGTGGTTCATCTAATTGAACTTCAGTGAACAGAGAACATACCTTCCATTGCACCCAGACCAGCAGGACCAACACTTGTTCCAGGCAGCCGAGGGGGTCCACCAACAGGCACAGGTGTTTGCACAACTCTGCGAGTTTTTCAGAGGGTTTGGATGAGGCCCTAACATACATGTTAAACTAATCAGAATGAGCTGCTCCTACACAATGAGTCCAAAAGGTTTTTCTGTGGTTTTACCTTGAACTCTGAAAAATATTCTCAATATCTTTCAGAGGTAAAAACGTAATGAAAAAAGTACAATAAGTAAGGGAATTTTATCATTGTGATTGATAGAAATTTCCATATCTATGTAAGATATTAAAGTTTCCATAATTTTGCTCAATTTCTGACAAACGTTGGCAACTTTTCTAATAAATATAATCAACACCTTTTAAAAACACTGAAATTTAACCCCCCCCCAAAAAAAAAAAAGTTTTATCAGTCCTTTTTTGGATGGAAAAGTGTATAATTATCTCTGCACAAGATCCTGAGATTTCAATAATTTCGTTTTTATGTGTGCAAAATTTCTGCAACAATGACTTTGATAGCGAGAAAATTCATTATTTAAATTAAAACAACTCTTTTCCATGGTCTCATTCTTTGGTAGGAGCAACTCGTACATTAAAACTTAATACACTTAAATAATAACACAAAGACATATGATTCAGAAAAGGCTGTTAGGGTTTTCTCTTCAATTCTTAGCGTCTAAAATTTCTGCAAACATTTGTTTGAAATTTCTCTGAACAGTTTTAATCAGAGTGCTCTCTGAATGGTAAAACTGTTTCCCAAGAAGACAATCAGAGTGCCCTGATTATCCTCAAGGAAAGGTAACAATTATATGTTAATCCAAAAGTTCTGCAAACTTTTTTTCAAAATGCTTATGAACAGATTCAATCAGAGTGCTCTCTGACTGTTTCCCAATCAGAGTGCCCCCATTATCTGCAAGGGAACATTTTTCTGTGATATTCTAAGAATTTTTATTTACTTTGTATGTATGCCTTTATTGGAATCATACACCTTTGTGAGGATAAGGGATGGATCTTGGGACAAAAGGGAAATACTTTAGTGATTCACCACACAGGGAGAAGTGTGAGAAATCTAAACACAAGTCAAAGTGGTTACTTTCACCATACAAGGGGTAGTATGGATAGTTCACCACAAAGATAACATGTGAGTAACTCCCAACACAAGGAGAAGTGTCATTTACCACAGTGTAAGGAATAGGTTGATCACCACACAAAGGAAAGTGTGAGTAGTTAACCACACAAGATTATTGGCACAACCTGAAACATTTACTATAGCTAAACTAGACTAATTTTTACTTTGACTCCTAAGTTTTATACTTAAATTGACACAGACTACTTTGACAATAAGAGGAGACTTCAAAGCATTTTATGTATGCGTCGATTAACACACAAAGGAGGTTTGAGTGATTTGCTACACAAGGGAATGTTTAGATGATTCAAGGGAAGTTTGAGTGTAAACATTATATTATACTCAAGGGAAATATGGGCAGTGTAATGTCTTGAAGGGTACAATCACTGTATGGGGTGGTGGTCTCTATATGCATTATTCATTAGTTGGATCATGATATTGGAATGTGGATGAGAAACACATGTCTATAGATTGGGTTACTTTATCAGTAGTGCAAGGATACTACATTCAGAAGGGTATCAAGAGTATACAACACAAGTGGAAGTGTTGGTGACTTTACTGTGAGGGAATTATGGGTAGTTCACCACAGTGTCGGTACTGATAACCTGCCATAGAAGGGAAGCTTTGATACTTTATCACACATGTAAAAGTGTTGATAACTCATCATAAAAGGAAAGCGTCGATAATTCATCACACAAGTGAAAGTGTTGATAACTCATCAATAAAAGTGAAGCATTGATAATTTGTCACACATGTGAAAGTGTTGATAACTCATCATAAAAGTGAAGCATTGATAATTCATCACACATGTGAAAGTGTTGATAACTCATCCTAAAAGTGAAGCATTGATAATTTATCACACATGTGAAAGGGTTGATAACTCATCGTAGAAGGAAAGCATTGATAATTTATCACGCAAGTGAAAGTGTTGATAACTCATCATAAAAGGCAAGCATTGATAATTTATGAAAGGAAAGCATTGATAATTTATCACACCAATGAAAGTGTTGATAACTCATCATAAAAGGAAAGCATTGATAATTTATCACACAAGTGAAAGTGTTGATAACTCATCATTAAAGGGAAGCATTGATAATTTATCACACATGTGAAAGTGATGATAACTCATCATTAAAGGGAAGCAATGATAATTTATCACACATGTGAAAGTGTTGATAACTCATCATAAAAGGAAAGCATTGATAATTTATCACACAAGTGAAAGTGTTGATAACTCATCATTAAAGGGAAGCATTGATAATTTGTGAAAGTGTTGATCACTTCGCACAAAAAGGGGAAGCATTGGTAATTCATCATCTAGTATTGTGAATCAACAGATTATTGGAATATGCCTAAAATGATTTATCAACAACATTTTAAAACTAAATACACACTAGATGAAATGTCAAATTTTCTTTGACACCTAGCGAACCTATTTAGACACTAAAGTGTCACCTATTTCAGACATGGACTCCCAAAGTATTCCCTGGAACAGGCACAGCAAGATTTTGTACTGTGTTTTTTTCTTTGACACCAAATGAAACTGTTTAGACACAAAAGTGTCACCTACTTCAGACATGCAACTCTGTATTTTGACAACAAAATTTGTATTTCCAGAAACAGGCACAGCAAGTTTTTGTACTGTGTTTTTTTAATTATCAATGGCTGAGCAAACCAAAACCCCAAAAGTCAGCTGATCGGCTGAAAAGTTGCATGGCTGCTAACTGCTGATATATGAGATGGGCGAAAACCCCACCTACCTAATACCCTCTGGGGAAAAAAGTCCCATCCGGCTCCACTATATGGCAACCAAGTTTGTCAACTCCATACATCAGCACATCTAAGTTGTATAGCCTAAATGAATGAGCTAGAATAGTGACAAAAAACATTACTACATAAGCTAAGCCTTGTACGTTTCAACTTGGAACTTTGATTTGGATGATTCACCACACAAGAAAAGTATGAGTGATTCACCATGGGTAAATACAGGTAGATCACCACACAAGGAAAGTATGAATGATTCACCATGGGTAAATATAGGAAGATCACCACACAAGGAAAGTATGAATGATTCACCATACAAGGAAAGCAAAGGTAGATCACCACACATGGAAAGTATGAATGATTCACCATGGGTAAATACAGGTAATTCACCACACAACCACGGGTAAATATAGGTAGATCACCACACAAGGAAAGTATGAATGATTCACCATGGGTAAATACAGGTAGATCACCACACAAGGGAAGTATGAATGATTAATGGGTAAATATAGGTAGATCACCACACAAGGAAAGTATAAATGATTAACCACGGGTAAACATAGGTAGATCACCACACAAGGAAAGTATGAATGCTTCACCATACAAGGAAAGTAAAGGTATATCACCACACAAAGAAAGTATGAATTATTCACCATACAAAAAGGTAAATATAGGTAGATCACCACACAAGGAAAGTATGAATGATTCACGACACTCAGGATGTGCACATCAATCTTGCAGACAATGATGCTCCTTAAGTAAAGCGTTCATTATCTTGTTAAAAAATAGATTAAACCTTCAGATCCATCCCAGATACTAGCAGTTACAAATTAAAAGCTACAAACACTAAAGTACTGTTGACCAACACTGCATCTTCACTGGTGATGGACTGGAACTTGAATGGAGATCCGACACTCTCTGTCTGGAATAGTTGATCTCTACAGGATGAAAGAAAGAAACAAAGAAAGAAATTAGACGTTTACTTCAATTTTTTTCTCCATTTGATGACCGGTTAACTTCTATTTACAAAGTTTTGCCTCAAGGTGGCTAATTGAAGAACTTGAAATCAGGAAAAGCCCAGAGAAATTACACGTTTGTCATCAGTAAAATATCATCAGAGTTGATCATACCTTTGATTGTATTAGATCCATGTAGTCTACTCTTCAAGGTGTAGTTTGGGGCCTCTGTCTTCTATTACCGTTAGGCTGTCTCTCCATAAGGCTTGAAGAAGACGGTTGGTGGACTCTTGAGCAGAGTAGGGGTGTCTCTGGAGAAGGCTTGAGCAAGACGGTTGGTGGACTCTTGAGGGTTTGCTTCTCCAAGGGGTCCACCTGCAAAGGATGACCCAGTGGTTTGAGTTCATCAGGATGCCTCTCACCTTCGTCTCAGGATTCTGTTTTGTAATTCATGGATCCTGTTTGACAAAAAAAGAAATAAATTCATGCAGGATTACAGTCTTCGCCACACAATTAAGAATGCGCTTGGCAGTCATAACCACGAACTGTTTTAGTTATTAAGCCGGTGATCAACCAAAAGCAAGTTCAATCAAATCAGTTGTTTTATGCCGTGAAAATGCACCCCATACAGTTGTAAACACTCTCAATCTCAGTTTGTGGGAAAGGTTTGATCATAGTTTGTATTGACAGTGATCAAAGTGTCATGGTCAAGCAGTTGAGAGCACTTGACTTATTAAGCTCTGGTGTTTTTGATCATCAGAGTGTGGGTTCGAGTCCCAGCTGTGGCACTTGATCATAAGTGAGTGTTTTCCCTGGCTGTAATGAAGGTGGTATACCATTCAAACTGATAATAAATTGCAGCAAAAACATGATTGCATTGCTCAATTACATCAATACAAACCAAATTGATACATGCTCATTTTCCCCTAACAGAGGTCGCTGGCCAAAATATACCAGAAAGGCAAATTTTTACTGCTTGGTGGTGGTTGGCAAAAATGTGAGGGAGCGGGTCGCGGCAGTAGCGACATGGAACGTCTTATGTTTTTTATCAGGCCTTGAATTACACGGCGGCCACGACCGCGTGCCCCTCGAAAAAATACTATTTTCGCGACCAAAACTGCCGTGCCCTTTCTCCCGGATGGCCTTTGTGCCCTTTTTTAACCCAAGCTCAATATTTTTTTTATTGAATGACACAAACATTTTGTTTTTGGCCGACTACTTACGGCCTCAATAATTATACAGTGAACTATATTCAGCAGCCATGGTATTCATTGTTCACAAGCGCATAAACAGAGATCGTGCTGAGTCATCGCACACGCTAGCGCAAACCTGCATCGCATATAATCCACACACCCAAATATCTGACGTCCCGATTTCACAATGAACCAGTCTAACGTCTGACACAATCCATTGGTAAACAGAGGGCGCTGTTGTTAAAATGCCCATATATATGGTATCGTCCGTTTAGTGAATGGACAACAAATAACGGTGAATGAAAGAACTCTTGGAAAATGTGTTTACAAAGGAATTTGGCAAAATAAAGATGCAAAAAGAGCGGTTGAGGAGAGATGTAATTTTTTAAGATGAATTTGAGAACTATATGCCCCCAAATGCATAAACTCAACTTTTTGTGATGTTTTGTGGTCTTCGTCATAGATATTAAATAAAAAAAATTTTTTTTTACTTGTCTTCTTTTGACAGAATCTTTTGGTTTCTTTATGAATAAGATATGATTTATCAATATCTTATTAATAAAAACCTGTTTCATTGGGTTTACCACCCATAGGGAAACCTCAGGCAATTTTTTAAATTTTTAATTTACTTGTTTAAAAAGGCTTGTGACCCGTTTGATTATATCTTACTGGCGTTTGCGCCTTCTTTAGTTTTACACTTTTGGCCTTGGTGCCCTTTTAACTGGCCTTGGTGTTCTCCAAAATTTGACTTGCTCCAGGCCAAAGTGGCCTTACACTAAACAAAATTGTAATTCCAGGCCTGTTGAACGGAAAGGGAGAAAACAATGTTTATCGAACCTTCAGATCCTTGAGATTGCCAACGCTCATGCTTTCGGCTTGGGCGGAGGATCAGTTGACCCTTGGCCTGAGAGGAGGAGGGGTGTCTCTGAAGAAGGCTTGAGCAAGACGGTTGGTGGACTCTTGAGGGTTTGCTTCTCCAAGGGGTTCACCTGCAAAGGATGACCCAGTGGTTTGAGTCCATCAGGGTGCCTCTTATCATCATCTCAGGATTCTGTTTAGTCATACATGGATCCTGTTTGACAAAAAAGAAATAAATACATGCAGGGTTACAGTCTTTGCCACCCAATCAAGAACACAATTGGCGGTCATAACCACTAACTGTTTTGGTTATTGGCCAGTGTTCAACCAAAAGCAAGTTTAATCAAAACAGTTGTTTTATGCCGTGAAAATGCACCCCATACAGTTGTAAGCACCCTCAATCTCAGTTTGTGGGAAAGATTTGATCATAGTTTGTATTGACAGTGATCAAAAGTGGCAGGTCATGGTCAAGCAGTTGAGAGCACTTGACTTATTAAGCTCTGGCGATTTTGATCATCGGAGTGTGGGTTCGAGTCCCAGCTGTGGCACTTGATCATCAGTGAGTGCTTTTCCTAGCTGTAATGAAGGTGGTATACCATTCAAACTGATAATAAATTGCAGCAAAAACATGTATGCATCGCTCAGTTACATCAATACAAACCAAATTGATAAATGCTCATTTCCCCAAACATAGGTCGCTGACCAAAATATACCCTGAAAGGCAAATTTTTACTGCTTGGTGGTGGTTAGCCAAAATATGAGAGAGCAGGTCGCTGGCATTATAGCGACATGGAATGCTTATGTTTGAATGAAAAGGGGGAGCAATGTTTATCGAACCTTCAGATCCTTGAGATTGCCAACTTTCATGCTTTCGGCTTGGGCGGAGGATCAGTTGACCCTTGGGAGGAGTAGGAGTGTCTCTGGAGAAGGCTTGAGCAAGACGGTTGGTTGACTCTTGAGGGTTTGCTTCTGCAAGGGGTTCACCTGCAAAGGGTGACCCAGTGGTTTGAGTTCATCAGGGTGCCTCTTCTCAGGATTCTGTTCTGTCATACATGGATCCTGTTTGGACAGAAATGAAATAAGAACAATTAAATACATGAAGGGTTAAGGTCTTTTTGCCTCACACTCATAAATACCTCAGAAAGTTTCACTATTGGTGGAGAGCGCGTCACGTGGGGGTGTTTAAACAGTTGATAATGATCAGCATGCGCTAGTCTTGGTGCAAGACGTTTTATGTACAGGCGATGCAGCGCTGTTGGTGAGTTGGCCGCATTGTGTATCAAAGGAAAACGAGAAACGTCTTGCACCAAAACTACGCGCACGAAGGGATCTGAAAACTGTCGTCTCAGTTATAACAATGCAACACACGGACGTACAGAGCTCAAGCATGTCGGAAAATGGAAAGAAAAAAGGTTTTTACAGAGTTTCTTACAATATTACGCTTTTATCCAAAAAGGCATTTATGAATGGGAATAGAAGAGAAGTGATTCGTTCTAAAACTGCCGGTTAAAACCTTGCAGGGTCATTGCCGTGCGATAGATGCCCTCACCTTCGGCTCGGGCCTTTATCACATGGCACAGCTCTGCCGGTTTTATACGACCATTTAAAGAGAACGTTTGGTAATTGTCAAAGACCAGTCTTCTCACTTGGTGTATCCCAACATAAGCATAAAATAACAAGCCTGTGAAAGTTTGAGCTAAATTGGTAATCGAAGTTGCGAGAAAATGATGAGAAAAAACACCCTTGTTGGACGCATTTGTGTGCTTTCAGATAGGAATAAAAGTCTTTTATTATTTTAGTGAGAAATTACCTCTTTCTCAAAATCTATGCTACTTTAGATGGAGCCGTTTCTCACAATGTAGAATACCATCAACAGCTCTACAATGCTTGTTACCAAATCAGTTTTTAATGGAACATTTGTTTTGAGTAATTACCAAACATGTACCTTTCCTTTAAGAACTTGTCGCTACCCTTTTGTTCCCTTAAAAATACAGATGTAAGAATTCTTAATCTCAATTTGTGGGAAAGTTTTGATTTGGTATTGACAGAGTGATTAAAGTGGGGTGGTGTGGTCCAGCCATTAAGAGCACCACACTCATGGAATTTCTGATCATCAGAGGGTGGGTTGGAGTCCTAGCTGTTGCACTTCTTCTTCTTCTTCCGTAAAAGTACAGTCCACCATCTGGTGTATTATGTACTGTGGTTGATGTGTGCATGCGAGGGTGTGGATATACGTTATACAGTGCAGGTGGGTGAACAGTGAACGTAGATTGCGGCTTAAAACAGCTCAAGCTGACCTAGCGGAGCTGGACAGACTGTACACTTGTGTCCTTGACCAAGATATAATATTGGTAATTGCTTCATCAAAAATATGAGTGAGCTTTTCACCGGGAATAGTGACATGGGACGCTTCATGTTTTAATGGGTGCGGGGAAACAATGTTATCATACCTTTGAATCCTTGAGATTGCCAACGTTCATGCTTGGGGCTTGGATGGCGGTTCGGTCGACTCTTTGGCAGATGATGATTCAGATATTCTGCAGAAGGTGACACAGCTCCATGATTACAGAGGGGTGCCCTCTAAGGAACAGCTCAGGTTCCTGTTTCATTGCTGATGGATTTATCTGTTGAGCAAAAAAAGAATGAAATGAAAATACAAGTTTCCAGAATTTATTTCACAGAGCTGTCTTGTGAGTAAAATAAGCAGCTATTTGTAATGGCCCCTTGCCACAGCACACGCAGCTACTGTCTGCCATCCTCACCATTTGGGAGTCAAATTGCAAAGTAAAAATAATGGTAAACGTGTTATCACCCTGTCGTGTGTGACAACAACGCTGTGTTTAGCTTAAGCGGCTCCCACTCCTCCCCCCGCCCCCCGCCAAAAAAAACCCAAGAGTTTTGTGAAATCTGCCGTCAAAGTGCTATTAAGTAAACAGACAAATTTAACTGTAAAAAAATAACTGTTGTGTATGTTACAGGTATGGCTGGTAGTGCTTGTGTTGGAACCACACAGGAACCCCTTAGAACTTTCAAACATTAACAACAAAAAATATGATTTACAAGAAAAATATTAACATTTCTGTCTGATTGCTATTTCATTTTCGAGTAACAAGGAGCTGAAATCTCAGCATCACCATTGGGTGACTATAAGTTTTATAACAATAACAAAGTGTCCGCCTAAAGCCTGACCCTAAAGCCTGAAAAAAAAAAAAAATGAATTAAGTTAAATTAATTTGGCTGTTTTGTTTCGACACTTCTTGAATAACAATTTTCTCCATAAAATTATTTTTAACACCAAGTAAAAGGCTGATTAGCACAAGGGAAATTTACTTTTGCATAGGTAAATTTAGCCTTGTCCAAGGTTCTTTACGCAAGCAACAGCCCGCTTACATTTAATTTTTGTCTCCCTTTATTGATCGGTTTGCTTCTATTTACAAAATTTTGCCTCAAGGTGGCTTCGAGAAGATCTTGAAATCAGTAAAAGTACAGAGAAATCACACGTTTGTTATCAGTAAAATATCATCAGAGTTCATCATACCTTTGATTGTTGATCATTGTAGTCTACTCTTCAAGGTGTAGTTTGGGTCTCTGTCTTCTAGCAGGGTGTCTCTCTAGAAGGCTTGAAGAAGACGGTTGGTGGCCTCTTGAGCGGAGTAGGGGTGTCTCTGAAGAAGCCTGGAGCAAGACAGTTGGTTGACTCTTAAGGGTTTGCTTCTCTCCAAGTGGTTCACCTGCAAAGGATGACCCAGTGGTTTGAGTTCATCAGGGTGCCTCTTATTATCATCTCAGGATTCTGTTTTGTCATACATGGATCCTGTTTGACAAAAAAAGAAATAAATACATGCAGGGTTAGTCTTTGACACACAATTAAGTATGCGTTTGGTGTAGTGCTGGGCGAATAGTGAAATTTTGGTACTCGGATACCGCTGGCCAACTATACAAAATTAACCGGATATTCGAATAATTTTTTTGCCGCTAGAGGGCGCTATTCAAAATAAAATAAAAAAAGGTTTAGTTTTAGACAGTGTTAGGAATAAGAAACAACCAAATCAATAACAACAACATCAAGACTAAAATTAAATTTCTTAAGTATGTTATGTTGTTATGAATAGTCTTGAGCGACACAATTCATTCATCAATTAGTTGCGACAATTTTTGTAGTAGTTGTGACTATAGACAGATTGCGCTCCGAGCGTCACGTGACCTATTGAGGGTATTAAACGTAAACAAACACGGCACACTGCATATAAGCGTACGTTAATAAAAGACATGTAGCCTACTGTTGCAATTCTTTTTTATAGAGAATTGTATCTTAATTGAACCAATGTCTGCATGGGGTGCATTTTCGCGAGCATAAAAAAACTGTTTTGGTTGAACTTGCTTTTGGTTGATCACTGGCCATTAACCAAAACAGTTAGTGGTTATGACCACCAAACTAGGCCTGGGCGAATAATTCAAATATCCGGTTAATGGCTAATAGGTTTTCCTATCCGTAACCGCGAATGCCTTTTTTTTTCTTAACCGGATATCCGCATAGGGTGCGAATAGCTATTTATAAACCGGATAGTTCTGTAATTACAACCAAGTAACCGGATATTCTTTAATATCCGAATATCCGCGGACATCGGGCGACAACTGAGTGATAGGAATATTTTGTCTGAATCCTTATGAAACTTCTATTAAGACAGCATAAAACAGCATAAATTAAGTAACTATGCTCACCTCCGTGAAGAGTTAAAACAATGACATTTCTGACGTAATTTGTTCAAAGATTACAAATGTTTTCCTTCACGTAGAGTCAATCACGATCAAAAGAAACAGCAAATCGCCATCTTTAAATTAGATGCGGTTATTTTTATGAATGAACCGAGTAACACTGTCTTAAACTAAACCTTTTTTTAACAGTAAAAAGTGAACATTCATTCCCGTTCCATAATTGTCTATTACGTCGAAACATGTGCCATGTTGGGTTGAACGCCTCATATGTGAATGGGCAACAGAGCAGAGGGAGCTATCTTGCGCACAATTAGACTGTTGCGCAAAAGTGTACGTGTGCATTTCATCACGGAATAGAGATTGTGTGCCACAGTGCCGCGATTCCTGTGAGACCAGGCGTGTGCATGACAAAGACTTCAAAGATAAAAGTTGATGTACATTGTAATGATGTGCACAAAACTTTAATTATTATGAATTCTTTAAGGAACTTGAATAAAAGTATAATGCCTAAATATTGATAAATCAGGTGAAAAAGTTGCCCATTTGGCCACACAGGGCGATTCAAAAATTTCTACTTCTACTTCTACTTCGATACTTGGCATAGTCCTTCAGTCAGGATATAAACGCCAAGGATAGCTGCTTATGTGCGGTGCCAAGTGTTGCAGGTGCATTTTATTGTACAAGGTGCGAGTAAAAAGTTGGGAGGTGGCTAAATAATTGTTTACGAGCTCATTCAAGGCCATTGGTAAAGTGTGAGGATCGCAAAAATGGGGATCATGAACTGTATGATAAATTAAAAGTAAGTACATGAATTTGTCACCAAAGTGCATAATTTTTGGAAAAGATCGTCTAAAATAATATGAAGATTAATCATACTCTGCCTTCAAATTGTGCATACTTTCTATTCCCCCTCGATCGTCACAGTTTAACTAACAAAGTTGTGATGATGATGGCGCACATGTTATTGCACATGCCTTTCCTACTCCTGCCGATAGGAGGCGCTATCTAATGAGACAATTTAACTCAATATGTTTCAAATTTTGCGCCGTCATGAAAAACACACAAACCACACTAAATTTCACAAACGCAGATTTCAACAGTATTTCAATTCTCTACACAGAGACTACCAACTCACCAGGTTAATTTGCGATGATTCAATTCATGAAGTCGTCTGTACAAACTGGAAAAACGGATAAGAAATCGCCAAAACAGCGAGGTCTTCAGTTCACGTAGCAAAATTTTCTTCCAATATGGCGGCCAGCTGCATGGTGCCCCGGAGTAAAATTGGGTTGGCAACGTTGTATATATTGTCTCACTGGTAGCCTGTTTCTAATGACGTCAGTATTTTCTATTGCCGGTGTCGGGATGCAATTATTTCCTCTATGCAGTACTATCCGGAGGACATTACTCCATGTTCAATAATGTCCGCTAGACGGTTTTGCATGCAATCGTGTCCGCCCAGACGCTGCTGCGTGATGCAATTGTGTCCGCCCCGTGCAAAACCGTCCTTGTAGTAAATTAAACGCCCTTGGTCAACGGACACGTTCTCAATTTAAAAAAAATTTTTTTTTAAAGCTAATTGCATGTCATGAATGACAATATGGGAAATGTTCGGCCGTTGGGTATTCGCTGCAATCATAACTAATACGTGAATATCTATGCTGCATATACGTAGGTTGCTTGGACGGTTTTTGCATAGCCCCGGACACGATTGCATATGCAAAAGTGTCCGCAGCGGACAGTATTGCATCGCGGACACAATTGCATCTGACACCGGTGCCGCGGGTACAAAATACTACGGAAGTGTACTCGGGATATAGGTTCCACTATTCCGCCAACTTGCCCATTTCTGCTTAGCAGAAAGTTTTCTGCTGAAACAGCTCTCTTATACGCCTCTCTCATTCACGAGGTACGTCATAATGCTAATCCAAACGTTTGCCCATGAGCCTCTGGGTAAGAATTATGACATCATGCATTTAAGAGAGGCGTGTAAGCGGATCCGTCTCTGCTCCACTGCAGCCCCTGACGTCATCTAATCGCCAATCATGCTAATTAGAGGGGCTTATGACACTAAGTTATAGCTGCAGGCACCCAAAGCAATTTTAATTCACAACACTAAAAAGAAAAAGACAAGTAAGCATTTTTGCTTATACAACCATTTTATTACAACATTATCCGAATGCATGTTGGCAAAAATATTCAATGACAATATTACGTTAACATTACAATAGTCTATCCAGTTGGCAATCACCAGAATCTGACGTCACAGTCACGTGGGTAATACGTAAGTCGAGAGAACGTCACACAACGTTACTGCAAATTTTTTTTTAGCAGATACTACCCCCATCCAATGAAGGAAAGTCCACAACTTAGACAAATATTCATATGTTGTGATGTTCTTGTCGGGAGTAATGGTTTATTGTGTTTGTCGGTAACCGCACAACCAGTGTCAACCACGTGACAAAAAGTTCCCGTCTTCCCCCGTCTGACTCCCGCCCCCCCCCCCCAAAAAAAAAGCGAAAAAAAGAAAGAAAGAAAGAGGGAGCGAATAAATAACCCAACTCCAAACAAAATATGAACAATAATATAGTTGCCAGGTACAAATGATTCGACATGATTCGACCCGAGGAAGTTAAAAACTTCATGAAAGTTGTATGAAAATAAGTATTCTAAAACCCAACAATGTCACAAAACCTTAACAACTTGATAAAAATCAATGTTGGAGTTTTTCACCCTTAATTTTGGATCGGCAGATTGTCTCCAGAAGAGTACAGTCGTCGGTACAATCATAGGTCTAGAGGGGGGGGGGGGGAGGCGAGGGGGCAACTGCCCTCCAAAATTCGGGGAAAAGTGGATACATAAACTTGGATTAGGAAAAAAATAACATCAGACTTTTACCCTGTATTAGCAATTAGTATGGCCCTACTTGTTCGTTTTTTTTTCTGTGTACATTGTATACAATTTCGAGCAAATCCACCCCTCTTTCACCCTTATAGAGTCCCCATCTAACCCCAAACGAGGCCGCGTAGGCGCAGCCACTGCAAGTGGTGGCGGACGCCCCCAATCCCAAATAGCCTCCTTTGGGGTAAGACTTATGACGTCACATAATCATAAACGAGTGCCCATTTCATAGAGCTGCACACCAGTATAATGGCTCCCGTCCAAACTACCATGGCCCAATTTAATAAAGCCTGTAACCACAAAAATTTGCTTAGCATGAAATTTCTTCCTTAACAAAAACAGGATTGCCAACCAATTTCCACGTGATTTTCAGGATAAGCAAACAACAGCTACATGCCAGTAACAAGCAATATGCAACAAATTAAAAATAGGTTGATAATCTTGGATTTTTTTTCAAGTAAGAAATTTCATGCTAAGCAACTGTTTGTGCTTACAGGCTCTATGACATTCGGCCCATGTCAAATGTACAACTTGTGACTGGTATTCTGCTCACATACATTGCTAAGGAAGCATATTCTGCAAAGCAGCTCTATAAAATTTGGCCGCTGACACAATATCATACATTACAAGCAAAGCACCTTTCATGTGTGTTTTTAGTAAACCCACATAATATATTTCGATTGAATCATCTAGAACTAACCACGTGACTGAATCGATGCTGGTAGTCTGGTGCATGAATTTGTCGTGAGTTCAAAGGCACTGGACACAACTGGTAATTACTCAAAATAATTGTTAGCACAAAAACTTATTTAATAACAAGCATGGAGAGCTGTTGATTGTAACACATTGTGAGAAACGGCTCCCTCTGAAGTAACGTAGTTTTCGAAGTAATTTGCCATTCAAATATTTGAAATTTACTTCGAGACCTCAGAATTAGGTTTTGAGGTCCGGAAATCAAGCATTTGAAAGCACACAACTTCGTGTGACAAGGTTGTTTTATTATCTCGCAACTTTTGACGACCAAAATGAGTTCAATTTTTCACAGGTTTTCTGTTTCTGTGCTGTTTCTGTGCATAATGTTAACGAGTGAGAAGACTGGTCTTTGACAATATTACCACAGGTGTCACGTGTCTTAAATACGTTGCTGAGTTGCAGCATGTTCGACAATCTCTACTTATTGACAACTGATTGAAATGTTGAACACTTTTGTTTCTTTCTTTCAGCGAGCATACTGCACTTTATGTTCATATATTCAAATGTATTTAAATATATTATAGTTTCTCCATAACGCAGTTCCCATCGTAAAGTCTGTTTTAATGTCATACAAGTCATCCGTCCACGTAAAACATTGTCATGTCGTCGTCGGTGTCACCACCCGCCCCTCCCCCGAAATACAAAAATATCTTTGTTAAAAAGATACTGTCGTCATAATATTTTGTCAAAACAAATTCTAGCCGAAAATGTTTTTTATGGTATCTGACTTTTCCCAGCGCAAGCGCACACTAACGGCTGTCGTGCTTCTTGAGCCGGTGTGGCAGGAGAATCTCCCCTTCAGTGTTTCTGTTTCCTATGGCGAACCTATAGCCCTTTTCGAACCCACGGTTTTCGACTTTGGATTCGGCTTCAGTCTTCTAGTATGTAAAGCCCTGAGCACGTACGCAAAGCACGCGCAATATTGTCAAAACAACTGCGGGGCCAAGCTATATATCCTGAGCCGAATCTGGAGCCGAAGCTGTGGTTTCGAAAAGGGCCTGTGTACACACTGCTTCTGATAGCGCCCTCTTTTAAATCATCCACATCCAGCTCATGTGAATCTCCGGAGGACAGAAAATCCCTGGGACACCGGAACGACTGATTCCGAGTCGCAGTAATAGTGTGCAGTCGTATCACGTAGTAGGGTCAGTGTACATGCCTCGTGTCAGCTTTCCAAAGAATCGAACATGGATCGCAAACATGAGACATCGCTCGAAGAACAAAACACGTGTATTCTCTTTTAGTCAAATGTCGACCCGCTGCTCTGGTGCCGTTTACGATTTCCGCAGTGTTCAATATGATGAGGGAATTCTAGATGATAACATCACATAATAGTGGTTGACTATCGGGCAGCCATTTTTTGTCGGTGTCATTGCTAAGTTTGGGTTTGATGAGGAACAACTGCGTTCTTGTTACTAATTTTTTGATTATTTTTTTGTATACGCAATTAACTTAACAGTTTTAGTGACGCCACCATGCAGAGCTAAACGGGTCAGTAAACCTTGGGGCAGTTCCGGTTTTTAGGTAAACAACAATTACTAAACTTATTGGAATTTAGGTAATAATTTCAGATGCTTTTACCTCTGTTTCAAATGTCTGTTTTAAGTGTATATGTGAAGCAGTTAATGCAACCCGCTATATGATTTTGATCTTGTATATGCTACACTGTAATTACACATAGAGCGTCATGCTAGCCGTTAAAGCTGACATTCTCGTAATACTGGTTATTACAGCTGAAATTCACGTAATATAGCGTTTGTTCTAATGAACTTGGTGCACATTATGAGCCGTTGTAGCAGAACACTGAGCAGACATAGTCATTGTAAGAAATAGCCCCTCTACCAACCCATATGGAAACCCACTGCACAAGTGCTGAATAATTTCCACAATTAACCGTAGTATGACGTATTAACTTACCAACATTAATACAACACCTTTATGTTGGACAATGGTGACAGTAGACTGTTAGTGGAGGCCTAACATCGCTTTAGTCTGGCGAACTATATTACTCCAAGTAAATACTGGTAAAGTACATGGACGGTATTAAAAGACATCGGATAACTGTTTAACAACCTCATTCTCAACCCACCGGTAGGTCTACACTGCACCATGGAGCTAGTTGCTCTCCATGGGATTGGGGTTGATTATTGATATACTGTGAGTAAGGTCGCGCGGTGAGTAAAAATTAACCAGACTACATTTTCAAAACATAAAACCAAGTTGGCCACATCATGATAAATGTATGTTGTCACATGGGACTGGGCCTGTGGTTCCTCAAGTTACATGACACTTGACAATCATTGCAAACAAACAAACAAACAAATCAAAACACCCTAACAAACAAATCAAAACAGGAAAATTCACCGCATAAAACGATCACGACCCATAACCAAAAAGATACCCTCCCCATTAATAACCCTAAGCACCCCATGTTTTATCCACACCTGGGACATTTTTATCCAAGACCACATCATGTTGATGTGTGTGCTCTTAATTTTAAAAATCTGTCAATGATAAAAAATCACGCGTTCGTCTTTACCTGGTGCACGTCCAAAATCGCTGGTCCCACGTTTCTGTCCACGTTAATAAGTCATAGCCTCGTTGAAGGCGTCTCACGTTGAGCGCCCTTTTACACAATGTAATTAGAAAGTACTCAGACTTCAGTTTGTGAGACAAAAATAAGGCTCTGGGTTCTTAGAATACAATTAACATTGTGTCTTAATAATACAAATCAGGGTTCATGTGAGAATACAAAAAAAACGTGTCCACTCGCGTCTCTCCAGATCGGGTGCCATCTTGGAAATACTTTTCTTGGAGTAAATCACTGTATACAACAGGCGATCTTGCGTAGTTTCTTATGCATGCTGCTTGTGTCGTCATCGTCTTCGTCATCTTCGTCTTGGCTGTTGCGATGTACCTTGGACCGCAGCTGTAGGAGATCACTCCGGACGCTGGGCCGTCTGGCATTTGGAGATACCATCCCGCAGGCCTCGCTTAACCGCCTCCTGAGGGCCAGCTTACCGTTGCTGCTCGGCTTCAGTGCCGGACTGCTGCTCGCGCTGATCTTCCGGTGAAGGGATGGACTCATCTCACTGGGCATCTTGGCGTTCTCGAACAGCGCCTTGAACAGAACGTCGATATTGTAGAACTTCTTAGCAGACGTCTCCACGAAGGTACACTTCTTGGAGGAATCGAAGGCCCGTTTGGCATCGTCCGTGTTCACTTGGCGGTTACTCTCGCGGTCGCACTTGTTGCCTGCGATCACCATGGGGACGGATTTGGCACCGTTACTGCATTTAGTGTCCATGATTTGTTTGCGTAGGCGCTGCACCTCACCGAACGAGTCTTTGTTGTCGATGCTGTAGACCAAGATGAACACATCTCCTGTTGAAAATAAAACCAAAAAATAAATTGTTAAAGTAAAGTTTCGGGATGGACAAAAGCAAATAGAGTTGGACTGACGTACTATGATGGAAATCTTCCTCTTTTGTCAATAGTTTTATTCGGGTTGCCAGTAACTTTTTGCCGTCGTATAGTATTTTATGATCAATCCCGAGTGTTCAGACAATTTCCTTTTCAAAATGCATTACGTGAACAGAGGGCGCTACATAACACAGAAAAGGTTTTCTTGTATCGCACCTCACCCAGTCAATAGAGATCTTGGTTTGAAGTTACAACTTAAACATTTTCCCGTCGCGACGGATTACGTCCGAAGAAGGTGATTTCATCAAAATATTTGTAACTTCCTCTAATTCTAAGTCTCATCAGCTGCTTCAAACAATTTATTTTACGTGCAATCAAGTAACTTCAAACTGACATGAGGTACATACTATTTAATTGTGATATTAAAATGATAAACTCCTTATGGCAGTTAGTATTGCTCATTTATGTCAAAACAGAGACAGAGTAAATTGTCCAGTTTTGTTCAATTACGAAAGACTCTTTCGGCAGCCTGACCCACAAGTGTAGATTTCTCAACACAGAGAGAGAAAAAACAAAGAAATACTATATAAAAAGGTTGATTGTAATATGCAAATTCATCACACGGACTCCTTGTCATGTCGAGCTGGCTCACCACACGTCCCTTCCGGGCATTATGGGGTTATTTTACAAGCGCATTTCAGTGGTTGTCGGTTGTTGAGTGAGCCATATCGCTACACAGTCCGTGAAATTGCTTCGTTTGAAAGATTTCATATCGCAGAGGCTCGAGCGTTAAAGGGGAGGATTTGACAATCTGATTTAAGTGCAGCAATGTGCTTCTGCTACGGTATGGCTTAACATAGGGTAAAAGCTATCATGTCTTGTAAAACAAACTTTGTAAAATCTGTAAAATCTTCTTACTCTGACTGCACGTATATTTTAAGTAATGTTTGTCCTTACTCTCATTTCTAAGACACTTAAACATAATTTAAAGCAGCAACAGTGCTGGTGTATCATGTAGAAAGTTCTTGCGATTTTTTGTTTTTAATTATCCAGAATCGTTGAAAAACATTTATTTCGTTAACACTGACGTTGAAATCATGATTTTAAGGCGAGAGTGCTTCGTGCATGAATAGGGCCCAGCAAAAGCTCAACATAACATAAGCGGCCTCGTATTGTGGACCCTGCCGACACAGTGGAATCCCTTTCCCTTACGACGCCCGGTGAGATCAGGGTCCAATTTCATAAAGCTGCTCAAGCAGATAATAGCAACTAACACTATTTGCTGAGCAAATTAATATACAGGAAACCAGTTGAAAACGGTCTTCCAATGTGTGGCCTGGTAAAGCCATCTCGTGAGTAAAATAGTTTCTTAGTCCTACTTTTCATTTTTTGTGCTATAACAGCTTTCTGAAAATGGCCCAGAACATGAATATCTTATTATGTAAAAATATCGGTTGAACAAAGTTTAAAAAAATTGTCCTATTTTATGTGACTTCATCATACGATAAATCTTGCCTGCGCCGTTTTTTAGACAGATTTTTTACTTTAAAAATGCAAGGCCATGAGCAGACGATAGAGCTATATAAAAACTTTATGCGGCAGGCTGTGGTCCATAGAAGCAGCCATATCAAGATATAGCATTTCCAATAAACCCCATTTTTTCTGAGTCCACTTGAAAGGAATTAACTGTGAATGATTTGTTTATAATGTCATCATAACACCTTTGGCACTGTTTATTCGAGACTCCCTATAGAGCCGCTGAAGAATTTCTGCATACAAATGATAACATATCTACGCAGAAGTGTAACGACAACAAATTTTTATGATATGACGATTTATGATTGAAAATTATTAATAGTAAAAGTAATCGTCTACAAGATTTTTTATCTACGGCTTTTCTTTGGTACACTGTGGCATTGTTTGGAAACAGACAGCGCACGATAGAGTAAAATGGAAAATTTCTGAAGAGGCTTTCCTCCTGCAGTGGAGTGAAATAGGCTATAAACAGACGAGATGGCCCACATGGAAATATTACAAGTGCCGTGCGGTAGTGTCACCCCCTCCCTTACCCTCCCACCCCCACACACCAAGGTCCGAAGTCGACCTGCAAAATTAAAATACACACATGATGATTGTCTCCACAAAACACCTCACAAAAAAAGTATTTCTTATGAATAATATGTAATTTGGTGAGAATGTGTTGTTCACACAGGTGTGCATCTGAATTCTGTCCTTTCGAAACTCAATAAAGTTTTCCTTTAATAAAAGAATCAGAGCAGAAGCTTAAAACTAAACAAAGAAAGTCTTTTTTCTATTGGATTTGTTTTTCCTGTACCCACTTCATTCTTCAACATACTGGGAAGAAAAGACAGGGAAGTCATGATGAACATAAAGCTTACAGAATTCATTGAAATATACTCCAGAGGAGGGTTTATTCTTCCCAAAATCTATGGAAAGTATCAATGGACACGTATACATTGTTCTGCTGTGTGGGAAGGATTATATTTCACGGAAGTGTGAGATATTTTCCTCTAAAACCCTCACCGAGTTTGAAATAAGCATAGCTGAGTACAGCACTGAGTCGATATTACAACCAGATATAATTTCAATACATTCGCAGTATGCTTATTATGCTCATGTTGGATCGGTCATAATTATGGGTTCGTTGAACTTTTTCGCAACATGCATGAAGAAATTTCATAGAGCTGCGTTTATTGCTTATAAAAATCTGCTTAGCAGAAATGAGAAGGATACCATCAGTTAAAAAGTGTACAAATGACATGGCAGCTGTAGGGTAACCTTATAATGATTAGCAAAATGTTGTTGTGCTAAGCTTTATAGTGTAGCTACACTTTGTTCACACTAGTGGTGGCCACAGTATGACAAGACTGTGAATCATACTGTGGTCACATGACATTTTTAAAGGGATATTGACTACAACCATGCACGAGGTTGACAACGATACACCCCCAACAGACAATTTTACAGTTCGTGAGCCGCGCCATGACTCGGTACACATGTAGTAATATTTAGGCCAAGTGGGACCTAGTTCGCGCTTGAGATGTGTATAGACGGTGTTAGGTGCGTTTGGGAGAAGTGTGCCAATTACGATTTGGCGTCTTCTATCACTTGCCTCGGGAGACTGTGATCGGGATGCATTTCTTATTCCTAAATCAGGCAAAACGTTTGCTGCAACCTCCACGAAAACATCCTTCTTTCTATAGCAGTGGTTCCAAACCGAGGCTTGGCAGACAGCCCTCAACTTGTTTATGCAATGGCAACGAGCTGTTCTCAAACTTGGCTTGGCGCGGACAATGGAAACCCTTTTTTGTAAGATGGCAACGACCATTGTTACCATACTTCTGCGCATAGCACGTGAAACTTGCTAAAATGGCACAGATCAACAAATGCACACTTTCTACAACTTTTACTATGTTACGTCTCGAGGCCTAGTGGTCTAAGTTTGAATCGGATGACTCAAGTTCCGATTGGTGGGTTCGATTCCAAGCCATGGCACTGACGTTCTTAAGCTAGGCACCTGACCATAATCGCTTCACTTGCCCAGGTGTATACATGGGAACCTGGCAGGGCTGAGACAGTTGTGTTGGATCAATGTTGGAAGCATCTTCAACCGTTTCCATGGAAATGGTTTTTGAGGAATTAAATCTATAATAACGACAAATTGTATTCCAATCACGTTCTGGTGTGCAGGTTCGCCAAGTGCAAGATAACCATGGCGTGTTATAACATGCAGGGGGCGATATGTCAGAGACTGTATACACACCAGCGTTGTTTATTTTGGGATCGATGCCGTCAATACAGAGCATACGAAAAGCAATTTTCCAGCTAGCCTGAACATATGACGTCACACATCGAGGCTCGTGAACAACGCCAGAGAGTGGCCCCAAGCCTAAGTCAATCCACGTCTATATAACCACCTTTCACCTGCATTCATTATGCAGACGGCCAAAACTGAAGTTGCCAAACGTCACCTCGGACCAATCAAAACATACATATCAAGCAAGCTTACGTCACTTCACGTTTTTTCAAGGCTATTATCCAATGAAACCACTGGTTTTGAAAACCAAGTACCTGTTTTTATCCAGTCTGTTTTCGTGCTTAACCCATTGAGGGCGTGCAATATCACGATGCGATGCACCACCATCCCTCGACAAGCTCACATAACACACGTCATCTATGCCAGGTGATAACACACATACACTAAACGGATTGCAGGACGAGGAAACCATTTTTACAGCTTGGGAATTTGTTCACATGCTTCGATTACTTTTGAAGACTACTTATTGATCGCAATCTTGACACAGTACTTATTTTAAATTGGTCTGTCGTTTAGTTGGGACTGGTCTCATTGTGACGCGGCTCAACGCACCATGCAGGGCCGGGAGGGCTGTATAATTTTTTATATTACAAGGGTTCAGAAGACTCCCATTATTTTCTTCAAACTTTGATGACCAATAATTTAGCCAACATATCCACAGGTTTGCTATTTAATGTATATTAATTTTGTGATCGATACACCACGTGAGGATATACTGGTCTTTGACAATAATTACCAAAAGTATACCCTTCTACAATACCCTCGAACAATCTACTCCGCGGCGGTAGAATTAAACAAGACAGTTCTCTAAGAACAAGTTCTACCTGACAAGTAGATAGACACATGGTGTTACCGCAAACCAAATATATATTGATACCTCACCATGCAATGACTCGAATCCTATTATACCCTTCCTGTTTAGCAGAAATGAGCATACTGACCACATGCCCGACACATGCCCGACACATGCCCGACACATGCCCGACACATGCCCGACACATGCCCGACACCATAGGAGTACAATGTTTGGTGTGGTCTATACAGACAGATCTACCCAAACCGAATACGGCAATTACGATGTGTCCACCATATCTAAAAATGGCTTGTAGGATATGAATGACGTCACACAAAAAGGGAGTGTAGAGCAACTACCTTGCTACAAATAAAGAATGTCCTTACAGTGATAAGATATTCAACCAGTTTTATATACAAATCTATAGCTAGTACATGTTCATATACGGCACACACACCGGTCAGCTTTATGCCTTGTGTTTACATGGGTCTAAGTTAATGTTGCACTCAGAGCAATGGGAAATGTATGACGTCACAAAACAAGGGAGTTTAGAGAAGCAATTACTCTACGGCATTGGGGGGGGGGGGGTGAGACCATCGTGACTCTTGCTTGATTGAACTGAAATGAACTCCCCTGGGATGCATGGAGTAAAGCCCCCATGGTGACCTTGTGCACCCAGGCAACCGTGAAGGGAGAGAGGGGACGAGAACGATGAAATAAATCTGATGAACTTTGTTCACGGAGGAAGAACAGATGATTCCAGTAGATCTGCACTGGAATGAGATTTTCTGGTCGTGACTTTCATTGCTCAGATATAAATTGCATTCAATTTAGGAACTTGAAGTAGTTAATGCACCCTTTGCTACAAAATGCAGAATGATGCATAAGTGATAAGATATTCTTGCAGTTTTATAAAAAGTGCTATCAGTATTTATGAGATGGTATTGCATTAAAAATGTACATGTCAAATTGACTTATCGTACCATCGGTCCTAGGCCCTGTGCGTTTAGATCGACTTACCAGGATCGATTTCCGAGTACCGATTCGGTGTAATGTTAATATTCACTGAGTTTCCGCGTCAGTTTACACTGCAAGTGTGAGAATATCTTTCATGCTTTTAATTGTACAGCACAAGAAATTCGCCTGGCGCGCATTTTTTTGCCACAAAAGCGTCAGCCGTCGATTTCTTCAAACTCATCTAACATTAGAGCGTATGACGAGTTAAGTTCCATTTTTTTTATAGACGTTTGCACGCAGTGAACCCATCCAGTTAGGATGAGTTGCTCGTCTTAAATCGGGATGGTATCTAAGTGTTTCGTGAAATCGGCTGCTGGTCAGTTTTTAATTTCTAAAGTGGCGAAGTCACCTAGAAGCGACACCATTTTTGACGTTCACGTTCACAATTTTCTACTCGCGTAACGTGCAGCTAAACCTCTAACGTCATAGACACCGCGGCAATAGCACTATCCGTTCCATGCACAACGAGGGCGCCCTTTGTTACAAGCTTGTCGCCTACCTGCAAACAGAATGATTTATTGTTACAGATAATTGCAGGGGGAAATCATATACGACACCGTGGGTAGACGCTATCATTGGGATTAAAAATAAATCATGCACATGAACCTTCCTTCACTAATGAGACCCAATGCAATGCACGAAGGACAGGTAGATATAGGAACACTTCTCTCGTAAACATCTTGCCACACGTAGCTTTA
This sequence comes from Asterias rubens, assembly GCF_902459465.1. Classification (NCBI taxonomy): domain Eukaryota; kingdom Metazoa; phylum Echinodermata; class Asteroidea; order Forcipulatida; family Asteriidae; genus Asterias; species Asterias rubens. The sequence continues at coordinate 15,575,307 of NC_047068.1, read as the reverse complement.
CATAAAATAAATACCTCCGAAAACAAAAGAAATGGACACCTGTTTGTATAGATAAAGCAATCAATGAAGCAAATGCATGTCAAGCATATGTAACAACAAACCCACATTATTCATAATGGTCTTACAGTATTATTTTAGGGCCGGTGTCGCATGCAATTACGTCCTCTATGCAATACTATCCGGAGGACATTATTGCATATGCAATAATGGCCGCCGGACGATTTTGCATATGCAATCGTGTCCGCCGGGACGCTGCTGCATAATGCAATTGTGTCCGCCCGGACACATTTGCATATGCAGTTGTGTCCGCCCCCGTGCAAAACCGTCCTTGCAGTAAATTAAACGCCCTTGGTCGACGGAACACGTTCGCCATTTTTTTAACAAGCTGAGTGCACGTCATGAATGACATGGGAAATGTTCGGCCGTTGGGTATTTGCTGCAATCATTAATAATACGCCACGGTTCAGTGCATCCACGCTCGCTTACGCGCGCACAAACATGTACAGTCTTGCATAGTCCCGGACACGATTGCATGTGCAAAAGTGTCCGGAGCGGACAGTATTGCATGGCGGACACAATTGCATCTGACACCGGTAAAGGGACTTTTTCATTTTGATTATGATTACGTGAGTCTTTCCACTAAAATCTCCACATTTTGCTGCTGTCTTTCGAACCGTATTTCGCGTCCAGCTGGTGGAAGAAAACCATCTCCTCCATCTCTGCATTTTCACTAGTTTTAAATTAAAGAAGGAAAAGCTCATTTATTATTCGCACACGTAGCCGGGCAGTTGCAAAGTCAACATGCCCGAACCTCGATCGTTTCTTTGCGTGTTTGCCGCAGTCACGACGCTCAGCAAAGGACAAATTTGCCGTTCCTCAATTCATTTTCCCGCACAATGTGAAAGGTTAGTTGGTCACTAACGAGAGAGTACATGTGCTACCCTAGGACCAATTTAGACGTCATGTTCGTTATAAAGGCACTGAATGCATTCGGTAATATTGTCAAGAAGCAGTGTCCCGCCCAACATATTATGCACAAAATAACAAACCTGTAAACATTTTGACTCAATTGGTCATCGAAGTTGCGAGAGAATAATGAAAGAAAATACACTGCTGTTGCATCGAATCATTTGACCATACAGGGAAAAACAGGGACTCGGACAAAAAAGACTGCAACTGAACATCTTTAAAAGGACACAACTAGCCAACTCAAATTGCCTCACACTTTCTGCGAAAGCAATCCGTACCTGTAGTCTTGGTTAACTTATCTTACATTGTTACTAAACACAAACCCATTGTTCATAACAGCTCATTCTTTTGGGTTACAGTATGCCCACATTATTCAAACATACAGCCTTCGACCAAAATTGTTTTCTGCTATGCGCAATGCCTTCGTTGAGGTTAAGATTAAGAATGTGTAAGAAGTAAACCGATCTTGTCTTCCGCCCAAGATTGTGACGAAGATTTATTCTGACGAATGCCGATCGAAATCAAGTCTTCACCCCCAGGAGGATTGTGTCCATCACGTTGTTAGAGTGTAAAGGCGGGTAACTGCAATATCTATCACTGGGAGATCTAGCTTCGATTCTTCGTGTATTGTACATACTATTCACATTTCTACCTGTACGTCAACAAATAGAACCCGAAGATGTCTCGTGGGAGGAAAGCACAAAAGGACTTGTCGACGAATTACAAGAGAACATTATTTGTATTGCTTCTAAAATAATATTAACTTTAGGGTATGTCAATATTAATTTTAAAATGATCATAACTTATAATTGAATTTCCTTTCTCTAAATGCATGTAACCTGAAATTATTTCAGGAATGGAATGTTTTCTGACAACCATTCTCGATGAATACACTGCAATACTTGGGTGTTAAAATTGACACCAGAAGAGAGAATCAAAATTCACACCATAGGGTGTTAAAGTAAAAAACCAATGTCTGCCAAAACAATGTAAAGATGAGGTGATTGCCATGAAACAAAAACATCAGAGCTGAATTCCTTCTCTTCCAATGCTTTGTTGTCATGAGTCCATACCATATCAATTACACCTGTGTGGACAACGCAATTATATTTTGCACGTTTTACGACCGGCCTGACCGGGATTCGAACCCACTTTTTGTAAACGTCAGAGCTTGAATACTATGCGCCGATCCGGCACAACGCTCCGTAATCTCAGATTCCTACATTATTCTTGTAAAATGTGAACTCTCTAGAAAATACACGTTTCAAATGTAAAAAGAAAACTGACATTTCAAACAATTTATAACAATATTCTGCATTTCATATATAAACATAAACTTCACGAAAGTAATTAGTGTAAGCATCACGTCATTCAGTCAGCCATTTTGGGTTATTTAAAGCAGCCGTCCATCTGTATTTCTCCACTGATACACACCATCAGAGACTGAAACAGTATCAGTAAACCAATCTCTCTCCCAGTAGTTAAGCCTCAGTCCTTGTAATAGCTAACTGACACGCACGTGCATCGAATCTTATTTTAAATCCAACCGTTAATCTTCACTACACGATCGATGTCATTAAAACTGGCGCACAAGTTGACGTGGAATCCACGACAACGGGTCAAATCAAGAAAAGCGCAGAGTAGAACACCGAGTGGCCGTGAGTTCATCATTATGTATGATTCACCGCCAAATCGTTATTATAAAAATGTCTATTATGTGAGGAGGGAGACACGATCGACCATCAGCTGGCTGACCACTTAGGGGCTGGTCAGTTCGTGCCGATATTGTGTTCACCAGCCTAAACCTGACCTTGTGTGTTGTGGTCATTATTGAAACTATACCATGCAGTGTGTATCGGTGAATTATATTCCCGGAAAAATTGCCAAAGTGATTGTTATGAATACTACGTTACCATGACAACAGGAGATAGCAATTTCACGCCTGAAAGGGCTCCCCTGCGGCAGTGTTACGGCTACAATAAAGCGAGAAAGTGAGCTTTTGTTGTTGGGGAACGATCTACTGTAAGGATAGTATTAAGCACTAATTGGGGCATGAAAACACCATAATTGGCAAAAAAAAGTAAGTAATTTCTCTGCGGGAAATTTCTTTTACGGTATTGAGAATTTCAACAGATAAATAGATAGATAGAATTTATTTATCACAATTGTTTTGAAAACATAGAAATATGATTTCAAATGACAAACGGGTATAAATTACAGAAAAGATGTATGTTACAATAATGTACACACGAAGTACACATTGATCAATAAAAGATTAACATAAAAATACGAAAATACAGTTATGTACACATCACAAAGTTCAGTGAACAAAATTGTCACTTCTTTGTTTAATTTGTAGTTTTGCACGTAAATATAAAAGGCATGAACTATAAGTTGTATTTCATTCAGGGAGAGTTGACTTCCTAGCAGCGGTCAGCTCAGTCATTTATACGTGTTAAGTCAACCATCGTAAATGTATAAATATATATATATTTATTTGATAGTGTGTTGACTATAAACGCAGCTCAATGCTTTATAGCCACCGACACTCCGCTACTATTTTAAGTAACATGTCATAAATCAAACCGAAATAGTCTTTATTTGACACATTTCTTAATTTGAACGCGCTCAAAAAGTGTGCCCTCTTGAAATCGTAAATTGCACTGTTTTGACGCAACGCTAACATCTTGACGTCTGTGGATATAGGCCAAACAGAGAAACGCCAAATCGAGATCGTAAAACTGTAAGATCACAAAAGACTGGGCCCAATTTCATAGAGCTGCTTAAGCACAAAATTTTGCTTAAGCAAACAAATCCTTGCTTAGTAAAATCAGATTACCGGCCAAGAATCCACTCAATTCTTATGCTGAGTAAACAACAGCTAAATACTAGTCACAAGCAATGTATATGGCATGAAATTTTGGCCAGTAACGTGTGTAAAATAAGCGAGCTGTTTTCGTGCTGAAGCAAACTTTTGCTTAAGCAGCTCTATGAAATTGGCCCCAGATCAGAAAGAAATACCTGCACAAATATTACATTTCTGCAGCATGTCGTGAGGTTTTTCCAATATGGGTCTTGATGACCGATGACCGATGTGTTCTTTAAAATGAAGGGTTGACTAATGTCAACTCGTGTATGGTGTTTCACACAGCTTGTACTTGTATGGTCTGCTATAAAAATTGACTTTTGTGTTATATTTATTTGGCGTCGTTCATCATTGGAAAGCCGATCGGTCTGTCATCTTCAAGAACCTGTAATGGATATTTCGAATTGTCTTTTATTTCTTGTTTTGTTGCCTTTTACATTCCACAAATAAAAACAAGCTAAAATGCGCTCGCCGAATTTACGTGCACGTGTCTATGTCTTCCGATGTCCCGTTACTTGTACTTTTTCCTGATCTTCTTCCGCTCAAAGCAGTATATAGGGCAAAGAAGATGTATCGCAATGAATTTACGTTTTGCATTTTGTCCACGTTTCATAGATTTTACTCTAAAACAAAGCCATGTACTTCTGTCTCGTATTTTCCCCGAGTATAACGAAGCAAAAAATAATGATTATCAATGTCTGTGCGTATAGTGAAGATGGTTATACGGAAATCAACGGTTATAACAAGGGTTAAATAAAACATTCTATTAAATCGCTTGGCTTCGAAGCAATCTTGACCAGGTAATTTCAAAATTTCCTTTTCTCCTTTTAACCGCACAGTCTGACGTTGCACCATATGTTAGAGTGGGCCTTCTGAGTGTATTTTGGGGTTAAGCTTGACAGAAATTATGCAAATCTTCAGGGCTATAGAGCTCACCGTATGGTCGAAGGACAGTTCCTCTACATGCTTCAACAGATTACAACTCGACAAATACCTATAAAAAATGTAAATAAAGGATTATTTGCTCTGATGTTCAATCCATTTATCACTTAATCAAACTATTCGACCGATGTATATATAGTGCAACCAATTATTTTTAGCACATTTTAACATAATGGTCTCGCATAATGAAAAGAGCATCTGTTTGACTTTTGGACGGACTGTTGTTTTATAATCAAACACGACATCTCTGGGCAACCAAAAGTAGCCGGAGGAATCTCATTTGCATAATACCTTAAACCCTGGATAAAAGTGTCATTTGCATGTTAAGTAGATGTGCCTTGGATAAAGGCTGTATTTGTATAACATGAGCTGAGCAGGTACATCCCTGGGTTCATCTAGCTAAGCATAACACCAGAATAAAATTACCAGGATAAGGTCACCAGTCAACATACCATTTCATCTATGACTAGCATCCTATGTTTTGCTTAGCAGAACATTTTTAAGCACTAATTGCTGCTTAGCAGCTCTATAAAATTGGGTCCAGAATACTGATGTTACTAAACAAAATTACGTTACAGTATCATCTGTGACTGGTGTCCCAGCTATAACGTTTGCTGACAAGAAAAGTTGGAAGCACAAATTGCTGCTCTGAATATTGGCGCTGGTTAAGATAGCCAAGTATAACTTCCATCCTCGTCCACCAGAGTGTTTACTTTATCCATCCACAAACAATTTAAAACTAAAACCGTAATACTAAATAGTGACGCGGAAATGGTTTAATATATGGTTTCACTCCGAGGCCTCAATCAAATCTTCCATTACATGATGTAAACCCTTTTCAACAAAACTATACGTCCGAACACATCCGGGCCAAATTGGACTCGGATCCGGGTCCAGGAGCATGATCCGTTTCTGTGTTAGTTTGACAATATTGTATGGCGTTTTGATTCTGTGTCATACTGACCCAGCATAGTATTTAAGTTAGCATTGTTTTCTGAAAATGGTTGTTCTTCAAATGAAGTGCAGCTTCTCTTAAAATCAACGAAACATGGAAGGTGGTTAATCAGAAATAAGTGCCTTAATGATGCAGGCTGGTCCCCATCCAAAACTATAGAGTAAGTTACAGCACAAATCCACAAGGACATCTGCTTAATCAACTCCATTGTTACTCATGTTCTACTCTTTTTTTCAGATAGCGAGGAACACAGTGTGTAGTTTCTCTTCTGTTCGTTTCAACGGGTTCATGCGTTTTGTAGGTCAATATCGTCATTTACCGTGCAACACAAATCTGGGACGAGAACTGACCCAAACCATTCGTCCTTTTTGTATACAGTGATTCTCTTTCTGTCTCGATGGCGAATCGAATTATACTGACTCGGATGGAATTGCTTCGCAAAGGCTGCTGCAGCGAGAGAGTGAGCGAAGGATAGAGGACTGCATCTCCAGAGCGCCAGCAGGCCGAAGGCGCACTTTAAGTTTACAATTCAAAATCGAAGACCGTTATCGTATGCACTGAAAATAGAACCCGTATACTTAGTGCGGTCAATACTCCAAGCTCGGCTCGTATGTTCTATGATGACATTGGGTACGTGACACAGCAGTCGCTTTTTCCCAACACATTTGCCTGTGGCGGCGCAAGTTTGTGCTTGGATGTGCTAAATGAGAAAAGGGTTATTCAACATGCTTCACCTCGAGAGGAACTCATGCTACAGTTCGCCCAATGACTCCCCTAAAAAAATAGCCTATGTACATCGATACAAAATTATTGGAGCATCAAAGATAATTATGTACAGCAATAAAAATAAATTGGAGCATTAAGCCACGTACCACTAACTGTTTTTGCAGGTCTCCATCAAAAGTTTAAAAAAATTGCTAGTTCAACGATATCTTGCACGACACTTGGCAATAAGTTCTTGTTAATAATGAACTACAACTGCGGCAGTTGATGTGTGATACTAACGCATATAATTGAACAAAATGTTACATCTCTGTGTGACTTGTTAATATTTAATTTCGTGTCTTTAGTTCACGAATCATTGAAGTTAAATGCTCAACTTAAATGAAGGGGACACCTCATTCCTCATCCGCATTGAATGATTTCAATGTTCTTTCAATCCCGACTGCTCGTTGCATTTTTATGGTCAATTTATCAGGAGCGAGTTACGGAGCTGTGGCAACGGACATCAAGGACATTGTTTGAGAAGCTGCAAAGGATATCTTTTCGAAAGGAGAAAACTTTACCCCAAAAGTGTAGAGTTTTGGGTACGCGAAAGGCGATATGAGTGACAATATCAAGAGGAAAGTCATGTACATGGTGACTAAACTGAACTGAAAAATACCGTTTCTAATTTAAATGGTAACTATCGGAAGCTGATACTGTTTTCTTAAAACGAAAACTAACGGGTTGCAAACGTAACTGAACAACCTAATCACCATCTTTAGACTTCTGCGTTTGATGTTTGTTTTTGTTTGTTCGTTTATTTTGTTTAATGACCCCTAAAACCACCAGATGTTTTGAGTAGGACGCCCTCAAGAGTATATCCTTGTTCAGTCAAATCGCAATCATATTATTTTCTTTGAATGATTCACGCCTGATTACGACCTATTCAATTACAGACCGCAAAGCTGATTAGATCTTAGGGGCTGCTACAACATCAGTGCAGTCATTAAGAAAACAAATGGTAGTGATTCAATGACCGTCACTTGAGGAGAAAACATGATTTTGAGCCGAAGGCCTTTGGTTGTCTGCGGTGTAATCTACTGTGAGATATCGTCTCTCCCATTCACTTTAATAGCGTTATGTCCTTGCTTTGATGTTTTTAATTAGCGTCTGGTGTTGTTGGGGGAAGTTTATAAAATCTCTTCCTTTAGAAGGGTGGACTTCTGACAAATTACTGGTGTTTGATTCACTGAGTTCTTTCAGCAAGTAACGTACCAGGATCAATGATCATTGGCAGCATCGGACACCTTTCAAACAAAGTCCATACATGAGAACATTTCAATTAAAAATACAAGTTTTTGTTACTCTCAGTTTATCCTCTATTCTCAAAACGATCATTATCATACTGATCGAAACGTTGGTTTGTAACACAGCCGATTCTTTTATTAATTCAAAACAACCACGATAAAGAGTTTCACGAAACCATATAAAAATGTATCCACAAAAATTTGGTGAAAAAATACTTTAGAACTCTCACCATACACTTGTCAAGTAATCTTTCCAATGCCAATGTGTGGGTGAGAGATTTGAGAGATATAAATGTAATTTGGGAGGCTAATGATTATTATCCCCTCACAGATGAGAAGCTGTAAAGCGAAGGACGTAGCTTTAACAATATACCAGCCTTAGGCATGTACAGGCGCCCCTATAGCAGCCAGATCACCGCCCGAGAGCGAAAGTGTTTGATTTTGCCCGGGGGGGGGGGTAAACCGAAGCGCCCAGAGAAGAAGCATCGTTGCCTATAGGAGGGAACCAACGCACAACTCTGGTTATATTATGGCTCTAGTTGGGATTCAAACCAGGGCCACGGTGTTGAGAGGGGAGTGCTTTACGCACCACCACTCATGCCACTACAATATGTACAATTTTTATGGAGCTTCTTAGTTTATAAACTGTTTTCCTGCCATACAAAGAACTATGTCTGATGTGGTTCAAACCAGCCGAAACGATGTTGTGGTATACAACATTCGATTCGAATTAGCTGTTCGAACGTTCACCTCCCTTCCCAAAGCCGGTAATCGCTTTGTATTCAGGTTGCGTGACGTCAATAGACACTTTGTGGTACGTCATCATCAAACAATCTAAATAATCTTGGTTACACAATTTTCTCCCCGTGTGTTAAACAGTTTAGTGCACATTTAAGGCAAAACGGTATGTTCTCGCATTCCGCAACATAGACCCTTTAATGTGGTTTTCTTGAACTCGATTGTCGTCAAGCTTTAACGTACATAAAGCGATCGATAGACAAGTGGGAGGTATCGACCGAATTGCCGCCAAAAATTACACCGTCCCCCAAGTCAATTTCCTCCATAAACACATCAGTAACCTTGCACTTTCAAGTTCGATTTTTGTTTTTGTTACAGCTGATGTTCTCAATGAACACCAATTTGTGTACGAGTTCAAAAATAGTACAGTTAAGGACTCGGTACGGTATTGCAATTTATGGCAATTTGTTTTGTAATGCTACAAGCACTCATAATTGAAGGGGCGAAACGATCACCACTAATGCTGTAAGTTAGCTTAGCTTCATTAGGACAAAATAACAGCCTTTCTTTTAGATTGTATTCATTGGTCACTACCCTTTATTTTGTTCATGTACATACGTGTTGTTGAAAGCAAAAATATTCGAAACACGTATTGTTTATTTGCTATAAAAATGAGCGGACATCGATGTTTGATTGTATTAATTCCATCATTATTTACTAACCGCAAACCATGCAGAGTTGGTGGTAAATATTTGATTTAATATGGAACTTTAACCAGCATTTTTATTTAAAAAAAAACTATTCAAACAAACCCAGAGTTATATTTCCCAGACGGATATCCCATGTTGGATTCCACACAAAATTGGATGCATACAGCAGAAAATAATTACGAGGTACGATATAACAGTACCACACGTCCTATATTTATCAATATAGGCCTTCAACAAAGATATTTTGAGTGTCGGAACAGTTTACACAACAGTTAACCACCAATCAAATAACAGGGATCAAGTGTGGTATTGCTCATTATGAAATGAAGAAAATATCATAATTGCCATATACATGCATCAGTGGCAGTTGTTTGTTGTGATGACAAAGACGTAACGATGCGTTTTCCACGATACATGGACAAGTCATGGAGTATTAAAAACGAAGAAAAATGCAATTAGAAAGACGATGACAGTAGGCCACTGAGAAAAATCCTGAGCAATAACGGTGGACACCCTAATAAAAATAAAATAAATGCTTACTCTATACATGTAGTGATATAAGCTTAACAAAATGTAAGAAATAAAATCGTCAACCCCTTTGGATGGAATTGGTGTTTATCAGAAAACACCAGTAACTGCACTCGTCGGGTCTACGTCCCCGAAATGAAGTTGTATTTTAGTTTTACACGTTTGGTGAAGATGGAGGGATTTATACTAAGGGCTCATATCCAGCCAGACCGCTGAGAAGAAGGGGGGGGGGGTGGAGGAAGAGCAACCATTTTACTGATAAGATGAAGAGCCCCTTTATCCATTGGTCGTTATAAATGGCAAGGTAATCCAATCAGTTACCACCGTCCCCTTTTATAGTTAATTCCCTTAGCTAAAACCCATGCAGCAGAATTAGATGTCAATGTACTGTGTGAAAATATGATCAGACTATTTTGTGAGAGTGACCGCCATGCCAGTTCACCGTCTCCGGGGTTACGCCTCATTCACTAATGTGCCCTCGCGCCAACAAAACAGAAATCGGTCCTCGATCTGCCGCTAGCTCGTTTCCCTTGTCTGCTACTTTATAAATGAATGTCCCCTCCTGCTTCAGCAGCACGGTGAAAAGGCAGCACTGGCTAGCTGAGACTCTTACAGGCACTTTTGGTCACTTACTCAAAATAACATAAAAACTTACTTGGTAACGAGCAAAGGAGAACAGTTGTAAGTATAAACATTGGGAGAAACGATTCCCTCTGGAGACAGTTTTTGAGAAAGAGGTAATTTCTCACTTAAGTATGTTATCTGAAAAAGACTTCAGGCCTGCCCTGATGCCCCTTTCCAGGTTTCTAAAAACACACACAAATGTGTAACAATGGTGTTTTTCGTACTTTTTTTCTTGCAACTTCGAAAACCAAAATGAGCCACAGCTTTCACAAAATAGTTAGTTGATACACACGGTTGAGATACACCTTGTGAAAATACTGGTCAGTAAACTAAACGTGTCCAGTGCCTTTAAAGACACGAGAGAGAAACAAAACAGCCGGACGGGTCAAATTTGAATTTCTATACACCGCCCGCGGGAAGCACGCCGTGTTAAAAATGCAAAACGGATTTTCTCAACACGATGTGTTTTCTTATCCTAACATAAGGAGAGTGAATTCAATTTGTTTCGATGTTGGGTCTGGAAACACAAGAACGGCTGTGGTTTAAGGCGAGCAACTTCGTTCGCTGACTTACAGTTTGAATATTCTTTTTACGACGCTCTGCTGAACTAACCAATTACAGACACTTTAAAATACATTGCTTTAATAAAGCACAACAGTAAAAGGAACCAGCCACAAACTTAATAAATAAACTTATAATTTAGTTAGTTGCCTTTTTGAGGAACGGTTTGTAAATGTCAAAGACCCTTGAGGTCAACACCGTAAACACTCCTGGGTCGGAACTGACCCGGATCCCCTCATTCAGTAGAAGGAGTGTGAGGTCATGTTTGAGCTGGCGGCGGCTAGAGCTCCGGCTACGGCTAGATTTCCCCGTCATTGTGCGTTGCGTTATAGTATGTCCTATAGTGAGCGGCATTAGCAACAACCCTAGCCGTAGCTATAGCCGCTAATTCAGACACGACATATCATTACCAACTCGAGAAATGCTTCCAGAATGAGACCACCAATTAGCTTTTCTCAAATTTCCATTTTATATTAAAAGTCTCATTCTGTCTGTGTAATTTTGTCTTTCAAACAATTTCCTAGCATGCTACTGTTGGTTCAACTGTCCCAACTATACTAATGGCTATACATTCTGAAGTGTGCACTTCAAAGATCAATTCCAACCGTGTATTCTGGTCCCGTTTGCACAATAATTTGCGGCAAGGTAAACTAGACCAACTAAACACATCACATCATCTTTCCCCGTCGAAAAAAACCCACCTAAATGGCAAGTATCTCTCATCACAAGCCATTCTCGCTGATTCTGTGCCAACATTTTAGCCGACTTTCGCGGATCAATGAACTGGGGGTGTCTGCTGATGAAATGCACGTACAAGAGACTCGCCCTCAGCAAACCTGCAATTCAGTACTGATTGCTCTTGGCATGTGGAATAACGTTCTATTAATTGCGTCTCTGTTGTGAGCAGCCGCGTGTTGCTCAAGAGCTTTTCAGAAACAGAAGAGAGAAAAAATCGGTGATTGATTTTGGCTGGACAAAAGCTGGCCCAGTTATACTGCATAACCATTATGAAATCCGTAAAATATTTATAGTATTTATTTGTACAGCGTGCCGTCAATGGTTTGGCCATTTCCGTGTGGGGGTAGTTTACGCTTGCAATAAATCCAGAATTGCCTCCTTTTGTGCGACAAAGATTGTTTTTTCTTTCATTATTCTCTTGCAACTTCGATAACCAATTGAGTAAAAATTTGAACAAATTCGTTTTTGTATAGACATTTTAAGATACACCAAGTGGGAATAATTGTCTTTGTAAATTCCCAAACAAGTCCAGTGCCTTTAAAGAGCAATGTGTCAGACAAACCACCAAACATCCCTCTAGGATTCAATGTCTTAACGTTATCTTTCACTGAGACTGCGGTTTTTTGTCTTGACCGCTTGTTCCTGGGCAATCGGCACGAGCCAGTTTCGCGTCTGAAATACAAAACGTGTTCCTGACAGAAAAGATATCAGACGAGGAGTGGATACAGTGGAGAGAGTCTCTGCCCCCCCCCCCCCCCCCCAGCACAACCTGTGATGATGTTCACATTATGCTACTACTCATTGTAATAATTGCAATCTGAAATGCACGCTGGATCTCTGAAAAAATGATCGCAGCATGAGATAAGCGTCGAGTGTGTACAATGTGTAATTCGCTGCGTACCTGGGTGAAATTACATGGTAGCTGCTGAAGGCAAAGCGACCAACAATAGTTATTTGACATAACATACTGGCTTAGCTCAACTGTACGTGTTGTATGGCCCCTTTGCTTACTGAATACGGAGCTGCTTTGCTCCTCTTAAATGTCGAGTCTTGAGTACAACAGTTCAGTTTAAAATTGGAAACAAAGAGTTTAACCAAATTGATTTGAAGAAAAAACAACTACGCATGTCAATACCATTTTCTTTAAAAAGGGTTGGGGTTCTATCGGTATCACGAGTCAGTGTGAAGCTTTTCTTTTAAAGCCCACATTCTACAATCGAACAGATATCACTTCAAAGTTAAATACTTTCTGCGACCTTGCAGAAAGTTTTAAAATATAGAAACGCCAAGAAAATATTAGTTGAGTTGTTAGGTGCAAAAACTCACCTGTTAATATTGACAACTTCTTGATTGCTGGAAAAGGATTGTTTCCTGAAGTGTCTAGTATGTCAAGTTGATAAACATGTCCTTTAATTTTGTAGATTTTTCGGTGGAAGTCCTCAATTGTTGGTGTGTACTGATCGTCGAATTTACCGTTCAGGAATCTGCTGACGATTGCTGTTTTGCCCACCTTCGGAGATCCGACGACCACCAGGCGGTAGCAGTTTTCTTGTGGGGCCGATACCTCCGAATCTGGGGTGGAAGCTTTGGACGCCATGGCCATTGCGTTGGCTGGCATTGGCGGGGCCAGGAAGTCCTTCACGTGTGGATCTTAAAAGCAACCTTCTCACACCACCGATGTGGCTTGCTGTGTATGGGGAATCTATGGGTATTCAAAACGCATCCACGCATCAACGATCTATAGTTGGGTTGAGTCCAAACCTTACTTGTGGTATCGCTCAACACCAATTTGGAATCAGCAATGGTACAACAGGCTGATGGAAATGAAGCCTGGATACGGCATACACAAATCTCACCACCGAGGGTGGGAAAAGAAGGAAGAATCGGCAACAGAGACCACTATAATATCAGTCTGATATTACTAGAGCCAATCAATAATACAATCCCAAGGCACTGTGTTTTCTGGTGGTTGAACTGGCTTTACTGAATCAGCAGAATTTACCTTCCGAAGAGAATATTCTCACACACAAAATTAAAGCACTTCTTTCCTCGATAGAGTTCACTTGGAATATGACAACGCCGACAGACGATTGAAACCGTCGTTGTATTTGCAGGCAATTAACCGCTATATGAAAGATGCGCCGTTGGCGGCCGAGTTAACAAGGTAATGATGTATGCACGTCCAAACTCTTTCCTATATCCAGAAGAAGAAAAAATGATTTTTTTCCCCCTCAACCACACTGTCATCGGTGACTCATCCGTGTAGTGAGTGCAGGTCTGCTTTAGAATATCACTGGCTCGTAACTGGATATCACCAGCCAGTGGTCCGCATTATGTTCGCATCCGATTGGTCGCTGCAAAGAACCACTTTAGGATTGTGCTGGTGGTGAGGGCGCCCTTTACCCTGATAGCAGCCTGCGTCGATGAACTCTCTCTGTCTACGGAGTGCGGTATAGATGCATCGCCCGCGTGCACAAAACCCCTTTTGTCAGGCACGCTCGAAACCGTCGATTTCCAATTACCTTCTCTGCTGCCTTGATGTTAAATTAAATACTGTGCATTCGGAGAAGCCATGCTCTGCACCGTGTAATGAAGGATTTATTCCAGAATCACCTGCTAAGATAGTGGAAATCCAAACCAGTTTATAGCAAGCTGAGCTATTTAATGATGCCCACGCGAAAGCAAGATAAAGGTAAAAGCACAGAGAAGCAACTTGCATTGAGCTTTAACACCTAACTATAAAGCTATATAATGTAACGTCTTGCCTCTTGTACCTGATCAACACAACCCAAGGATCTCAGAGCAATATGAGACGGCGTTTTCACAATAGTAAAAACAGATTCTCGTTACATGTTTACTACTTGACCGCAATAACTATCTTCATGAAGTCCACATACCGACAACACGTTGGGAATGGGGGATACTTATTGTTACAAATTTCACGAACAAAGATCAGTTTGGGTCATTTACTGGCAGAAATACGTAATTGCTATGGGTTAAAGGGCTAATAAATCCATGCGTTGTCCATTGACACAGGTTCTATAGATGAGGTTTTCTGAAAGACAGGTTTGCATTATTAACAGTTACCGTAGCTTAGGCCTAATCAAATATTGGAATTGTTGAACAGATTCGAAAGGGTTCAAGGTTGCCAAATAAAACCGGAAATTAAAGGGAAAAGTTGGTACAATATTCCTCATTCATTGGACATGGTCACCAGTTGAAGAAGCTCCTAACTTAGGAGTGAAACGTAACTACTAAAATAACAATAAAGTAACATCTACATTTTAGTTTATGATTTGGAAAACGAACCTCTTAGTTCATCATTGAACTAATATTGTATATTTCTCATAATATTTTTATATGGAGCTGGTCTGCTATTGTAATTGCCTGCAAAGGATGATTACATTTTTTTTTAAATTGAATTGAATAGAATTATCAGAAATCCAGATAAACTAATTTAATGATTCAATGATTATGTCGTATAAAATTCTACTAATTTTGATTAAAAATTGCAAGAACACGTGGTATGATCTTAATCACGGCTTAGGCATTCCCCCCCCCCTCAAAAAAAAACTCAATTCAAGAAAACAGCTTTTCATGTATCCGTGCACAAATTATATAACGTTTTGTTTCGACAATGCTGTAAGAAAATTGAGGCAATGCCCAGGTATGCTAATCAGCAGTCTGTTTGAGTAGAAGTGTGTGACGTTTGGCAAAAAACAACATGTCTAAAGTCATGTTACCTCTAACAATAAAAATAAACACTTTACTTTGTAACCAAATCACAAAGTGAATCAGTGACAAAACACAGTTAACAACCAAATTACTAATCAGAGGAACGGTAATTAGTTATAAGAGATGTTAAGTATAAGAGATGTTAAATTTGCATCGGGAATACAGAATATTAATTTTGTTTTTTTACCCATACACCGATGTGTGTTAGCACTGTATACTCAGTACTTTCCCGTGTCCTGTGAAAAAAAATATCACATGCATGTTACTCGGCTGGGATAACATGCCTGTGAATATCCCAGCCAAGTATAAACATGCCTGTGATATTTTTTTCACAGGACTCGGGAAAGTACTGAGTATACAGTGCTAACATACATTAGTTATAAGTAGTTTTTTGTTTAATTGTACCAGAGCTGGCTGACTTGATGTTCCATTTGGGGGTAATGTTCCATTCCTTGGAAAGACTGGAAATGTTCTGTCCAGCACGTTTGTGGTTTAAACGGAATTGATCCAAAAAAGAGCGGAAATTATGAGTGCTCTTTTCAGAGCCAACACTCCCACAAAAGAGATTAACACAATTACTATTTATTTATAGTTTCTTCCCATGGTTGATGTCGTTAAAGGAACACGTTGCCTTGGATCGGACGAGTTGGTCTATAAAAAGCGTTTATAACCGTTTTTTATAAAATGCATATGGTTGGAAAGATGTTTTAAAAGTATAACACAATGATCCACACAAATTTGCCTCGAATTTGCGTGGTTTTTCTCTTACTGTGCGAACTAACACGGTCGGCCATTTAAGGGAGTCAAAAAGTTGACTCCCATAAATGGCCGACCGTGTTAGTCGACGAGGTAAAAGGAAAACCGTGCAATTTCGAGGCATGTTTGTGTGGATCATTGTATTCTACTTTGAAAACATCTTTCCAACCATATGCACTTTATAAAAAACGGTTACAAACTTGTTTTATACACTAACTCGTCCGATCCGAGGCAACGTGTTCCTTTAAAGCCATTGGACCCTTTCGGTAAACAGTGTTGTCCAAGGCCCATACTTTGTGTACCACAACTTCTATATCAAATAACAAACCTGTGAAAATTTAGGCTCAATCGGTCATCGTAGTCAGGAGAAAACAACGGAAAAAACCCACCCTTGTTTCCGCGCGTTTCGCCGTGTCATGACATGTGTTTCAAATAAATCCGTAATTCTCGTTAACGAGAATTTATATTGTTTTGCTGTTTTCTCAAAAAGTAAAGCATTTCATGGAATATTATTTCAAGAGAAGTCTTTCACCATTGCCTTCTGTAAACCCTGTTATTTGTAAATCTGTGAACTTTTTTTTTTTTCTGAACCGAAAGGGTCCAATGGCTATAAAGACAGTTTATGATTTATTATCAGGTGCCTGACTGATGAATGTTTTACAAACAAACATTAGGACCTCAATGTATTATATTGTACACTAATGTGTTATTTAATATGAATGCACAACTGCCTTCCAATCTCCCAGATCGGTCCTCGGTTCGTTTCATTCACGAGTTATAGTATCCTCACCTGCATAACTTAGACCAGTTAAAAGAAACATTTGTCAGACAAGCATTACTACAGAACGCCAAGCAGCCTACCTCATGGCTCTTCCAAAAGTAGGGCACATTTAAAGGCAGTGGACACTATTGGTAAAATAATTATCAGCATAAAACCTTACTTGGTAACGAGTAATGGGGAGAGGTTGATAGTACCAAACGTTGTGAGAAACGGGTCCCTCTGAAGTAACGTAGTTTTCGAGAAAGAAGTAATTTTCCACGAATTTGATTTCGAGACCTCAAGTTTAGAATTTGAGGTCTCGAAATCAAGCACCTGAAAGCACACAATTTCGTGGGACAAGGGTTTTTTTTTTATTTCATTCATATCTCGCAGCTTCGACGACCAATTGAGCTCAAATTTTCACAGGTTTGTAAATTTCTGCATATGTTTAGATACACCAAGTGAGAAGACTGGTCTTTGACATTTACCAATAGTGTCCACTGCTTTTAAAGGCACTATAAAATAAATTTTAGCATAAAATAGAGAACTGTTGATAGTCGAAACATTGTAGAAATGGCTCCCGCTGGAGTTAAGGTATAGGTTTTGAGAAATAGGTAATTGCTCACTGAAATATTATAATCTAATAAAAGACTTCAGGCCTGAAGCCCTTTTTAGGTATCTGAAAGCACAACAATTAATTTTACGCAACAAAGGTTCTTTTTCTTCCATTATTCTCTTGCAACTTCGATGACCAATAAATTGAGTCCATTTTCACAAGTTTGTTATTTTATGCCATACTGGTCGTTGACAGAGTTACCAAATGTGTCCAGTGCCTATCATGCACATAGTTCATTTTCTGTCAGATGAATAACTTCATAATGACAATAAACGTGACATTGGAGACATCTTGATAGTAAAATATTGAGGTTTTTGGTAAAAGAAACGTTCGTGTTGTGTGCTACGTTTAGAAACTGGTACTTATGAGGTCAAATATGGCTACCCCTCCCGAGATAATGAGATTTTGGTCCCGTTCTCTTGCTTCACTGCATTTATTGCCAAATTAAATCCTTAATACCAATGAGCAAATCTGATTTCATTCCCACACGTTGGCCCCAAGCCAAAGGTGTGCATGTCCTAAGGTGGGTGGGTGATTCACTGGGAATGTGCACTTTCCGCTAAACGTCGTTGTCATGGGTTAAACTGGTTTGCAAATAACTCCCTTGGATTCGTACATGGCGTGCACTGTATCGACCACTTTGTCATTTTATATGATAATGTCTTTTGTAGAATAAACACTGCCTTTTCAAGCCGAATTTTCTTTTCTTTTTTGTGACACTTTCTCGGAAGAGAAAATGGTATCACGTTACTGCTGCAACATATAATGTGCCTGTAGGCCATTTCACTTTTCTGTAAAATCTTCTTTTTTAAGGCACAACAAACTATGACGTCATTTGGCCGTTTTGGACACTATGGGAGTACACCGTGTGATTTGGGTGTATACGGACAAATTTTACCCAAACCTAATAGTGTCGTAGTATTGTGTCCCCTGTATCTCAAAAGGCTATGGTCGTAGGGTCAAACCCGTCGACGGTCTTTGACGGTCACGTAACAATTTAGGAATGAGTTCACGTCATGTCAGGCACGTACAATCATGGAGGTAGAAAAGCAATCGGTCAGACCATAAAATAAAAAACAACAACAACTTGATGATTAAAAATTCTACGAGCGATGTAAGCGGATGCGACACCACGGCCGGCCTCCGGTGTAAGGGGGGTCGAGTTTAAAAGCGCCAAGCCTTGGCGGTGGGGCAAGATGACAATCGCATGGGGTGAATATTGTGACCTCGAGCACCGGGATCTCTCCTTGAAAACAGGAAAACTGATTTCACGGAGTGGAAGAATGGGGAAGAAAACAAGTGATTAGGGAGACAGATAGCTGATGGGGGAAGAGGGACTTCTACATGTGCCTCACGGGGGGGGGGTGTTTAGAGGTAAACCAGAGTGGTGGTTTGATGAGTGAGTGAGGGGTAAAATAACTCTTAAATAGGGAAGAAATTGTTAAAGTATAAATAATACAGTAATAATAATAGTTTGTTATAAAGCACTTTATCATACCATAGGGGCGTATCAAAGCGCTCATTATTTTGACCTGCAAGGTATGTGGAGCTACGTTTTGAATGTAATAGTTTACAAGGTGCTGTGGTGCAATGTGCTGCCGATCAGACTAGGAATACGGGTGTGGACCCCTTCTCTTTTCGATAAGTGTATAATGTGTTATTGTAAGTGCATTACACGGCATACGGGACCTACGGCATTCCGTCCCATCCGAAGGACGTTTTAAATTTAAACAGGGAAGGGATGAGACTCAAATGTATGCACCCTTCGCTCTAACTAGAGGGGTGTATGTAGAAACTGGACGTGCACCCCGCCCAAGATTAATGAGGTGTAAATTCTACCAACACTCCTTTAACGTACATTTCACACGGGACCTACTGCTTTACGTCCCAACAGAAGGAAGTTTCAATATATAACCTGTGGAAAGGGATGAGAGCCTTGAATGTATGCACCCTTCGCTCTATAGCCAAACGGAAGTAGAAACTGGAACCTGCACCCCGCCCAAGATAATGAAGACATACATATAAAACAATGTCTTAATCTACCAACACGCCTTTAAACACTGGCATAGCCGTTTCTTTTTTTATTAATCTGCTGTCGGATATTGCGGAAGATTAACAGTGACGGAGGCCCCCGATCGAAATCCGACGAAATTGGATTATCCCATTGAAGGTACTTTATTGAGGTGGAAGTCATTGACGCCTGTGAGAAGCTTATACTATGTGGGGAAAAAATGGAGGAATGTCACTTCAAATTAGGCCGTCAAAAATCTGACACTCTGAAAATCGAGTGGAGGGGGCACTGGGAGGGGTGGGGATATCCGAAGACAGTAAGAGAGGGATACTAAGTAAAGGTTTTAGATTCAACTGTGACGGTCCCTGGAAATTTTCTTTGACACACTTATATATTCATATACCATAATGACTAAGATTGTTCAAGGAAAGAGTTTTGATGCACAATGTGCCACATTGCTCATTAAAACATAACTCATAATGTAATCCAAATCAACCAATATTGCCACCGTGACACCAGACTGACCTAAATTAAGGTCAGTTTGACCCAGGGTAACCTTTGATCGACGAGACCAGAGTGACCAGATTCAAGGCCGAATTGACCTTTGGACAGAATGGCCACATCAACATGAGGTTAACTAAGAATAAGTAGCAAACTAACCCCACACAAGGTCAGAGTGACCAAATCAGGGAACCATCGATCGGAGAAAGAGGGAGCATCAGAATCAAGGCCAGGATGACTTTTGGTTGAGCCAGCCGAAGTCATAACAAGAGTATTTCTACATCAAGGTCACAGTAATCTAGGGTCAGAGTGACCGAAACCCAAGTAGTTTGACCCGAATCTAAACCAGCCTGACCTCAATCAAGGTCAGTGCAAGGCTAGGCCTGCGCTCTTCGCTGCTCATCCATTTAGAACGACGGACTCCTGGTTTAAAGGGATTGCACACCATCTCAGCCCAATCTCTCAATCCATCCATGTCTTCGCAGTTGAACGCCACCGGCGATCAATCCGTCCATCCCCGCATGTCTAATACCAAAAGAAAGGTCGAGATGGTCATAACTCCGGTAAAAAAAAAAAACCAACGGTGGCAGACAGCATAAGGATAAGCCTCTTGTGACGGGATCAATATTCCCATCAGTGTTTTTAGGACAAGGTCTGCATATGACCCCATACCTTGGTCGACGGGTCTGGCTGGAAGCAAAATGAAGGCTAGGGTGGCGCGTCGATTGCCCCGGGAGAGGCGGCTGTTAACATCCTGCTACAATAACACTAACAGAGAGACCTTCTCTACGAAAAGAACGAGTCATCAACCTGTTCCAAATTGCCTCTCATAACACTATAAATAGTTTCAACAATGAACACCATAGATTCAACTTCAGACCACGCAGACATCAGAGATTGTGTTTGATTTTTGATTACAAAATTGGCTTCAAATGAGTTGAGAATGTTTCAGGAATGAACATGATCTATTGTATATATGGTAGTATACAAGTAAATGTGTTAATACAGAACAATGCTTAATAAATATAAGTTATGCTTAATAAATATAAGTTATGTAACTATTTTGCAATAACGGCAATTTCACATTCTTTCGCAAAATTGTGGTCTATTATTAAACCACAACGTGTCTATAAGGCCAACCGGTATGTTATAGACGATTATAATCATGTCCAGTAAACGTTCTGTCCGCAGTGCTATGCCAAGCCAATGGCTTCAATAGTGGCTATGGCCAGATGCCGAAAAGTCTTATTGAGCAACGTTGTTGTTGCGACCAACGGCAAAAGCCGTAGAATTTCTTGCAACAACACAGGACGCCAGACCTTGGGATTCAACAACTGCGACGCATTGACGTATCAACATAATGGAAGCCATACCAGCTCATGGTTTATATGAAAGTTATACTTTCTCGTCAATGTTGTGTACACTTCAAGCTGAGTGCCGATGCACCATCGATGACAGACATTATTCTGTTTTCCCACATGCTAGAACATTCATTCCCATTAGAAACCTCGGACGGACAGACTGACGTAATTATGAAGCGCCCAGGCCGAAGCTAGGCCGTCCGAAATGCCCTAAACACGGTGGCACTCCTGGAGGTCCTTGCGCTGTGGTTGAACTGAAGTCAGAATGAGTTTAAGTGCGTCATTTTCAGTATCCCATTGCACGAATGTTACGAAAATAAGTTGTGACTTGTTACAACGTGCGGCACAGTGGCAATGCAAGGACAGCACAGAGCTCCGACTCAAACCACGCCGAAGCCCCCCGGGTATGATTTGACTTTCCCCCAGTAGCTCAGCTAGCAATGAGGACCCTATTCCTGGGGATCATCGTGCATAAAGTGGCTCTAACTGGAGCGCAACCATTCCATTTGCTCACTCATCTTATTTTACCCTTTGCTTCTCTCTTCTCTCTCAAGCTCAGGGCCCGTGAAAGATCAGCTACAGATCCTACAGAGCTTTTAGACGTAGGAGAGCGAGTGTCGCCGGTAGCAAGAGGCATTAATGAGTGGATTTAGTCCAATGGGCTAGGAGAAAACAGGCTCAATCGCAGCACTGGGGGGGGGGGGGAGAGAAACAAGTTAGAAGTGTGGCACGAACTGACCTTTATTATTTCTTAGTGAGTGATGCTAAGATCTGTTGGATGGTTCTATACTGCATTTTGCGCCTCGGGAAATGCAGCAGCTGGTAGAGAAGACATCACTAAGATGTTGATTTGCTCAGTGAAGCTTCCTGATTGAAAACAAGAAAAACAATTCATGGACATTTGTTGTGTTGCAGCCATCTAGTTTTCTTATTCTTCCAAAAATGTGTTTTAAGAACAGGTTCAGATGCAACACTATTTAGGGGGATAATGTATAGGTCGAGTTGACCAATGTTACTATAGGCCCGTTTCTGTTAAAAAGTCATCTTAATATTTGTTTGCTTAATGTAGTCCACGATGGTTGACACGCAGATGGATGGCACACACAAAGCGAGATATATATATAAAAAAAAAAAGGGGGATTAAAATAAGTCGCCATTTTGAACAGCGCCGTCGAATTCAAACGAACTAATTATTATTATTGAAGTTGGACACTCAATTAATTTGACGTTTGTTCCTGGGATAATATTAACAAATCACCCCGGTCCTTTTACTGTTTGATTCTCCAAGGTCCGCACGACCAACGGACAGATTCTATAGACTATAATTAAAGAAATAACAGCTAATTCGTCCTCGACTTAATTAGAATCTCTGCAAATTAATTAGCCAACGAGCTTGTTGAATTGTGTACGGACACACAAACAAAAGCCCATTGGGTGAGTCTGGACTGTTTAAACAACACCCGTTCTTTGCTCTCCGGGGTGGGTGTGGTGCCAGGGATAATTTAAATTATATTAGAAGGCTTGTCGATGAAAGCCTACTGCAACACCATGAACACACGGAATTCTGCGCTAAGGTCAATGGAATCAAGCACTTAACGGAACGCCGTGACTCAAAAAAGTTGCAGAACTCTGAGATGAGAAGAAGTACCATGAAATGAAACCTTTAACTGAACAAAAAATGGACGATGCAGACTGCTTACCGACAAAAAAAAGCCATGCAGTATTTTGTTAGGACGAATTAAAACCCTTCTGTAATTTAGCAGAAATAAAGAAAACAACATAAACACCAGAGCGAACGATCTCAATGCTATAGCAAAGTATTTTGTTTAAATTAGTCAAATCTTTGACCATTAGCTTGTCAAACTTGACAACCGCATACGTGTATACTATAGATATCGGTCACATGCTTCAATATTACCCATGGGGTAGCAAAGCAGAAGGAACAATATTGCAATCAAGACAAAAATTGACACCAAATGCAAATAACACGAAAATGCTTCTTACAAAGAATAGTGTAGTAAAGGAGCATAACATTTAGGCCCCTAGTTAACTTGAACGCACAGAAGTTCATTGCCCATACGAAGACAACGCAAACCAGAAACAAATTAACGTGGGATTCAATGAGTCGTAATTTGATTTCATCCCTTGTAAACAGGTAGTAGAAAATCAACTTAAGAATTTGCATTTGTCTGTTTAATAAGTGAAATAGAATGACTAAAAACGAATTAGAATGAGGAAAAAAGAATTCATGTATGCACGATATGATGAAATTGAATGCATTAATAGTTTAAAAGGAACCCTATGGGTACGAGTGGATTAGGGGAAAATGTATGAATTTGCATGGTAATGATATTGAATAAATGTTTGACTGATATTGGTCACAAAAACTCTATGATTCTAGCAATGCAGACCTTTATGCACTGAAACATTGTGGGGCTTTTACAAGTTTTTGAAAACAACGAAAACCTTAGTACAATAAATACCGATTTTCATATAATTTTAAAAACAAAATCGTGAAATCTTAGCTCTTCACACGAACAAGGAAATGATTTTAATTATTTAAAAATTCGTTGAATAAAATTAACTTCTTGAACCCACAGTGATAAATCACAGCCTACGTCACAACAAAGTTAACCGCAGTACGTGACACTAAACAATTAACACACCTCAAAGCCAAGGTTAACTTGCAATCATTATCGCCTGCAATCCAGGAAAACAACTACAGAGACTAATTAAAGGGGAGGTTTACGTTTGGTAATCAAAACTTGCAACAAAACTGTTGGTTAGAAGCCTACAGCAGATTTCGATATTATACAGCACTTTGAGAGACATGTCACTTCAAAGTAGCCTAATGTGGTTATGTATTGGATATAATTTGTGGTGCCCCAACATTTGAAGAGAAGCGTTATTGTAAGTAACGTTTCTCAGATTGTGTATTCCTATTTGGGATTATTCTTCCTATACCCGGACAAATAACGATGGATTTTCGGCGACATATAAAGAACGCGACTACCTGTTAAAGGCAGTGGACACTATTGGTAATTACTCAAAATAATTATTGGCATAAAACCTTACTTGGTAACGAGTAATGGAGAGAGGTTGACAGTATAAAACATTGTGAGAAACAGCTTCCTCTGAAGTGACGTAGTTTTCGAGAAAGAAGTAATTTTCCACGAATTTGATTTCGAGACCTCAGAATTAGATTTTGAGGTCTCGAAATCAAGCATCTGAAAGCACACAACTTCGTGTGACAAGGGTTATTTTTCTTTCATTATTATCTCGCGACTTCGTTGACCGATTGAGCTCAAATTTTCACAGGTTTGTTATTTTATGCATATGTTGAGATACACCAAGTGAGAAGACTGGTCTTTGACAATTACCAATAATGTCCAGTGTTTTTAACAGTAGGCCCTACATCTATATGATGAAAACAAATAAACAAACACCCCAACAAACAAACGGTTGAAAACAGGAAGGCTTTAACTTGTCTTTAAATTTATGTAATAGGGGTGTTTTTTCTTTCGTTGTTCTTTAGCAACTTTAATGACCAGGCAATAATGATTCAAAAAATGTTAGGGTACATGGATACACCAAGTGTGAATACTGGTCTTTGACAATTACCAAAAGTGTCCAGTGCCTTTAAATGAAAACAACCTAAACAATCCAATGCAGGCACTCCGGACAGAGTGATGGCTTCATTAGCTGCCGTTCGGACGACACTTCAAAGGTGTGATCCATGGGGCTAAATATTACCATAGAAATATATAAGAGTTTAAGGAGGGGACACACGCAGTGTTTATTTCCGGACTATGTCTACGTCGATTAGCCGACGATGGAGGCGGCTAAACGAGGTTGAAAGTCTAATCAATACGGGCAATATATTCAGATGATAGGTGTTTTTTCCAGTTACGATGTCTGTTATTATACTGTTTTAGGGAATGAACATTAGCTGCAGAATTGTCAATTTAGAGGACTTAACTAACTTAGGAAGTTAGCGCACATTTCCCTGGTTTAATAACTTAGGGCGCTTACATCACAACGTAATTTTTGTAGTCCAATTTTAGTTCATGTATAACATAATAAATGCTCAACAAAAATACTAACATCACTGACTATACAATAGCCCGCTATTTAATCAAAAAACAGCTGAAGTAAATACCTGGAACCGGGATACAAGCTTTGAATCGAATACAAACTAATTGGAAATTCCAAAGCATTATATGGCACTTATGCAAGCATTAATTCAATTTGCTGTTGGGCTAAGGAACCGCTCACGGTGTCTAAATGGTATGGGACAAAGCTTCTTTTTTGCATACGTTTATGTGTTTTTAATGAGATTCGATTACAGAAGTGCCCCAGAACTTAGTGGCATCGTGTTGCACACAATGCCAGTGACTGCTAAAAAATATTGTGTGAATGGAACACGTTACAGCCATTCAAGAGGTGACAAAGGACCAGTGTCGCATGCAATTATGTCCTCTATGCAATACTATCTGGAGGACATTATTGCATGTGCAATAATGTCCGCCGGACACATTTGCATATTTGCAAAACCGTCCTTGCAGTAAATTAAACGCCCTTGGTCATCGACGGAACATGTTCGCCGTTTGTTTACAAGCTCAGTGCATGTCATGAATGACATGGAAAATGTTCGGCCGTTGGGTATTCGCTGCAATAATAATAAAAAGTGAATATTCATGCTGCATGTACGTAGGTTCCAGTGCATGCACGCTCGCTTACGTGCGCACATACATGTATAGCCCCGGACACTAATGCATATGCAAAAGTGTCCGGAGCGGACAGTATTGCATGGCGGACAAAATTGCATCTGACACCGGTAACGGCTCGCATTATACAAAACAATTATTTATTTATTTCGAATTGTCAAGATTTTCAGCGACAGAAAAAAAAAAACGGAACCACAAAATAATGTGAGGTGTTTAAATGTGTGAAATTGGCATGGCTTAAACTGGAATATGTCACACTTACATAAGAAATAAGAAGCATTGAGCTTAATTTTAATCGGGAATTCATTTTTACCATATAGCTACACTTTCTTCGCATGTAAACGCCATTCATATCCATAGTTCCAATTAATATAAATTATGTTTCCTGATGTTAAACACAAAGAGTAAGTGAGCACAGCACAATTATGCTTACCAGAATAAGGTTACCAGCCGAACTACCATATCACAAATACAATCTGCAACTGGTATCCTGCGCAATTCTGCTCATTGCAAACATTAATTGTTAAGAAATATTTTCTGCTTAAGCAGCTTTATGAAAGTGGGCCCGGTGCGATGCAAATGTGGCGGGGAAACGATTTAAGGTATAGAAGGGCGAATCTGATATATATGTCAGTGACCTTCACTTGACCTCCAATCCCTGCAACCTGGATGGCTAGTCCGGATATGACGTCATCAGGGCTGTTCATATTACTATCATAACAATTAAGCACAGCCATAGCGATATCACATCCTGATATCGGATATCAGTTCAAGTGAAAAACGCCTGCTGCGAAATGAATACAGTTGTCGTGTGAATAGAAACTTGTATTGCACTGTTGAACCGCAGCTGGAGCCACCAAAATAAAAGAAACAATTCATTTCTTTCATGTAGTCAAAAAGACAATTACATAAAGGAGAGATCGTCTAAGCCTTTTAACAATAATTTTTCCCAACCCCCTTTGATATGAACTTTCAGAGCATGAACTTCATGCGATAGAATGCAATGCTTGTTTATTTAACTGCTCTCGTAGAAAGGCAGACACCGAAGGGAAGGAAGTCCACAAAACAAACTTAAACGCTTCCTTTTTGTTCCGAATCCTGTTTGATTAAATTTATATGCTTTCTTCCTAATGACCTTTACGATTAAAAAAACATTAACAAAGCAGATAAAAATACTTTATAAAGAGTAACCTCAACGCACTCTCAGAAAAAAAAAAAAGTTTCGCACAGCAACTAATAATCAACAACGTATCTTTAGAAGTGATGTTTTGTTCTTTAGGCTTGTCATATCTTTTTAGCCCCCCCCCCCCACACCATCTGACACCCAACAAGAAAATACAGACTCATTTTCATAGATCTGGGCCCATTTTTATAATGCATGTGAGTAAAACTTGCTAAGTAAAGACAAATATACCCTAGATACAAATAAATTAGCAGCAACAATTTAATTTATATTGTTGTCACCGGTTTTCAGATCTTTTGTTTTCTGCATAAAATCGGGCCTCGGTTATAAGCACCCAACTCTGCTTAGCACAGACAATTCTTGCTCTAAATTGGGACAAAATTAGTCTAAAGACGATGTTATGTGAGTTAAAGTTTAGAGACTGGTCCCTTGCAAATTCCTGCTTTGCATTCTTGTCTGCTTAGCAGGTCTGTGTAACCATCATGCAAATTTTCTACTTCAGGAAACAGAACAACTTCATTTTTCTTTATAGTGGAAATCTCACTTTATTAAGTACTTACAAGTACAGTTAACATTTTCATTTAGTTATTCAAGGGAAAGTATACATCTGGGTTTGGGAATCGTTCGATTGCTTAAGAACATTTCAATTAAAAATGTGGTCCCGTTTTTTGGACATCGCCGAAAATCCGGAACAAAACTTATCTCCAGCAGGAAGAATAATCAGCAATTGGATTACACAATCTGATAAACATTTCTGACAGTAACGTTTCTCAAATTCAAACTGTGGGGGATAAACAGTGATATGATTTTCTAAACCCAAACCAGAAGTAAAATGATTTTTTAAAACAATTCTTTATACTTTCTATCGAAGGCTGCTGTACTTCCAACCAAGAATTTTGTTATTGCCACTAATTTGAAGGGTGATGATTAACAAACGTATACCTTCCCTTTAAAGAACAAGTGTAGCAATGCTTATGAAAAAGAATACAATTACTGCTTTAATAAATAATTACTTCTTCATAAATATTAGGAATTATACTGAGAGTAATTAACTCCGCCAAATTAGTATTTCAGTCCACCATTTCCATTATTCTGATTCTATATACAAATTCAGTGGGAAAACCAGACATTTCCATTTTAATGTATCCAACAATTATTTAAAATCTCACGGGGGGGAGGGGGGGCAAGTGGAGGGTAAGGGCTCCAGTCGCCCCGTACCCAACCCTTTTAGCCAGGCCACTGTACACATCATACTGTATGATTATAAATTAATTGAATAAATCTGAACAGCACTTTTCAGCCTAGCAAAAAAATCAGGGTTAATACATATCAAACTTTGTACTAATTGAAACTTGAGAATGTTTCACTTTAGTAACAGACAAGGTGACTTTAATATTGCAAAATTATCTTTGGCTAGCACAAATTAGCAGGAAACTCTGGGTTGTATTTCCACTGAGTGCTAAATAAACACAAAATGGTTTGCTTTAGGGTGTTCAAACCATGTTTATCAGATTCCCTGTCTGCAACAACAGTAATGGATACTTAATGTTCATTATAAATCTGAGGTACCAGACTACTTTCCCCACTTGCCTCGATTTGGATTGCACTGATTTAAAAGGACTGAAAAAAACCCAGCTGCAGCTCCATTAGGTTCCAGCGACTGAGGCAGTGTCCGAATGTTTCGACTTCGGCTGCGGCTACGGCTAGATCAGCGCGTCTGTCAGTGTTGAAGAATAGCAGACGCGCGCGCCCTAGCCGTAGCTGTAGGCGAAGTCGCCAATTCGGACACGGCCTGAGAAACACAAAATCAGCACATATAAAACACTTCACTATAGAATCATAAGTAAAACCAAGTTCTCTGATTTAAAAACATGTTATAAACCCATAAAAATAAATAACAAGCAACTAATAAAAACATAACATTTAGAAACTATTGTCAACCTAAAAAAGAAACAAACAGTGTGCTTAATACAGTTATTAGTCAAATATAAAACTTTAATTTACTATTATACATTGCCATACATTTGGTTCATCCCAGTCGGTTAATCAGCTTTTAAACAATAAATAATCAAAAACCATAAATCCATCTTCATATTTCCAACAATTTGTGCATACAGCTATATTTTAATGTCCATTTCAAAATTTTAGCAACTCAGTACTGAACTATCTTCATGTGCTATAACTATACAATTTTTGTTTTTATATTAAAAAGTTTAGATAAGTCTACCCTGCTCTTAGATGGTCCTGGGCTTACCACTATATGGTAGCACGTGATGAAAGCATACAACAGTTAATCCTTCTCTCCTTGTGTCTGATCATTCAATGCCATCCACATATTTTTATACTATGGTAGCACTATAAATGGAGCCATAACACAGTTAACCCTCCTACTGTCTGACCACTCAATATCATCAAAATGGTTTCATATAGTGTAGCATGTGATGAAAGCATAACACAGTTATGACCATTCAGTACCATGGTTATACATATTGTAGAATGTGATGAACGAGTAAAAGTTAACCCTCCTACTCTCTGACCATTCAATACAATCCACATAGTTTTATATATGATGGCATGTGATGAATACATAACATAGAAAACCCTCCAACCGCCTGACCGTTCAATATATTCCACATGGTTTTATGCTATGGTAGCATGTGATAAATGTATGACACAGTTAACCTTCCTACTGTTTGACCATTCAATATCAGCCACAAGGTTTTATATATGATAGCAATAGCGAGTGATGATTGCATAACACAGTTAACCCTGCTCTTATTTGACTATTCAATTTATGTATTATGGCATGTGATAAAAGCATAACAGTAACCCTCCTACTGTCTGACCGTTCAATATAATCCACAGGGTTTTATTCTTTGGTAGCATGTGATGTCTGCAGACCACAGTCAACCCTCCTACTGTCCGACCATTCAATGTCACACATGCAGTTGATTATGGTTCCGAAAGGTTGGTCGACTTCCTAAAAATCTTGAAAGCTATTAGCTGAATACCAATGCTGATGAGGACATCTTCAAATTTCTACTTGAAACACAAAGCAGTTTTTGCTTGTAATTATAAAAACTATTCTCAGACGAACTTACTCAGAATTGCAACTTGAAAACAGATTGACAATGGTCAATCATTGAAACTGGACAAATTGTCAGATTATGTTCAATGACTGTCCAGTACTTTTGGTAAACACATTGTAGGTGTTGATTTTAATGAGGTAGATTCCACCAACAGTTATGACCCAACTCATATGGCTTCCTGTAAAATCACAACATAAGTCGGTAGGGTTCTACCTATATGTATAAAAACTACTTTTTACAACCAACTTGTATAAAAATCTCCACTTCAGCAACAACCCAGCCGTGTCCATTATCTGACCGGTGATTGGTCAGGAAATGTTGCTCCTCATTACCATCAACCAATGGAGGCAGGTGTTACATCACAATCCACATCTGGCTATTGGTCAGACAAACCAGGTGGTTCTCCCAAAACCCTGGGCAATACTGGTTAGGATGGCTTTCCCCTGTCAAATACAAATCATAAAATGTACAAATTACTTTATTGTAGATGATACCTCTGTCCCAAACCGGTCAACATACAATATTGGTAAATTTGTACTCGGCATTGATCAAAGATCAGATACCGAGATGGATAATTCTTAAAATTGTGAAGCATGCACTAGCTGGGAATGTAGTGCATTCTGCTACTACCAGCCAGACTCTTATAGTGGACGATACCCATGCCTACATCCTTACAGACTGTGAAGGGGGTAACCCTGTTTCAGCACATGGAGTATAGGTGGCTACTATGTGGATGATACCCATGCCTACATCCTTACTGACTGTGAGAAGGGTAACCCTGTTTCAGCCCCAGGAGTAGGTGGCTCCTAGTGGATGATACCCATGCCTACATCCTTACAGACTGTGAAGGGGGTAACCCTGTTTCAGCCCAAGGAGTATAGGAGGCTCCTAGTGGATGATACCCATGCCTACATCCTTACAGACTGTGAAGGGGGTAACCCTGTTTCAGCCCAAGGAGTATAGGTGGCTCCTAGTGGATGATACCCATGCCTACATCCTTACAGACTGTGAAGGGGGTAACCCTATTTCAGCACATGGAGTATAGGTGGCTCCTAGTGGATGATACCCTTCCCTACATCCTTACAGACTGTGAAGGGGGTAACCCTATTTCAGCACGAGGAGTATAGGAGGCTCCTAGTGGATGATACCCTTGCCTACATCCTTACAGACTGTGAAGGTGGTAACCCTGTTTCAGCCCGAGGAGTACAGGAGGCAACCTGTCCCTGGTCCCAGTTGATTTGGGTCGATAGCCCAATAAAATTAAGAGTACGAAGTGGCTATCCGAGGCCTTGTGATATTAGGCAACCTCTTACAGAAAAACCAAAAAAAATTAAACAACATGTAATCAAGCTTCTCAGAAAAAGACTCATTTGATGCAACACTAGATCATAGTTCATAATTCCATGTACAGCCACAGACCTTCTCTCTGATCATAGAGTAAGGACTCTATGCTCTGATCATACAGACACAGCCCTCATTAAGGGACGTGAATTTGTACAGGACATCCATAACTTAAACAACCACCACACACATTGACCCAAATACGTCACTGTCGACCATCGTAGTAGTAAAAAAATCACACCAGAGGTGTGTGCAGTGGTTCCATGAAACATGTACAGTACATCACGCATACACTGTACTTTATAGGAAACTTGATTCCCCTGATGGTTCTTCAGATGTGATCATGACGTCATTGGCGATGAGTGAACAGGCATATCATTGTTGGACCTTTCCAGGAAACAGTTAAGACTCTTTTATTATGACTCTTAAGGGCTTGTTTGATCCATGTCAGATTATGCTCAAGGAACAATATATGATGTATTATATATTACTTAAGAGAGCAAACTGACTGTTTTATGCCAAAATGGTTAGATCATACGTTTTCAATTCAACAATATTAATTTCAATTTCACTAAAAACAATGCACCATCTGTTTTTTGAGAGGTTTAGTCATTTCCATGAGAGAATAAGAATATTGGGCACCAAGGCCAAAACCAAGTCCACCTTTCACTGATTTGTTAATGCTTAGCAGATTCTAACCCAGAGACAACCTGTTGGCAACCTGTTCTTCTAAGCAAACTGCTTATAATTAGCCAAGTTGTCTTCAATTTGTCTCTGTGTCGACTCCATGAATTACAATATTTGTTGCAAGTGCGAATTTGTTGGTACCTTTGGCTTCTAAAGCATGGCATCTGTTAATGTCAAATTTGTTAAGACAAAAACTGAAAATTCTTACAAGACCTTATAGAGTTTGTGCAAGACCATGGGCAAATGTGAACTCTTTGGTTAAGAGTGGGGGGGGGGGGCGTGGTTTTTTTTATCTGCCTGAAATTGTACACAGGTAAAACACAGGTAAAGTAGCAATTTCTACAACAGGTTAAAATTTGTTGCTTTCTCTGTCCATCTGCTTGATGTGCCCGAATTGTGAAAACTATAGCTCTATGCATTTCCCATGGGCCTCCTGCTAATCGACAGAGTAAGTTTGTGTAGAGTGAGTGCGGCTTACAGTGGAATTAAATCACACTCTTGCACATAGGACAGATTTTAAAGGCACTGGACACCTTTGGTAATTGTCAAAGACCAGTGTTCTCACTTTGGACTCAACTGCTCATCTAAGTTGCAAGAGAAAGATGAAGACAAAAAAAACCTTGTTGCACAAATAAGTGTGATGTCAGATGCCCAACAAAAGGCTTCAGGTCTGAAGTCTTTTAAAAGCACTGGATAATTTGGTAATTTTCAAAGACCAGTCTTCTCACTTGGTGTATCCCAACAGATGCACAAAATAACAAATCTGTAAAAATTTGGGCTCAACGGATAATGCAAGAGTATAATGAAAGAAAAAAACACCCTTGTCGCACAAATTTGTGTGCTTTCGGATGACTTAAAGGCTTCACGCTTGAAGTCTTTTAATATTTGAGAGAGAAACTACCTCTTTCTTAAAAACTCTGTTACTTGCTTCAGAGGAAGTTGTTTCTCACAATGTTTTATACTTTCAACAGCTCTGTATTGCTCAGTACCAACAAAAGATTTTATGTCAGCAACTATTTTCAATGATTACCAAACGTGTCCAGTGCCTTAAGTGTAGGTCCGACTCCCTCTACTCACATTGTGCAGTCAACACATACTGACTTTGAATCACATTACTGCAGTCTGGCTGACACACTTGCTAAAACACACTGAACATATAGTATTAATTGAGCCGTACAGTCATCACATTAGTCTGGCACTCTGGTACTCGGTGAAGTGTAGTTTGCTGTTAAAGACACAGTATGGGCCAATATTTTCAACCTCCGCTTTTGAAAAAGGAACCTTATGGCATCGAAATCCAAGTTATGTTGGTTAAGTCATCGGGGTGTGTGGGTTCCCATCCTTGTCCTGACATTTGTGTCCTTGAGCAAAATACTTTATTATATAATAGATGTCAAATTTGCATCGGGGATAAAGAATATTAATTTTGGTTACCCATACACCAATGTGTGTAAGCACTGTATACAGACTCGGTGCTTTCCTGAGTCCTGTGAAAAAATATCACAGGCATACTCAGGTGGGATTCGAACCATTGACCCGAGCAGTGTCTAAGTATACAGTGCTAACACACACCAATGTATGGGTAAAACCAAAATTAACATTCTTTATTCCCTATGCAAATTTAGCATCTATTATATCGTTGCTGTACCCGCTGCCAAATTGCAAGGGTCGTGGGTTCGAAATCCCACCCGAGTAACATGCCTGTGATATTTTTTTCACAGGACTCGGGAAAAGACTGAGTATACAGTGCTCACACACATCGGTGTATGGGTAAAAACCAAAAATAATATTCTTTATCCCCGATCACCAAATTCACCATCTATTATAATAATAATAATAATAATAATGTACATTTTGTAGCGCCGGTATGCGCCGCAAGCAACGCTCATGGCGCTGCTCTACAAAAGAACAGCCAACAAGCAATGAAAGTAGTACAACATAATAAGAAAAATAAACTTAACAAAATGCTTATCTATGGTGATGAGTTTTTAAACTGTTCTTGAATATGTTGAGTGATTTGAAGAATTTCAAAACTTATACTTTGCGGTACCCGCTGCCAAAACATAGGATTTGAACTGCCTCTAGCTACAGGGCAATCTCGGTAGTCTAGTTGGTAAGACACTGCTCTGGAATTGCAAGGGTCGTGGGTTCGAATCCCACCGAGTAATATGCCTGTGATATTTTTTTCACAGAACTCAGGAAAGTACAGAGTATACTTACTAAAATTGTTTCTCTTCGCCCAGGGTTACATGTAAAAATGTGTACCTGTGAGTATGGGGATTGATATTGTGTTTGAAAAAGCATTTGGACCGCTATGGTTGCCCGGGTTGTATACTCCCCTGTGATCTGAGAAAAATTCAAGGAACGTTATTGGTCTGATGACCAGGACACTAGTGTAAAGGGCATTGAGATGGTTGTTGTGAAATGTGCTATATAAGAACTAGTTATTATTCCAGGGCCTCTCTGGCAGGCAAAAATGAGGCCTGGGAGGAGTGTGTACCAGGCTTTTAAAAAAGGTAAGATACTTACAATGCATAAGGTCTTCAAAATGCATGTTCATGCAGAAAGTTGATTGAAATTAAACATGGACTTCATCAGCAGGTTGATACTGTACAATCATTTCAAACCCTTAGGCAAACCGTTTCAACAGCCATTGACCTCTTCTGTTTTATAAATAACTTAGATGCACTATGGATTTGACCAAAATCTTTTAAGATTATGTTATTTCTTCAAAACCCATTCTTATCCAGGGTCTTTCGTATAGATCTTGTTTATATTCATCTGAATCCATGATTTATGTTAACTTCGATGGTTCCAAGTAATGAAACTTTCTTAGCAGTAGCATTTAAAAAATAGTCTCAATGGTTTAAAACAGAAACTTAAAAGAGCTTCATAGAAAAATTTAGTTCAGTAATGTACTAACTTTCCAAATGATAGAGTCCTTATGATACAACAGTCCTATTTTCGGCAATTGATTTCTTATATATGTAATTATTTATTTATTTAATTGGTCCATATTCGTTTATGCGTATTTTTGTACTATTTCCTGTAACTCATTGTGCGAGTATATGTTAGCAGTATTTAATGAAGTCTCTTGTTAGTGTGTTTTATTTGTTGATGTATCGTGTGGCTGCTATTATTATTGTTATTGAATAAACGAAGTAGCATAACTCCACATCAAGAGAAAACACAACAAATAAACAAATAGATAACTATAAATAGAAGAACAAAAATGGCAGGTAATCGTGAAACACAGCAAAGAGACGATAAAAATAGGCAAGCTAAAACTTATCCAATGAATAAACCATGTGAAGTCACACGCTTTCTAGCCAGGTATTGATGTCCACCCCTTTCCCCTTCGCTCCTTGGAGGAGGGACACTCCACGAGACTAAAACCCTAGGAATAGAGACCCCTCTTCACAATCTCTGGATGACTAAACCTAGATCTGACTTGCCTTCTTACTTCTTCTTGTAAGATCTTATAAGGAACGCATTCCCCGAAGTGATCTTTTGAGATAGAAGTGCAGAGCATGACTACTAGCGTAGTTTTTTTTAAGATGGGGACCGTACTGTGGTCAGTAGAAGAAGCAAAAGAGCTATATGGAGAGACCACTCAGTCAACCATCAGAGGTTTCTTGTTTTTATTTCAAGGGACCATGAGCTCAAGATTACAAGAAGTCTTCAAGGAATTGGGTATTTACCTTGTCATACATGTTATTGTAGCAGTTCCCTCAGTGACTCTTGCCAAAAGAATTGCTATTTTGCTCCTGACAGGAAAGTATGATAATTGTTTTTGATACACTTCTGTAGGATTTGAAACTTTGCATGTTGGGAGAAAATAATCAGATTAGGTTTGCGATAGTACATACAATGTACCAGAAACCTCACCGAATACATTTCTGATTGTTTCCTTGGAAGTTTTCTGATCATGACCATCTTTATATAATAGACACCACGTAAGTTAAGTGTAAATCTGTGAATACTTTCAATCTTACCAAATCTTATGCACACTATTACAGCTAGAAATACAAAATCAGAAAAAAATTGCTTCTTTATCATGACTCATCTGTCACTCAGAAAAAAAGTTTTTCTGTGTAACCAGATCTCCTTCCACTCAGAATAATGACCATCATTAAAATCTAATAATCAGTCAGTTTCCATTGTAGCTATATAAATTATGTGATAAAAATAGTAACCCACACTGAATTATTCCGCTATTTCTGGACCACTTAGAATATATCTACAATGTTGTAAGACCAACAACCCCCGCCTTTCCTTCTAATTTACTTGCGAAGTAGCAATCTGTTAAGATAATATTGACAACACTAAAAACCACAAGGGGGCCAATTATCAAAACAGTAGAATAGAATTATCCCACACAAAACAGTTGATAATAAAAAGAGAGCTCCATGCTGTGTTGTTTTGCACTCTAGTTCACTAAGGATGTATCCATTATGTTGTAAGACCAACAACTCTCCCTCCCTACTTCCTTCAAATTTCCTTGAGTGCTGAGATATTTACACGAGCGGAGACGATTCCAAGGAATTGTGTACATATGGACTTCATCAGTGTTTTGTCATCTTGTTTATCTTGACGAAAACGGACTTTTATGGAAAGCAATTTGGATGGAATAAATTTTAGGTCTGATTGAACGAATACCAAGTAGGAAGGATTCTATTTGTGGGAAGAAAAACAAATCAAAGTCGTAAAATGTTGATTGTGATTAGCTACTGGTCATGTGAAACCTCTTAATGTCTTTTCTAAAACTCAGCGACTTCATGCTCTACATCAATTCATTTATCAGACCTTGACCATGGGCAGCCATGTTGCTTTCTCTTGACCCAGTTTCACTGAGCTTCTCAAGCACAAAATGTAGCTAAGCACAACAAACTTATGCTTACCGGAAAAAGGTTAACAGCCAAAAGACCATACCACATGCACAATCTGTGACTGGTATCCGGCTTATTTTTGCTTAGCAGAAAACACTGCTTATATAAAACTTATGAAAGCAGCTCAATAAAATGGGGCCCTGGGCCTGCCCAATTTCATATAACCTGTTTATGTAAGTGTTCGCACAAAAACTTGCTGAGCACATAACAGTCTTGCTCACAAAAACAGGTAACCAGCCAAAATTGCATAAAGTGTGCATTGGATGATTGATGCCCCACTAAATTTTTGCTTAGTAAGAAATTTGTCAACGATTATTTCTGTTCAACAGCTTCAAGTATACATTTCATGCATACAAATGCAATCTTCCCAAATGCTCAGGCATTATGTGCACATGAGGTGGTATGTCTCATATAGACCAAGTTTATCTGTACAAGCCATTGCTGAAAATTTAATCTATTAGGGGTTCGTGTCATCTGCGGGCTTTCTGTTCAACCAACACTCAAGGTTTTTCCTTGAAACTGGTCATTTATTACAACTTGGGCAAAGTCCACAGAGAGAATGCAATTAATCTTCACAAATGCCGTTTCCGAGCAATTTTAGAAGATGCATTACAGAGAGATGACTGGAAAGGTAAACTTCAAAGTGCGTCTAACTCTAGCAAGTACATCCTAACTCCAGCAATATGGTGGCAATAACAAAATATGATGAACTTGTTACACTTCAGTCAGAAGTCAAGTCATGGCACAAAAAGCAATAAAAAAGAACGGGGAAAAGGAGAAAGTGTATCTTAATTAGAGGTATGTTTGTGTGGATCATTATATTCTACTTTTAAAACATCTTTCTATCCACATGCATTTTAAAACAAGACGGTTTCGAACGCTTTTCAAAGACCAACTCGACCGATCCCAGGCAATGTGTCCCTTTAAAGGTTATTCCAAAATACTTCAACATGTGACAATTATGAAAAGATTCCTGCTGCATCCATCAAAATCCTTCAGTCAGACAGCTATTTTTTACTGACATCTAAGACACGTCTAAAACACTAGACACCTTCCAAACCCAACACTTCAGCATAAATGTATTGGATTCTAACGACAGGGTTCGAATATGAGGGGGAAATCCAGATGCACACAGGGCATGTAGCTCAATTCTTTTACTTGACCAGAATTGTTTTTTCAGGCCAGAGTCAAAACGAGAAAAAAACAGTATAAATGTTTTTACTGAAATAAGAGAAAACTGGTATCATTTGTCATATCTTATCATGGTCTCGAAATTAACATAATTTTTTGTTTGTTCAAGATATTACGGTTAGGGCATTACTTTTTAATTTAACAGACCATGAGATTTGAACAGCCAAGAGTTTACTTGTCTGATGCCCAATTTACTGGCCTAGGACCAGCAGTCCCGTGAAATTTCCAGCCCTGGACGTTTGCACTGTTTCCCCCCATGATGATTAATATGCATCAAGGCGTTTTTTGGTAGAATACAAAAAGTAAATATTTATTATTATCTCTGTTGCTACCGCTAAATGATGATGATGATTATTATTATTATTTATTTGTTTATTTATTTATTTATTATTGTTGATTGTTTATTTATTTATTTATTTATTTTATGTTTTCACTTATTGACGGGAGCAAAATAATATCCCTCAAACGATCAGTTAAGGCCCTACGCTTTTTCTGAGAATTCTCAAAACACTCCCCCCCGAATGTAGTCAATTCATATTCCAGACAATTCACTCATCGAAAGAACCCATTAATCAGAAGCACATCTGTTGACAGGGTTGATTGCAAACATATAAAAGTGCTGCGCTTAAAACAAAGAAATACATCCTTGGCTCCATGAATATGATTGAAAATTGACCCAGATGACAAGATGAGTTTCTTGGAAAGAGCTCACCAATAACAATTGACAAAGTGGTGCATCTTGTTTTTGTTATTAAACCCAAATGCCAAGTCCGCAGTGATACTGCGTAATGTTCAGAATGTGTAATGTTTATACACAATCATCAGTGAGTTTCTTAGAACATGTTCACCATTACTGATTGACAAAGTGATTCATCTTGTTTTCGTATTAAACCCAGACGCCAAGTCCGCAGCAGTGATACTGACGTACTTTTGAGAATCTGTATACGCTATGTATACACACAATCATCGTTAGACCCCATCAAAGTCTGAATGCATTTCCACGAATTACTTAATTAATCATGGTTATGCAGCTGGGGGTTGTTTATCCGACATACCATGCGTCCATAGCAACCAGTGCCTGATAAACAAATACCAATTTGTTTGAATCTCATTCCTCTGCAT
The DNA here is from genome assembly GCF_902459465.1 of Asterias rubens. NCBI lineage: Eukaryota > Metazoa > Echinodermata > Asteroidea > Forcipulatida > Asteriidae > Asterias > Asterias rubens. The sequence continues at coordinate 15,535,695 of NC_047068.1, read as the reverse complement.
CACACAAAAGGAACTTTGCATCGTGGGAGTGTAATAAGGTTAGGTACGCAGGACTGCCAAACGATCAGAGCATACTGAACGAATCGCTGAGTTGTTTACCACCGTTTCCTTTCAAAACCGACACTACTCATAAGAGCTCCACACATGGTGCTACCGCAGACCTTTGCCGTACTGCCAAACGATCAGAGCATACTGAACGAATCGCTGAGTTGTTAACCACCGTTTTCTTTCGAAACCGACACTACTCATAAGAGATTTACACATGGTGCTACCGCAGACCTCACCTAATAGACATTTTGACTGGATTCATGTTTGTGTCACTTGCGGACACAGTTGGATTCTTTCTGTGACATCACATTTATTACATAAAAATATTATCAGGAGTGACTTATTTAATCTAAAAAGGAGACATATTTGTCATTCCTTTTTGGCAGACCCGTCCAAGATAAATCATCCACTGGAGAAGCTCATAAATATATCATGTAAAGAGGGTGACAATAGAAGGAATCCAGCAATGTCAGCAAGTGACCTACTTATTTGTGGGCTTTGCTGAAGCCTGAAGAAAATAAATCTTTAAAACAATATACAAGAAGGCAGACTATGATAATTTCCACATCTTAATTACTGTGTAACAACTACAAGGTGTAAAACATAAAACATACATTCTCACTAGGTTTTACCCTTACACGAATGTGTGTGTGTAACTACTGTATACTCGGTACTTTCCCCGAATTCTGTGGCAAAAATCACAGGCGTACTTCCCGGATGGGATTCAAACCCATGACCTTTGCCAATCTAGTGCAGATGTCTTACCAACTAGACCAAAGAAGATTGCCAGGTTGCAATTCTTAGTAATTCACCAAACCTTAAAGTTAATTACAATCCTCTAGTGCATTATGGCAACTACCGGCCTGATACTTCATTGCCTTGGTGCCCTTGAAATGCTCCAGTATATGTTTAAAATTTCCTCATAGGGTGCCATTCATCACAGAGTAAATGCCTTGGTGCCCTTGCCCTTTCAAAAACAAAGCATACAGACTTGCAACTAAGCCACACACATTTGGTATCTGACATAAATTTACGAGTTTATTTGAAAATGTTAACAAGACCAGTGTAATATCTTGCCTGCCAAAGAGGTCCTGTATTAATGTACAAGCCCAGACTATGAAAACTGTGCGAATGATGTGAACATAGTTGGTCCACAATGAAAACACACTGACATCACACTTTGTTTACAGGGTGACCATTTCTCTTTGTGACCATTTCATTTTGTGACCACTCCTAGACTATGAAAACTGTGTGAATGATGTGTAATTTGAACATAGTTGGTTCACACAGAAAAAACACTGAGATCACACTGTGTTCACCTGGTGTCCATGTCACATAGTGACTATACTCCAAGACTATGAAAACTGTGTGAATGATGTGTGATTTAAAAGTAGTTTGGTCCACACAGAAAACACACTGAGATCACACTGTGTTCTTATGGTGACCATTTCACATACTGACCACTCCTAGACTATGAAAACTGTGTGAATGATGTCTTATTTAAAAGTAGTTGGTCCACACAGAAAACACACTGAGATCACACCGTGTTCACATGGTGACCATTTCACATACTGACCACTCCAAGACTATGAAAACTGTGTGAATGGTGTATGATTTGAATATAGTTGGTCCACACAGAAAAACACACTGAGATCACACCGTGTTCACATGGTGACCATTTCACATACCGACCACTCCCAGACTAAAAACTGTGTGAATGATGTGTGATTTGAATATAGTTGGTCTACATAGAAAACACACTGAGATCACACTGTGTTCACGCAGTAAACATTTCACATTGTGACCAATCCCAGACTATGAAAACTGTGTGAATGATGAGTGATTTGAATAAAGTTGGTCCACACAGAAAACACACTGAGATCACACTGTGGTCATACAGTGACCATTTCACATTGTGACCACTCCCAGACTTTGAAAACTGTGTGAATGATGTGTGATTTGAACATAGTTGGTCCCAACAGAAAACACACTGAGATCACACTGTATACACGGTGACCATTTCACATACTGACCCCTCCTAGACTATGAAAACTGTGTGAATGATGTGTGATTTGAATATAGTTGGTCCACACAGAAAACACACTGAGATCACACTTAGTTCACATGGTGACAATTTCACATACTGACCACTCCTAGACTATGAAAACTGTGTGAATGATGAGTGATTTGAATAAAGTTGGTCCACACAGAAAACACACTGAGATCACACTGTGGTCACACGGTGACAATTTCACATTGTGACCACTCCCATACTATGGAAACTGTGTGAATGATGTGTGATTTGAACATAGTTGGTCCCAACAGAAAACACACTGAGATCACACTGTATACACGGTGACCATTTCACATACTGACCCCTCCTAGACTATGAAAACTGTGTGAATGATGTGTGATTTGAATATAGTTGGTCCACACAGAAAACACACTGAGATCACACTTAGTTCACATGGTGACAATTTCACATACTGACCACTCCTAGACTATGAAAACTGTGTGAATGATGTGTGATTTGAATATAGTTGGTCCACACAGAAAACACACTGAGATCACACTATGTTCACCTGGTGTCCATTTCACATTGTGACCACTCCCAGACTATGAAAACTGTGATAATGATGTGTGATTTTAACAAAGTTGGTCCACACAGAAAACACACTGAGATCACACTGTGTTCACACAGTGACCAATTCACATTGTGACCCTTAATGTAAACAAAGGTCTGTTATCTCCCCCACCACAGTAGTGTGGTTAGGGTACTACTAGTGAAGTAGACCTTGCTGATACAATACAATGGTTCTTGGGCATTCAACACTCAGACTCAATCAACATTAACCGAACTGGTTGAATGCTATTAACTCACCACACCATTTGGGTTAAAATGTATCATACGAATTTACACATCTTGACCACACCTCAAAAAATTGACATCATGGGTGTTGTCACCTACAGATACACCCTCCAAAAAGAGTCAAAATAACACAAATTTCTGACAAAGAAATCACATTGGTGTTGTTTTATCATGAAAGCGCCTTGGGTGTCACTGAATGACGGATATGCGCTCTATATAAGAAGCCACTATTTATTATTAATGTTAAACACTCTTTGGCAAGACCCTGCAATGAATTTATTACTGGATGATGAAATAAATCAATCAATAAATAAAATCATCATCTACGATCTTGCACGATCCTCTTACAATCCTATGCTAAGTTGACGTCATGAACTTGGAAGAACCTTGAACGTGTCCCTGAGGGCGAAATCCCTTAACTCCAGCTCATCAATTTTTCGACAAACTGAAACTTGAGTGTCAAGTTCATCAACCAAACTTAATGTACTCTAACATCAACTACCAGACACATGAACCACTATATATGTAGTTACACACACATTATTAACAGGCCTTCATTTGAATAAATACGAGGAGAGCTGCACACCCCTCTCCTTAATTTAAGAAAGTGAATTAAGGAGAGCAATTTGCTAACCACTCTCCTCAAATAAAGAAAGTCAATTAAATCAAGAAAGGGAATTAAGAGAGAGATTTGCTATCGCTAAAAAATGAACACTAAATTCACCAGTAGATCAACTTTTACCACTTCACCGAGCCACATTCTTAGGAATAATTTAGCGTTTACCACCTTGGTTTACCTAAGATAGAATGATGACAACTTTAAAGAGATTGTATTGACCCCTTGCACACGTCACACGCAGCGACTATGCCACGCTCACCATTTTGGTGGGCAATAGGTATACGTGTAAACGCTGCGTCACCTAAAAGGCACACTTCACTGAATAACGCACAGTGACATTGCCCACCAGTATGGCGCATCCAAGATTATTCTGATGATGAGGTCAGGGCCCAATTTCATAGAGCTGCTAGGCACAACAATTTGCTTAGCATGAAATTTCTTCCTTGATAAAAACAGGACTACCAACCAACTTTCCATTTGTTGCATATTGCTTGTTACTGGTATTCAGCTGTTGTTTGCTCATCTTGAAAATCATGTGAAAATTTGGTAGGGAACCTGTTTTTATCAAGGCCAAAATTTCATGCAAAGCAAATTTGTCTGCTTAGCAGCTCTATGAAATTGGGCCCAGGTGAATTGGGTCAATGTGTTTGGTCATTTGAACCCACCATTTCTTTCAATCCCATATCTACCGATGTAGATATTGGAATATATACCAACAACATACCCAGGAAAATTTCAATCCAAAAAGTAGTTGCGCATTTGAGATACCGCCGAAAATCAGGATCGGTTATTTTCATGCAGGAAGAATAGTTTACAATTGGAGTACACAATCTGAGAAACATTACAGTCAGTAACGCTTCTCAGATTCAAACTTTGAGGGATAAAAAGTGATAACCATTCCATAACCGCAGTACTTCGAAGTGCTCTATACCAAATATGCTTTATACTATCAAAAGCTGCTGAACTGATAACCTAGTAGTTTTTATTGGCATTAATTTTAAAGACACTGGACACTATTTGTAATTGTCAAAGACCAGTCTTCTCACTTGGTGTATCTCAACATATGCATAAAATAACAAACCTGTGAAAACTTGAGCTCAATTGGTCGTCGGAGTTGCGAGATAACTACGAAAGAAAAAACGCCCTTGTCACACGAAGTTGTGTGCGTTCAGATGCTTGATTTTGAGACCTTAAATTCGTGGAAAATTACTTCTTTCTCGAAAACTATGGCACTTCAGAGGTAGCTGTTTCTCACAATGTTTTATACTATCAACCTCTTCCCATTACTTGTTACCAAGTGAGGTTTTATGCTGAAAATTATTTTGAGTAATTACCAAAAGTGTCCACTGCCTTTAAGAGTGATTACCAAACGTACAGGCTTACTTTTATTTTAGAAGGTGTTGAAATAGATACCGTAGGTTATGACATCTGGTGTTTGATTTACTCGGAACTTGAACCTCCTTTAGGCTCATGGTTTAATATTTAATACGTGTGACTTCAGGGAGGGCAATAGTACGCCATGGATTCGGTCAGAGTGCCCATGATATCATATTTTATTTCGACACAATATTTTTGTTGAATATTTAATGGATATCCAACATGATTACCTGCTTGCAGTGGCAGGGAGATGATTTAGCTACGGCCATCGAAAATGTTTGCGGAAATCTCAAAAACACGACCACCTTTTAAAATGAAATCTCAAATCACAACCACCTTTTAAAATGAAATTTTCACAGGTTAGTTTTATTGTATTTAAATGTAAATTGATAAATAGGCTTAAAACAATCAAACTGTTCATGTATACTCTTCCTTTAAGACTGATCCCACAGCATCGTTGAGACCCCAAAAAAATGTATAATATCAAGCCTGTATGTTTTGTTTTGAAAGGGCAAGGGCACCGAGGCATTTTTATTCCTAGATAAGGGCACCCTACATGAAGAAATCGTAAATTTCTACTTCAGAATTTCATTGGGCACCAAGGCAATGACCAGGGGGCATGGAGGCAATTGCCTTCATTGCCTCCAAAAAGTATCAGGCCAGTAAGTTCCTTCAATTTAAAAAAGGTCTTTTCATATACCCTTCTTTTTCCTCAGCTGTTTTCCACTTTTTATATTTTTAATCAAGCTCCTTGACTTCAAGAAACCCCCCCCCCCCCCCCCTCTTGTCACTCTGCCAATACATATTCCTGCATCGAGCCGGATGTCGCAGTTCTAGCATGGTGCTATCCTTTGGTTGTCGCTTTCAACAGGAAACAGCAAACCATCACAAGTAGAGTACAGGAACCCATCGTGTAGGGAGCCTCTTTTGACATGGGGGACATTAATTTCACCATTCACCGTCTACTGAGAGAGTGTCAAGGTGTCAATATCAGTTAGGCTCAGACGCTGTGTTGTGTAACAACTTCTTATCACAGACAGAGGTGGTTGTGTGTTATGAGGCACGACTCCATGGTCTAATGAATGTTATGAGCTATAAAGACATTGAACACACCAAATCAATCCAGGCCTGTATGCTTCGTTTTCTGAAAGGAGGGCACCAAGGCATTTTATCCTTGGTAAAGGGCACCCTATGAGGAAATTGTAAATTTCTACTGGAGCCTTTCAAGGGCACCAAGGCAATGACCAAGGAGCATAGAGGCAATTGCCTCTGTGAGGAACCCAGGCCTGTCAACCTCTAATGTGAATGTAACATGTGAAGGAATTGATATCTTCCTCAACTTCCATGGTTAACCTAAACTGTATGCAAGAGCAGGGAGGGATGTACAGCAATCAAAGAAGAAATTGATTGATTTGAATCATTTCAGAAAGCTGTTTGTAAAACCGAATTCTAATTCACAGCAAACATATAATCCAATCACATTTTATTTCCTAGCCACGGGTTGAAAGAAAAAAGGAAAGATGAAATAAGAACTCTCACTGAAAGTGTCTAAGTCTACTGTCTGAGGATAAACACCAAACAGTCTGAGCCTCAGAAAACGAAGACGTCCCAAGGAGGAAGAAGAGCGAAGATGGCCTCAGGTTGACAAGATGTACAAACACTTTAAAAGCTTGACAACCGCGGCACGGGAGGAAATCTCCATGCGGCTGTTTCTGTTAGATTCCCCCACTTGGCATGTAATGAAGTCAAACCTAACAAAATAATAGAGAGTCTAATTATCTCAATACGTCTAAACCTCTTCTTTGGATTGTTTACCTCTCGCTCCGAACTATTCCACACAAAAACTCTTCCCCGGGGGCTGTACACGATATGCAAGCCCCGACAATGAAGAGTCTTGATGGAGTTTTCTTCTCCGCAAAGTGTAACGGGAAAAAAAACAATATAGGAAATGTGGCTCACTCTCTTTCTTAGAGCGGCCATTAACATGACTTAGTTCGTGTGGCCTGGTCACCATGGAGTACATGCAGCCAAGGGGTCTATCAAGACCCAAGTACAATTGCTGATAACCTATTTTGGCGGGGTAAGTTTTAATAAGCCGTTGAAGCGGGACAAACAACGTTGTCTCCTGGAGCTATTCAATCATTCCAAACCCCCAAGTTTTAGAGAAATCTTTTAATTAAAACTAACATCACAACAGGTTTGTAAGAGCACAACTTGTAGCAGAGAAGTTATAGTTAAAGGAAAGGTTCTTTTGGTTTTACGAACAAATTGATTGTTGAAATCCTAGATATAAGTGTAGACACAAACAAACAAACTAACCTGTGAACAATTTAATTCGAAAGATAGTAGTGTCATTGAGATATTGCCGGAAATCCCGAGCCGTTTACGTCCATACAGGAAGAATAATTTGTAATTGGCATACACAATCTGATAAACATTTCTGAAAATAAGCCCCTAACAGTTCTCAAATTCAAATTATGGGGGATAAAAAGTGACATATTTTTCTATAACCACATTTCTTCACAGTGAAATGATTCTCAAATTGCTTTGTACCATCGTAAGCTGCTGTACTTCTAAACAAAGTAAATCTTTCTGCATTCTCCAGAAGACGATCAGAGCACACTGATCGAATGTCGAGTTAATCCAACGGTTCTTTTCAGAACCACCCCAACTCATTTAGAGATTCATGACATGATGTTACCACAAACTCTTCTATATAAATTTTTCTGCTACTAATTATAGGAGTGATTACCACCATATGTATTTCCCTTTTACATGTGCACAGGGCCTAGTTTTATAGAGCTGCTTAGGCAAACAAAATTGATTGCTTAACATATTTATGCTAAGCAAAAATGAGCAGGATACCAGTCACAAATTAAACATGCGTCATGGTATTTTGTCTGATAACCCTGTCTTGGTAAGCCTGAACATGTTGTGCTGAGCTACTCTCTGTGCTTAAGCAGCTCTTAGAATCTGGGCCCTGGTGTTCCCCCTTCTTTCTGGGGGGGCAAGATACAATTATTTTGCAAGTATCAAAACAGTATGCTGTGGTTCGAACGTAATGAGCTTTCACAGAAGAGAATAGTGCAATGAGAATTTGGTAAAATCACTATTGATTTTGAAACACAGGTGATGGTTCCTTCCCTTGGACATAATTGCCCAGAATCAGCTGGACTCTTTCCTGCGGCGTCATTAGAGATTTTGATAATTAAATTTGCGAAAGAAATCAGGGCATCCAAGGATTATTAATTTCATTTTAATCTGTCGAACACATCTGCAACATGTTGAATAAACAGTGAAAAACAAAAACCTCAATTGATCAAAGACTTGATATCCTCCCTCAAAACATGCTTAAGTGAAAACATAAAAAGAGCATCAATCCCTTCTTTAAAAGATTCTAGCAACAGAAAAAAACCTGGGCCCATAGAAAAAAATGCTTTAAAATGTTCTGCTCAGCTGAATGAGCAGTAGATACTAGCCCCAAATTGTATAACGTGACAAGGCAGGTTGACTGATAACCTTATTCTTGTTAGCATCATTTTTTTGTGCTTAGCTACTTTTTGTACTTAAGCAGCTCTATAGGAAAATCTCAACCAAGAAAATCCATTAACAAAAATGTTGAGTAACTGGAAAGCACAGCTTGCTCCTACCATCACATCGCCACTGCTAGCGTCATATACCTACAAATTAGCCTACAATACCCGGCGGCAGGCACAGCAGGCACGGCACGCACCAGCGGTTAAAATCACAATTAGGGTGTTTGCACTGGTTAATTTGTTATCACGTCTTATATAAAGCGAGCAAGCAAAAAAGGGGGTTGTTATGTATTCTCAAAGGTAAGGTACAAGAAGAGTTGAAAGCCTACTTTGCAAACGTGTGACCTAGATCCTATTCAACCTTCCAACCCTCTAATCAATACTAGAATTCTGAGAAAGGCAATAAAATATGACTATTTATCAATTGGAAAACTCCGGAAGAGGTCGCACTCAATTTTCTAATACTCATGCAATGTTAAAGATGTGTTGGTTGAAAATTTTATGGTCAAAGTTAGCCTGCCCAAAATGGTTGTTTTCTCTCAATAAAAAGACAAGTGAAAATTGCTCCTGCACACTACAATAACAATATATTCTGAACTGTTGTCTTAGTTCAGCCCCACCTCCATTCCTGTTTAGGCAAATAATTTTCTCAGACCTCAATTTAAACAATCTGGCTGCGCCATTGGTTCAAAATTGTATACAATAATTATAGCAAGTAAGTATGATGCTTGGGACACCCTCTTTCATTTCAAGCAGCCAGTATTTTCAACTATCACCGTGAAATATTTTAAAGGTTAAAAGAAAGAAAAAAAAATGGATTTCAAAACCAATCTGCTTCCTAATCGAAAACCCCCAATCCATTTTGTTTCACTGCAGTGGTTGTTGTTATTAATCCGAAGTCCACATTTCTTTTACTTACACAGATGCCTGAACTGCTCTTTAAAATACAATTTTCTTCGATTCGCTGCACCCGTATATGCCATCTCAATATAAGAGAGAGAGAGATTCTTAGGTTTTATGCTGAGAAATAGTTTTGTCACTCGGCCAGTAGCAGCTATGCCATCAGAGCTGGGAGGAACATTTTAGCCAGGATTTGGTAAAAGGGTATGAACATTTACAGAGTGTGTGAATTGTTCACTTACAATACATGTACATGTAAATGACAGTTAAAACAAGGTATCCAAAAATCAAAACAGGGTGTCCAAAAGACTCAAAGACACCTCTCTGGCTAGACTTGATTCAAGTCCATTTCTCGTGTGAGGTCCCAAACACATGTAAGGCCCAAGCAGTTGTAAAAGTCAAGTGCGCCCCATCGTCAAAATGTAGTTAATGCAGTAGCGAAACGGATCAGGGCCCAGAAAACAATTATTTTCTCTGGCGATGGCACGGGATTGAGACTTGAGTCAAGCCTACTCTCTGGTTAACACTATTGCTGGTGGCAGCATGATATGTATAATGAGTGATACAACATAACTTCTCTTTTGTTTAGAACTAAGGTGTGTCTGAGCAGATGAAAACAAAAGTGCTTTGTCTGACCATGATATTGAACTTTACGCCATGGTCCAATGCCTACAGAGCAGGTGGCTGAAGTATATTGTCACAACACTCCTTGATTTCCCAATTAAAAAAGCTCAAGTGCAACCCTTGTGCCATCTTCATTAGTATGCAAATTCCTAATGACATTTGTTCAGTTACTGCCATTTTGATGATCAATTATCTCCTCGTGTGTCATATCAGTCAGTCCATTGAACCCTCAGTACACCTCCCAGCCCCCCCCCCCCTCCTCCAACTCATCTCTCTCTCTGCAAATATAAAGTGGCGGAAGGGATGTGAAACCAACCGGTGATCCTTTCCTTTCTTCTGATCATTTTATTTTGAAGTGCATAAAAAAAAAAAATCCTTTTTGATCTGCTAGTCATTTTTTACCTCTTCTTCAGTTCTTCCTCACTTTCTTTCTTATTGCTATCCCCTCGGAAAAAAAACTCCCACCCGACCAGTATTAGAATTCACGGGCTAAAATTAAGACTGTAAGTATCCTTAAGTGCACAAGTCCATCAAGAGAACAGTTCCCATCATCCGACACATTCAACACGACATTTTATCTCGGCTGTGACTGTTCCAACCACAGGAAAGGTCAATGCCCCACCAGGATCCTCATAATGTAAAGTCACTTGCCGAATGGACATGGATTGTCAGTCCTATCTCCTTATAGTGACACTGTCTGTTGCTACTATAAGTACCCCCCCTACCCACAACCCCCCCCCCCCCACCCCCCACACCACCCTGGAGTATCTATACAATAATGCACTTTATATGCTGATTGCCACAGTAGGTTTTTTATTTGACAGGTTAAGGGTAATAACAATACTCTTACCAAACACTCAATCTCTCTCAAAGATGTCAAAATGCAATTCTGCGATGGCATAGGCCTAATCACGAGCTATTCTACCGGCCCCTGGGAAATTTCATGTTCATCTCCCTCCGTTGGATTGACCATGCAGATGGTAATTTTCAGGTGGGCACATAATGCCATTCTGCAAGTAAGGGAGGGGTAGGTTTGGGTTTTAAGGGGGTGTAGGGTTTGGGGGACAGAGTTTTCACCTCAAAACACATTGCCAAACACCCAACCCTCCCACCACATCAAAACGCAATCAGCCAATGTTATCAACTTCTTCAAAAAGACATTGTGATAAATTTATCTCTTTAAAAAAAAACTAGCTCAATTTAGCTCTACGAGCTACAAACCTACAGTAGGCATACATACTGTAGCTCAATCCCTCTCTTTATCCCCACTCAAGCCACCATCCCAGTTCCCACCTCTACCTTTAACATACCCATATGAACAGATCAAACAAATGATCCTACACTGGAATCCAAACCTCCCAAAGTTGCCTGCTCTAGAATATCAAAGGTTGTGGGTTCGAATCCCACCCGAGTAATATTCATGTGAATGGTACTGAGTATTCAGTGCTTCACTGTACAGATCCATAAAGTAACAAAACACAAATAATATTCCACACTCAGTAAGCCTGTATCTAAAAACTATTCTCCCTCTAACCAAATTCTACCAGACAGCGAGAGAAAAAGTGAGAGGGGGAGAGAAACTCTCTGCCCCATGGGGGAAAACATTGCCTCAAACCAATAAAAAAACTGCAGATATGGGATAAAGATTTGCCTCAGAAAGTACACAAAGAAACTAAGACTCTATAACGCCAAGAGCTTGCATGCATTAAACAGGTACTATTGCCAATATATTTTATCTTAAAGAAATGTTACATTTTGTTGAAAACTTAAAGGGTGATGTACGTGTATACAACATCGGTAGAATCAAACATGAATGTTTACAGCTTTACACCCAACTTACATGGTATGCTTTTGCTTTTTTATGCCTCTAAAGAAGGTCCGGTTAGGATAGAAAACTAAATAAGGCCAGTCCCCTAGTTTTATATTCATACAACTGTACAAAGTGCCAGTGTTAAGTGTGACATGAAACAGCTAATATCTAGTTAGATGTTGCTGTGTTTTTCCATCTTGGGGCCAAGAAAAATAACAGCTGTTGCACAACAAATACACATGCCGCTACTATTTGGATAAGCCTTGTCAACGCTGATGCTTAATGCATGTCACGTGATCACAGTTCTTCCATTGGATTGGCTACAACGTCCTAGGTTTTTTATCAATAATATTTATTTGACCTCAACATGGCAAATACCTGGTGCACCGATGGACACAGATATCGGTTTGAGTTGGACTCTTGTTCACAGAAAGTGAATGAACTGAAACACAAATCTACACTTTGTACAAAATGCTTTATGGGTATCAATTTACATGAAAATATTGGTTTGCAGTAACACCAATTATGTGTGTATCTACTTGCCAGGTAGATTTTTGTTTACACCATGGTATACCTGTTTGGTGTCTGCTTTTGTGCCAATGGCTCTCAGCTGTGATTTTAATAATAGTAATCTTTAAAAAAAATACTTCCCTTTCAAAAACAAACACAAAAACATGCACATAGGCAACATAGATGATCGCCCTCCCCCTGGTCATTGCCTTGAAAGAGCTTTTCCTTGAAAAGCATGAAATGATCGTGAAATGATCTAGAGCAATTTTTACTGGACAGTAGAATTTACAATTTCCTCATAGCGTGCCCTTTACCACAGAGAACATGCCTTGGTGCCTATGTTCACTTCATCGTGCCAATATTCTGCATAATTAACAAGTGCTAATCTACAAGGTCTACTCGTTATTTTATAACAAGAGAAACAAAGACATCCCTGGAAGCATACGAGGTGGTCAATTCAATTGATTATAAAATACTGCAAATATTGAATGGCCATAATGAGTGGTCACTCATCATCGTTAAGTGCTCTCATGTTCCTTACAGACTGTATGTCTGAGTGTTAACAGGCAGTGAAAAATCACTTTAAGGAACCTGTCTAGAGGTGTACTATATACAATGTAGCTACACACAACGCCGATCCCCTAGTTTTTGAAAGCCATGAATGCAAAGCAAAAACAGATGGCCATAGTTTGTAATCTCACACAACTTTTCAAAAATAGTGATGCACATGACGTAACCACTCTCAGGTAGCGCTCTCAAAGAGGGCAAAAAGTGCCCTCACTGAGGAAAAAGGAGGCAAATCAGTGCATAAAAACATGTGACCTGTGTCCCTGTAACGTTTCGCGTTATGCAAAGGGTCTATAGACATTATAAACATGATGCCCTCACCCAGAGGTCATAAGGGGTTATAAGGAGGTTATTCATGGGCCAATCATTAGTATTGGTGCAAGACATTTCTCGTTTTTCCTTTCACGCGCAGCACGGCCAACTCACCAACAGTGCCAGCACCGACTCACCTGAGGTCAAAAGGAGGTTATTCATGGGCCAATCGTTAGTATTAGTGCAAGACGTTTCTCATTTTCCTTTCACACACAGCGCGGCCAACTCACCAACAGTGCCAGCACCGACTCACCTGAGGTCAAAAGGAGGTTATTCATGGGCCAATCGTTAGTATTAGTGCAAGACGTTTCTCGTTTTCCTTTCACACACAGCGCGGCAAACTCACCAACAGCGCCAGCACCGACTCACCTGACTTAGTCCACCCACCACCCCGTTTCTCGTGGGGCGTTGTGTGGACTAAGTCAGGTGAGTCGTGGCGCGCGCTGTTGGTGAGTTGGCCGCGCTGTGCGTGAAAGGAAAACAAGAAACGTCTTGCACCAAGACTAGCCAATCATATGCCCCTCGCATACAAATCTATGTGTTTCAATTGTTTCATCATCAGTCTACAACATGGCGGCAGGATGACGTCAATGCATTTTTTAAAGGTCTATTGAATAACATTAATACATCACTCAGTAAGTCAGTACTATATTGAACAACAGAACTTTTTGTCCAAACGTTGATTCAAGTCTCAATCAGACAAACGAGATAAGCAGTTGTTCAAATAAAGACAACAATTGATGTGTTATAAGCCAGGGGCTACTTCTTATCTGGATTCTGGTCTTGTTAAACAAAATTCTGGTCCAATAAAAATGTTTAACTACAAGCCCTGAGGTATTGTGCAGGCCTCATACATCACAGGGGCACAAACGCGACAAAGGCAATTGCCTCCATGCTCCCTGGTCATTGCCTTGGTGCCCTTGAAATGCTCCAGTAGAAATTTACAATTTACAATTTACAATTTACAATTTCCTCATAGGGTGTCCTTTACCAAGGAGAAAATGCCTTGGTGCCCTTGCCCTTTCAAAAATGAAGCATACAGGCCTGCTTGTATCAAATTTTTACACAAAACATATTTTCCCCCAAAACGTCTCCTTTAAAGATTTCATTTCAATCATTGTGCATCACAACAAACACATCACAGAGCAGTTGGTGATTACAGAGAGCAAGGACTTGCTGTATGGTGATAATGGTACCCTCCTCCCACGACACCAATGTCATGTTTTAGAGTGATGGATACCAGCTTTATGGGATAAACCACTCTCACTGATGGGCAGTGCTTGTCTATCCCTGGAGGGGTCGCCAGGCCAAAGTACAGTGACTATGGTACTAGATGGCAGGCAAAGTACAGAATTCATGAGTCAATTTCTACTACTTTTTATTTGCTTTTGTCATTCATTTTTTTTTTTTTTTAATTGTTTATTTGTTTATTTATTATTTGTTTACTTTTAAATATTTTTTTTTACAGTTTTTCGAGAATTGTACAAATGACAGTGTCAGAATTGTTGTTTTAGGGTAACTTGTTTTATATTCGTTAGAGAAAATAAAAGTGGTGAATTTTCTATATTCTAGTTTTATTCTAATTTTTTTTTAAGTGGTGAAATAACTCATTCACAAAATTCAATAAAGGGTCTGTTGTTCTCATTGGTGTTTGTTATAGTTCTTTCAACTTTTGTATTTGAAATTCATAGTTGAAGGCTCCCCAGCTCATTTTTGAAGACTTTAATACCACGTTATGAAACCCCTACCTTTACTTACTCGAAAATTGCAAATGGTGTAAAGTGTCACAAGATACTGTAAGAAAACTTCAGAAGATTTTAAAGCTCTCTATTCCTGATGAGATCCTCTAAAACAGAACAAAGAAATCCGAGGCACATATAGATGAAATGGAACCATAGATGTAAGACTGCCATGTGATGAGGGTGGATAACATTCTATCAATAATCTCTGTATATAAAGAACTTGGTCAACTATTACAGATACAAATATCTTCCTCGCAAAAGAAAGATTTGAGGCTTTGCACAAAAGGAGTATCACTATCTGATTGGTTTTGCAGCAGTAGGTTGGAATATCGCACTATGGACGGTGAGTCTTGGGCTGTTTACATACCTCTGCTTGAGCTCCAGAAACGGCCTGGGCTCAGTAATTGGTTTTTGAAGCACATTTGGCACAGTGTTTCCATCATCAAACAGAGCCCGGAGACTAAGCCGAGATTTGGTAAAAAAGGTCATTGGAGAGTGGGCTTGTGAGAAGAGTCCCATTGAATGATTCTAGGATGTCATAATGGGGTACTTTTTGGACACTAGGTGGCAGCAGACTTACCAAGTAAAACCATTGTTGTTGGTAGTGTGTGTGCACACTCACAACTATGTAAACAATGGAAAGTTAACTGGTAATAAGCGCCGACTCTTGTTCAGGTGGGGTTCGGATCCCACCTTCGCGAGTCTATAACACTTGTTTCCCTTCAAACAAGATACTTTAGAGGTGAAAGTCAATGCTGACCAAAATAAAGTCAGAAAATTTGATCCAGATTTTGGGAGTTATATAAAACAATAAAACAATGACACAGCATTCTCAGTGTTAAATAAGTAGATCAAAGAGCAGAAATTATTTTTATCGGAAGGAAGAAAAATATAACATTTTGTTTGACCAATCAGTTTTAAAAAAAGGACTAAATTCAGATAAAAATCTGAAATTTCACATATAATCCCTGATACTTGGTAATTAAAAAGGTTGTTCATTTTTTAGTCTATTAAGATAACTAGTATTTCCAATTTAGAATTCTGAAACCTTCTTCAAAGCTCCTATAGAATAGAAATTCTTGAAGAAGCTTATCACTGAGCTAAAAATAAACACCGACATGCTACATGTATGTGGCAGCAGTAACATTGCAAATGTGGTGATGTGTCACGAGAGACTGTAAACATTTCCAAGTATATAGACCTTTCTTTTGTTGATAAACAAACCGCCTTGGTTGGCATGGTCGGCCGAATGTTAGTAAATCATTCAATCGTATTAACAGATGTTTTAACAAAATTCAACACTTTCTGCAAACTTTCAATTAAACAAAATACCTCTTATAATTAGTTGTTTTATTTTAAACAAAATCAACAAATTTGGTTACATTGTTACCAAAAATAGCGATCTTTTCTTGATTTGCACTTACGGCTTTCCATAGTTTTCCAATCTGGGTTGGCAAAAACTGGTACTGTGACGTTGCAAAAGAAAGGTCTACTGAGATAACCCCCTTTTGTGCTATGAAAGTCGCCATCTTGTAGGTCAAACCGTATGCGCGTCTAAACGCGTACATCAATGAAGAACGCATCACGCAGTATTCCCAGTTTGATTTCTACGGCACATGCACGCACACACCCACGCACACGCGCACAGACACCATCTTGTAGGGCAGATATTTGAATGGTGACGTCAAATTACAACAATAAAATTTTGCAGTTTTTTGCTTACTTTTTTTTAGCTTAATGTTTATTATAATATGTAGAAAATACTGTTCAGTGTTTTGAGATTTTTATATGTAAGACGCTTTATTAAAAATAAATTATTATTATTATTATTATTATTATTATTATTATTATTATTATTATTATTATTATTATTATTATTATTATTATTATTATTATTATTATTATTATTATTATTATTATTATTATTATTATTATTATTATTATTATTATTATTATTATTATTATTATTATTATTATTATTATTATTATTATTATTATTATTATTATTATTATTATTATTATTATTATTATTATTATTATTATTATTATTATTATTATTATTATTATTATTATTCAATATGGTCTATTGTAAAACTCTATTTCTGATGAGTTTTTCTAAAATATGGAGACTCTGCTTGAGCCAAAGCTGCTGATCCTGCCCTGTGGAATAAGCTCCCTGTCACACTTAGTAAAATACTATCACTCGACAAACTTCAAGAGGGAACTAAAGTCACACTTTAGTTTTACTTGTTTAGTTTTAAAACTACAAGTAGGTAATTTTCTTCTGGTCATTTGTATAATGTTTTCTTATTGTATATATTTAGACGATGTGGCCTCTGACGTCACTCCAAAACCATAACAAGATTCGCACGCACACCATGAATTTGCGTCTTTTTGCCCGGCGAAACATGACGTGTACAGTGTTTTGTCAAAAGAGTGTGGTTTGAATGTAAACATGGGTCCCATCGTCTATAGGCACCTTGATTGGTTTTCTGGAGAAGTGCGCATTATAAATCCATACTATTATTGTTTATTATTAGAACATATCTGAGGCACATAAAACAGATGGTGTGGACTTGAAGAAGCTTGTGAATGATTTTTAAAATAAACACTGAAATTCCAGTAATGTGGTAAGAGTTATCATAAAAAAACACATACAACCAATGTTTGATGTCTAGCTACACATGACAAGCAGCACTATTGTTGATTAACTTTCTGTAAAACTGCTGTCTTTCAGCAGGATTCAATTATCTTATTGACTGCTAAACTCTCAAAATGAACCAAGCTCTACACTACTACCCATTTCATTCACACAGTGTTCTTAGCCATGGTAGGCGATGCCATTCAACTTATTGCATAGCCCCATAAAATGAACACTTTGGAAACCTCAACATACCTGAAGCTTGCACTTCAGCAATGATGGCCCAACAATTAAACATGCCAGGCCATGGTTGACTTCAACAAAAATTGCTTTATAGCCCATCACTAAAAATGGTCTTAGCTACCACCCTGCTGTCAACCCTACTGGCCAGCAATGGAACACCACACTCCATAGTACTTCTCTTAAATCCTCATTCACATTGTAATGAAACACTGTGGATTTGTCTCAACAGTTCAACCAACCATCTTGAAGCAGAATTTTGATCCATCCTGCCAAGCAGCTCGTTTAGAGAAATTCACCAGTGAAGTCAGAGATAGTTAATTTTATATCTAAATTCTTTAAAGACCCCTCGCATGTGACGTCACACGCGCAAAGAGCGCCCTCACTGGGATCAATAAGCGCCCTCACTGGGGTCAAAAGGAGGCAAATGATTGGACGAAAGCTGTTCTTTGCGCGTAAAAACGTGCGCGTGAGTTCAGTGTCCCTGTAGCACTTCGTGTTATGCAAGGGGTCTATTCTGAAGGAGAAATAGCCAGATTTGTCATCTTTGTAGAGAATGGAAAAAGTCCATCCCTAACCAAAGTGTTCATTCTCAGTAAAGGGATTTGGAAATCTTTCCCAGGTATGCTTCCTTGCGAGTGGATCCCGCTGATCTCCCATAATGCCACTTGAATGATGGATACCTTAATCCGCTGATTAAAATGGTATGATCCTGATGGTTACGTACAGGCAAAATATTTCCTCAACTCCCTTTGGAAATTGGCGAGAGATGAGAGTTAGTTACAGAACAAGGAGAGAGCATTGGTTAGCATGAAACTTAATACATGTACAGAGAGAAATCTTTGAGATTTAACGGGATGAGGGAAGCTGGGGGTGACGTCAAGGAGTAGGAGCGTTCATCAAACCTGAGTGGTGTACACAGATGCTATCGATTAACTCATATCAATATTAGCCGTATATGAGATTTGAGGCATTGCATGGTGAGGTATCAACATATATTTGGTTTGCAGTAACACCATATATGTATCTACTTGCCAGGTAGATTTTGTTCTTTTCTGTCTTGCTTTATATTTTACTACCGCAGAGTAGATTTTCAGACTTCTCAGTTCTGAAAAGAACTGTCCTGCTTTTTAACTATTACCTGTGCGAACTGATACAGTAGGGGTTGTGGTTAAAGTTGCTTTGATACTGGCTTGTTGTTCGTGTTGCAACCTCAAGTTATGCCAACAGTCTACACTCTTCTATGACACTTTAAAGTTTCCCCTCAAAAAGAACTGATTCCTGCATTTAAGTGGCATGGCTGACACAATCAATGTTGATTATGACCCGTGTTCCTCATGGGGGTATATCCCCCTGTTGGCCACCTTCAAAAACCTGCCAATGGCTACAGTTAAAGTTTGAAACAAGAGCGTCTAGGGCAGGTGCATGGACTAACTCTAGGACCTATGGCAAACAATTTTCATTGTAGTTTGATACCTGAACCTACTCAAGGGATGCTATCAACAAGTTGGCCAACTACTGCCGCTGGCTACAGAATCGTTCATTGTAGTTCAACACCCGCGCATCTCGGGAGGTTACATTGCTTCTGTAGGCCATTCCTCAAAATTCACCAATAGCTACAATATTTCATGGGAGATTTGATACCCGAGATTCTCACAGACGTGCATCCCCTGTTGGCTTATTCCAAAATAAGCCGATGGCGTCAATATTTTCTTGTCATTGCATCCACGGATTCAGGGATCCAGGGATTCAGGAGAAAAGCACCCTCTATCGGCCAACTCAAAAACCTGCCAATGGCTAAAAAAATTCATTGCAGTTTGACACTTGTACTCAAAAAGTGGGTGCATCCCCCTGTTGGCCAAATATACACAAAAAGCCACTGGTTGAAACATACTCATTGCAGCAAAGTGCCTGTACTTTTCAAGAGGGTGCACCCCCGTTTGCCAAATAAAAAACAAGCCAGATTGAAAAATACTCATTGCAGCAGAATATCCATACTTCTCAAAAGAGTGCATCCCCCTGATGGCCGACTAATCAACAAGCCAGGTTGAAAAATATTCATTGCAGCTTAGCCCCCATGGAACCTTTTTGAATCCACAGTTTTGGCTTTGGATTCGGCTTCAGGCTCCGTGCTCTCGTCTGAAGCCCTGAGCACGTACTCGGAGCATGCGCAAAATTGTCAAAACAACTGTGGTTTGAGCTAGCCTGAGCCGAAGCCAAAGCTGAAGCCGTGGTTTCGAAAAGGGCCATACTTCTCGAGTGGGCACACCCTTCACAGCACATTGACACCAAGGCTTCTCAAAGTGTTCCTGGCCAACTTCAAAACTTGCCATCGGCTACAATTTCAAAACTCTTGACTTCAGGTGAAATATTAATAACCATGGCAACCCCCACAAAAGAAAAAAACGTCACAGGAAATTGATATCAGGGCTGGTACGAGCTTTGACAGAGAATATAATGCCCCCACTCAAGGCATTGGATCTGGACATTCCCAAATCAAGGTAATGTGGATTGGACAGAGCATATTACCCCAAATCAAGGCATTCACAATCTATCTGACGTTGTATTATACAGTCAGCAAGATTCTCTACGGTTAATGTAAAACAAATAACCTCGTTGAATAACGGTCTTTGTACAGCATTACACAATAATTAGGCTCCACATCTGGGGGTAACATTTCTCTATAGGACGGCCATTTCCCACGACAACCAGACAGTCCTTGGTAGAAAACAATAATTGCTGCATCATTAATGGAACCTGATGTAATACAGACAAAGCAAATGAGTTCTTCTAGGCGTCTAAATAATTACCAAGCTTGGAGGTAATCTAGTTAATGCCACAGAAAATTTTCCGCCCCCCCCCCCTCTTCCTGCATTTGATGTAGAACTTGGCAGGCAGTAGGCAGGCCTACACCTAGGCTATCACTATGCATTACTTCAGTGTAGCAGATGGGGCTAACTGAGACCTTAGCCCACCCACCCGCTCTCCAAACTCAGTGAAAAACAAAAACCCCAACTCTACAATAATTAATTTACGTAAAGCCAGTGTACATTATGAATCGTCTGTTGCTGTTGTAAGAAAGTTAAATTTGTTTAATGATGGGTCTTCCAGAAATTGAATGTACACAGATTTCAACCAATACCAATGACTGGTAAATTTGATGATACATCAAAACTGCGTCACCCCTGAATGGATTCCATGTACACTGCTACTGAGAATAGAAATGTTGACCCTAAACCAAAAGGTAACGCCCAGAAAGACATAACAGTGATAGCCTGAACATCTGACGTCACACTTCAAGGTTTGTTGTGAATTACACCAGTGAGTTGCCTCTACCCTAGGTCAATCCCTGTCCATAGTCACCTTTCACCTACATTCATTTCACATGGAGATATACAATCAAATATTACATAGTATAACGTTACTTACAAGTAAATTTACACAGTGCACACTGCATGCAGACAACCAAAAGTAAGCTTTCCACATCCGTGTTTTGATTGGTCCGGGTTGATGTTTGTCATAATCAGCTGCACCCACATCAACTTGAACCAATCAAAACACAGACATTGAAAGCTTACGTCACTGCACGTTTATCCAACAAAGTCATTGCATCAATGAAATCACTGCTGAAAAGCAAGTACATGTACCTGTCTTTAGCCGAGCTTAGGAATATTATCCCCCAATGCTTGGACAATATCCCACCAATCAAGGCATTGGAGCTTGCTAGGACAAGGAAACTATCCCACAAGTAAGGCATTGAAGCTTGGACAGGAAAAACTATCCCCCAACCAAGGCATTTGAGCTTGCTAAGACAAGGATACTATCCCCCAAAAGGCATTGAAGCTTGCTAGAAAAAGGATACTATCCCCAATCAAGGCATTGGAGCTTGAACAGAAGTTGAATCTGAGCTAGGCAGATCTCTGTGGAACTCATAAACCACAGAGAGTGCTATAACTGTGTCTGAGAGCTACATTGGTGATGATTATTGGCCCCTCGGAGCTGTCAATATCCATCACAATAAATATCTCCACATAATATGTCAACTAAATATCTACTCCTTTCATTTTCACAATATTTGAATGCCTTCCCCCATGCTGTGGCATAGCGTTAGCCAGTGGGACGACTGCCTGTCTATTTGCACTTAAAAAAGAAGATAATTAGGACCCTATAACATGTTAAAGAGGGTCTCAATGGTTAAATTGCGTTTTGTGATGCAACTTGTTTTCCACGAAATACAGACTTCATAAAATCATTTTAAAAACGGACTTTGATAACAAAATTACCTGAAGGGTATTTTACATGCAGTGGCACTGTACACCATTTTAGCATGAGGTAAGTGACTTGCTATGTTTTTCCATTTTCATAAGAACTCTATCTATTGGAAAATGAGTGCATCACAAAATTTACTTGGACCTTGGAGCCTCTCTTTAGAGTGCTATAAAAATGGATTTCATAACTCAGAGCATGCTCAAAATTAGTCACATAACTCAACAAAGCTCTGCATACCAGTCATACACCAGAAATATGCAAGCTCGTCCGGTAATTATAAAAGAACTATTAAGAACTGCATATTTTGTCCATTGAGCATTTATTAGACACCCTGTTTTTCAATCGAAGGCTAATCTGAACATCCTATCCCCCTGAGGACAAACTGCACATCACAGCTTCATTCAGAATGATGTGCTTATGTTCTGCTAGAATATGTTCTGCTATGAACTTCACAGGGGTAGTGTAAGTGCAGAGTTATGTGCTAAGCATGAAATAATGCCCAGCTGTTAAGCATTGGTGAAGCCGTCGATTTCACCAAACTTAGGATTAATCTTAAGACTTAGGACGAGTTAAGTTCCATATTCATAGTGTTAGGACGCATTGAACCCATCCTAAGTTGGGACGGGTTACTCGTCCTAACTCGAGATAGGATAAATCCTAGCGTTTTGAGAAATTGTCTGCAGTACCAAATACACCAGATGGTGGACTGTACTATTAATGGAAGAAGATGGATGCTTAGCAATTGTTTTTGCAAACCAAAAATTAGCAGGGAACTAGTGACAAACAATTGACATTACACTGTTTTTGTTGCCATTACCTTTAAAAACATCTCTTCAAATCTTGTCCCAGAACATCTTCTGTTTAAAGAAGCCTAAAAAGCATCCATGTATACAATACTTTTTCCACTAGCATGACTATAGCTACGTACCAATCGAAGAAAAACCTACCTACAGATCGAGCTACCAATACAAGTACTTACATCTTGCAATTAGGAAAATTTTGTTCAACAATCAAGGAGACATTTAGATGCTTATTCATCATAATTGGGGTACATTTCAATAACCACATAGATTCTCAAATAAGTTCATCAGAACATGGAAAGATCATTTCTTCAGGGATTTTTCTGCAGAATCAGGGAGAGTTCAAGGCAGCTTTGCTATATTATCAATAAATATCGATGATGTTTAACACCATCACCCAACTATCTCCCCGGGATGCCCGCCAGTGTATCACCAAGTCAGTCAAGCCATTTTTCTCAGAGATTTCTCTCCATTCAAGAGGGTTAAAGACCCTGTATGAATTCTTGAACGGCTGCTTACAAGTGGGTGATTACCAATGCATTATCAAGCTGCAGGAACGATGTATGAATTATTCACATCATGTAAGATACAAAGGTAGAGTAGAGAGAAAGGGCCCGTGTAGCAGTTTAAAAAAATCGGCGTCTGGAAAACGCTGTCAAGTGCCAAGAGTGAAAAGGCACCGGCGTAAAATTTATCTTTGCATAACTCTTTTTCTCTGAGGGGAGGCTTTATATAAAGTTAAATTTGATGAGATAAGGCGCTCCTAAAAGTGATTTGTTTTGCCATCTTTTTTTTCCGGCTTGGAGGTGTCTCAAGATATATCTTGAAGCAGAACAACATCCTGCCCAGCAACCTGTTTTGAGCAATTCACCAGTGAGGTCAGAGCTGGTTAACTTGTTATCTAAACTCAAATCATTTCTTAATTCTAAGGAGAAATGCTCAGATTGGTTGTCTTTGTAGGGAGTGAAAAAAAGTCCATCCCTAATCTGAGATATTTTAGATAGTGAGTGGAGTTTTGGGGCTTGTGAGCCACTTGTAGTAAGTGTGATTTTGTTTTCCTTTTTGGTAAGTTTGTTTTCTAAGCATTAAAAAAAAAGTCTGACAATGCAAAGATCAACTGTTCACCAAGTTGGCCTTGTTAATGTCACATAAAACAGCCACAATGGCACCAAGATCTGAATGTCCAGCCTAATTGCTGCTCTTCATTTTCTCCTACTGTTTTTCTCAGGCTCTTAAATATCTCAAACTTTCTGCATTCTTAGTCCAACCTTAATTATTTCCTGTTTATTATGTTTTCTCGAACTATTTCAATAAAATGTGGACATAGAGTTGATTGACTTTTAATATATCAAGTAATAAGGGAAACTGACTGTGTAATTGTTATGAGAAAATTAGCTTTTGCAAACCATTTACCAACTAAAAGGACCAATGGTATAAATGCACAAAATAGTTAAAGGCTTGATGTTTCGACCCTAGCAGATCTTTCTTGAATGCTAATTTTTAATCAGAGTTTGCCGTTACTTTTTTAGTGCATAGTCAGCTGGACAGTTAGCTTGTCATTTCACTGGTCCCCCAGATTTTCTTCCTACTGTTATTTGTGTGGGACTTGAGTTTCAGTGGATTAAATGAAGTGTTTGGGAGCAATGGACTAGTCAGCAGGGCCAGTTAGACAGTATTTTGAACAGCTACTTACAAGTACATGTAGGCCTATATCCAAATTTACACAGATTTGCTATATCATGCATATGGCACTACACAACAAGTAAGAACACTGGGGTGGATTTCACAAAGAGTTAGGACTAGTCTTATCTCGAGTTAGGACCAGTTACTCGTCCTAACTTGGGACTATCCATGCAATTTGTATATCTCCTAGGACTAGTCCTAAGTTAGGACTAGTCCTAACTCTTTGTGAAATCGACCTCTGGTCTTGGAGAGTTACCAAATGTGGCCTTTAAGAGTACTTTTAGCAATCACTTACACGTAAGTTGTCTTACAAGAAGCCAATCAAGTTCCATACATGAAGCACTGTTCCCGTACTGTACATATGCATGCCCTCCGCATCAATTTATCAATACTACAACCTGCCATTTTACCCCTCAGCACAAATGAATAATTCAAGTGCTCGACGAAACGATGATAACAGGCGACCTGAAAGTTTCAAGAGCAGCTCTAGGGATGTTTTGAAAAATCCCCAAATCGCTCTCAATTTTTTCCGAGATGTATTCTGAAGTGGGGGGACTATTGAAGTGTGCAGGAAACATACAGCCGACCTTGGCAATGTGAATGAGTGGGGTTGCAGAGCTAACTTCAAGTGCTACTAAGCTCAGGGGCTATTCATAAATCGACCACTATCATATTCTATAAAAAAGAATGGCTGACTCCATTTGTTACAATGTAAATACTGCTTTAATATCCGTATATATAACATTAAAAAAAAAAAAAGATATTGACGAAATAGGGAGACCGCCAACATAAGGCTAGATAGTTAGCTTAGTTGGTAGAGAGAGCACATTAATCCCGAGGTCCTTGGTCGAGTCCCACTCTAGTTAAATGTTCTTTGTTCAACCCAAAATCTTATAATATTTCCATAACAAAAATATATAAACTAATATATTGCAGCACCGGAAGCCAAATGATATTCATGTGATTCTATTGATTCACATCAACAACCTCAACCATCAACAACCAATTAATTTATATTATAAAGGGTCCAGGCTCTGTACAAGACTAGGCTTTTTCCTGGTGCCCTCCTCTTATCACCCTTTGTTCTTTTGTCTTGTATGTTTTATGTTTATTTATTGTGATATTTGGAAATAAAAAACAAACAAACAAACAACCTCTACACACCCGCGGTCTCCCTTAAGTAATGATAAGCGATTATAAGTTGCCAACAAGAACACGACCAGGATTCGAACCCACACTGTGATTACTCAGGCTTCAGAACTTGAGATGGATGCTCTTAGACCATGTGGCAATCATACACCACTGATATTATTTCTTGCAAGAAGAAAGAAGAGTCAAGAAAGATATATTCTTAACTCTGAAAATGTCCATCATAAGACTGTAGATTCCACATGTACATGTCCAGCATACAGTCGACCGGAGTGAAGTGCAACCTTGAAACTATTTCATTAGTCAAGTCTGCCGAAATAATCTCCCCCCAAATGAATCCGATTATCCGACGGGCCCAACATTTATCTATCTCACATGATCAGGTTTCACTTGTTGCTTAGTGCCCACACGTCTGCACAGCAATCCAGGATTGATGAGGAGCCAGAGAAAGCGGAAGGATAAGAAAAAAAGGGGCCGGAAAAAAAAAAAAAAAAAAAAAAAATGCCACAACCTCAAGTTTCCAGAAGCTCTCATTTTTTCATTCAGACATTATTTTGACAACTTTACCTCTATCCTGCCCAGCCATGATCAGATTTATTTCCTTTCTTTGGAAACCAAGTAACAGGTTTTTAATAAGGTTTTGATTTGATAAATTGTGATGATCGTGTTACAGGAAAGACTAATATTGACACTGGAGCTCCGCTAAGTGAGTTTATTTCGGCCCCGCACATGGGAACGTGACAGAGTGAATAAACTTCCCCGGCAAACGGAAACCCTTTTGTGAATCCACGAGAACTTCTTTGTGATCACATCCGTGGTTGTTTCAGCAGCTGGCTTTAAAATAAACCACTTTGCAAAGGTGAAAACCTATTGAAATTAATTGATTACCAAAATTGGAGATAAAAGCAATCCCAAGAAAACCTGAAAGAGAGAGATAGAGAAAGTGACTGAAGCTCTGAAAATCAGTGGACAGTGGACACTATTGGTAATTACTCAAAAATAACTATTAGCATAAAACCTTACTTGGTAACGAGTAATGGGGAGAGGTTTATAGTATAAAACATTGTGAGAAACAGCTCCCTCTGAAGTGATGTAGTTTTCAAGAAAGTAATTATCCACCAATTTGATTTTGAGACCTCAGATTTAGAATTTGAGGTCTCGAAATCAAGCATCTGAAAGCACACAACTTCGTGTGACAAGGTTTTTTTCTTTCATTATTATCTTGCAGCTTTGAAGACCAATTGAGCTCAAATTTTCAGATGTCTGTTTATTTGTGCATATGTTGAGATACACCAAATGAGAAAATTGGTCTCTGACAATTACCAAAAGTGTCCAGGGTCTATAAGCAATAAACAGACTTTTACGAAGATTCATAGCGACTGCAAAACTGATTTTAAAATTTTACTCGCAGTTTTATAAGCTGAATCAGCTGCCAGGCCTGATACTTCATGGGGACAGCGAAGGCGACTGCCTCTATGCCCCCCCGGTCATTGCCTTGGTGCCCTTGAAATGCTACAGTATGAATTTACAATTTCCTCAGGTGCTTTTTACCCAGGAGAAAATGCTTTGGTGCCCTTGCCCTTCCAAAAACGAAGCATACAGGCTTGAGTTGCATTTCACAAACTGATAAGGCGAGCTATTTCAACAAGTCTTTTGTTCGTTCTCTTTTCACCGGAGAATCTCAATTTCCTGCAGTTTCCATGGCAACATACCCATCACAGCGATAGATAAAGAAAGACATGTTAGGACTGAAACTGTAAGAATGGGCTTCCCTGAACATCCATTCAGTCACAGGTTGTTATTTTGGTTAAAATGTTTTGTCCCGTTCTAATTGGCATATCCAAGATGCTTATGAAGCAAAAGCGCGACGGGAGTTTTTCCCTAAAGTTGTTTACTAAAGGCCAGTGCAGTTTCCTCAAGAGAGGGTTTTGTATTTGTTAAAGTATTCACAAAGGGAGAAAAGTTAGCTTGTAAACATGTACAACAAATCCTCTTTACCTGAGACAAAACTGATCAGCATGAGCTGAAAATGTACCGTGGGGGCATTGTTAGCAAACAGGTAGGTCCCTCAAGCAACTATCTGGTGATCATCAGAGCTTGTTTGGATGAAGTAGGTTTAGCTTCTACATACAGCATCATACATGTTTTATAACAGCAATAATAAGTACTCCCTAAATCCCCACTCAAACTGGTTACAAATATGTCGTTATTTATTCACAAGATACCAGGCTTAGGAAAAATGACGAATAGATGACCATTAAAAAAGTCTACAGTTGTGATAAACTCTTACATTATTTATTGTTTAATTTTGTTCAGCGGTGAATTTAGTCATGGTATATCATCTCAAAGTTGAGTCCCATCAGCAACTGTGCAAGAATGGATGCAAATTCATAATTTAAAGACTGGACTTTTTAAAATCTGTGGAAAGTTGAATGACATTCCTTCCATGACATTAATACAACACCTTGAGGGGTTGAATACTGCTGCCAGAACGTGCCGGAGCAAACCCATTCTCTTTACAATAAGTGTACTACTTTTTGTGCATTGCACAATACACAGGACCTAAGTATTTAAAAGCAGTGGACACTATTGGTAATTACTCAAAATAATGACTAGCACAAAACCTTACTTGGTAACAAGTAAAGGGGAGAGGTTGATAGTATAAAACATTGTGAGAAACTGCTCCCTCTTAAGTGAAGTAGGATTCGAGAAAGTAGTATTTTTCCACAAATTTGATTTTGAGACCTCAGATTGAGAATTTGACACTCTGCTGATCTGAAAACACCAGCCACAACACACAAGGAAAACACTGTACTCAATCAAGATAATCCTTGGAAAACAAAAAATTACAATACGAAATAACTCCATTATTCACACATTTCAAACACTAATTTCTGGTTTAAAAAAAATATGCTCCACATAAAATGTTTCTTTTTAAATCCCAGCAAAATTGCATCTTTTTTACAAAATACTAACTACATGGCCTGAGTTTTGAAGAAAAGAAAATCAAGTATAATTGCTTTCAGCTACACAGTCCTGCTGTCTGAACTATAAATACATAAGACTTTCTTTGGCTCTTGTCCAACATTTTGTCTGATAAATTGGCCAGATTGGCCTCAGAAGGCTAATTCGAAAAGCCTTACTAGCATAACTAGCGTCTTGTCAAGTTCCCTCAGTTGTTCAAGTATGTCTGCATCCTGTAGGGTTTCCTAATTGCTACATTTCTTTTCGCAAATGATGAACAGGGGATTTCAGAGCAAGACCTACTCACTCAGTGTGGCCTAACTAGATGTTTTCATTTAGCAGCAGGTTTCCAGGCCCGTGAAAATATAACTGCCACCATCCCACCAACGTTTTAAAAAGCACGGCAATCCGACTAAATATATAAGATATATATTTGATGTATCTATACATTCTCTTTTTAAAGCACACTTATTTATATTTCAATTTTAAAGGGCAATCCCATGATTTTATAAAAGTTTGTGTAAAATTTTCTGAAAGCTCGGCCAAATCTAACACATGAAAACAAATAGTCTAATATATTGGATTATTTTTTATAAAATTTTCTCTTGAAAGCACAATCATTATTGTTTCAATTCTAAAGGGCTATTCCATGTTTTTATAAAAGTTTGTATAAAATCTTCTACAAGCTCCACCCAATCTACCAAAAAAGTTAAAAAACAGTAGTCTAATATATGGATTTATTTACTTTTCTCTTTAATTACATTTTCTCTTTAAAGCACACATATTTATATTTCGATTCTAAAGGTTAATTCCATGATTTTTTTAAAAGTTTGTAAAAAATCTTCTCAAGCTCGGCCCAATCTCCAAAAACAAAAAGTTCTGTAGTCTAATGTGGTTCTCATTTTTTTTTTTATATTTCCAATTATGCTGCTTCAGCTTGGTGATTTGCAAAGGAATTCCGCTGTCATTGTTTGGGGTAATCATTTAAGATATGAAGGGTTTAATTTGCAGAACTATTTGGTGATTGTAAGCACAGCATCCTGTTTGTATAGAATCTCATTTGATGCTATTTAGTTCTACACCAAGACTGACCCTAATGGGTTTTAGCAAAATAGCAAGGTTTCTAGTTTGGCAATTTTGTTCAAAGAAGAATAAGAGGTTTGGGAATAGCACTCAGTGTTGTCGTTTTACTTTTGAGTTGAAGGTCAATTAAAGTACTACTGAGTACTAGGGTGAGTGTCCAAGTACTGAGTCCACAAAGTACCAAGTACTTGCATCTCCGAGTAGGGTATGGGAGAAGTGCGAGTACCAAGTATTCTGATATTAAGTACCAAGTACTTGGATTTTCAAATAAAAGTACAAGTGTCTAAGTACTAAGTATTTATGATAATCGAGTACCGAGTCCAACAGCCAAGTACTTGGATCTCCCAGTATGAGTACAAGTGCCAAGTACCAATTATTCTGATATTGAGTACTGAGTTCAACAGACAAGTACCAAGTACTTGGATCTCAAAGTGTGAGTACCAGTACAAGAAATCCGCTCTTTGAAATTGAGCCCTCCCCACCCCTTCTAGATAAAATGGGTACAGGGAACCCAACAGAGGGTAATGCTACAAACCTTTGGGGTTTCCACCATCCCTCCTCTACCCATTTTTCAGCTGCAGCCCTCACCCCTCCCCTTCTAACATTTCAGTTCTTCATGCCTTTTAGACCATCGTCAACACTCAGTCATTTTATAGCACTGAGCAGCAATATTGACGATAGTCAGCATATAGATACAGCCAGTTGTCAAGGTTACAAATGTGTTGATGCGTTGTTAAGTACCATTAAGCTCCTGAATTTATAGCAATAGATTCAGGGGGACAAAAAGTACGTCGTCGTAAATGGAGGAATTGTTTGTGATAAAAGATCCGTGCTTAACCTCAATTTAATCACTTCAGGCATGTTAAAGGTGCTCTGTAATGGCTCTCTCCAGGCAGCGTACACTTGAATAAGCAGGTGTTTTGTGAATCGTCTACAAAAGTGCAGTGTTCTTTTCTTAGAAACGGGTAGTTTTTATTTTGTTTTCCTTTTTCAACAATAACTCATTGTCCAAAGTCAACATATGAAGACATGTATGTGAGCCTACCATTGGTCATAACCAAGGTATGACACAACTTTCAACAGCCAATCAAATATTGCTGTTCAGAGATTCAAACTTTTTACATCTGGCAATCAGGGAGATTGGATATAACAAATCAAGGAGATAATTAGAACTACACTCAACGTAACAAGAAAAAAGTTCTTCAAAAAGCTTTTAATCAGAAAATGGAAAGATTGTTTTTTTTTTAAGGGAGAGTTGGAAGTTCTGTAGATGTGCTAAGTATTATGGGACATTTGTTTGAATTGCATTACTTTCGCGGACTTATCTAAGACCGGTTTATTGTAACAGGCTTAATGACTGACTAAGCTAAGACTGTCTAAGGCAGATAGCTGGCTATAACTGACTGGTCTTAGACCGCTGACTAGGACCGTTTTATTGCAATCCGCCCCAGGACAAATAGCAGACAACAAAGTAACCATTTCATGGTCTTAGAATAAATCCAAAATGGCCAAAAACAAACGTAGCTTGTTTAGGAGTTGACCCAAACAACTGACAAAGCTTCGATTCGATGCAGGATTTGAACTGGGGATGGGGTCCACAGAGATAACACAAGTAAATCAACCTGAATAAACCAGCAGGCCCATTTCATAGAGCTGCTTAAAGACATTGGACACTATTTGTAATTTTCAAAGACCAGTCTTCTCACTTAGTGTATCTCAACATATGCATAAAATAACTAAATTGTCACACGAAGTTGTGTGCTTTCAGATGCTTGATTTCGAGACCTCACCATCTCATTCTGAGGTCATGGAATCAAATTTTTGGAAAATTACTTCTTTCTCGAAAACTATGTTACTTCAGAGGGAGCCGTTTCACACAGTGTTTTATACAATCAACAGCTCTCCATTACTCGTTATCAAGTAAGGTTTTATGCCAATAATTATTTTGAGTAATTACCAATAGTGTCCAGTGCCTTTAAGCACAGAAAGCAGCTAAGCAGAACAAAATCATGCTTACCAGCCAAAACTTCATGTCCCATCTTTGACTGGTATCCTGCTTATTTTTTACTTGGCATAAAAATGAAATATGAAATAGGGCCCTGTTTATCACAATTTCTTTTAGGATGTGGGAAATAAACAAGAAAGGTCACTCACCTCTTGGTCACAGTTGGCGAAGTAAACGTAGCATTTGAACTGCTTGGAAATGGTGCATGTGGTGTCACTGAAACATTTGTAAACAAAATGCATTATTTATTGATTGTCTAAAGAAATTGGTCCGAATGAATGAAGAAAATTCAGCATTCCATTTTGCCCTTGTTACACTTTGTCAGTTAAAAATAAATTGTAAAAAACGTAAATTTACAGACCAATTAATTGTTTGTCGCAATGATAGTGTTCCGACTCTCTCTGCGATACCCGAGTCAATGGTGATGACCTTCAGAGTCTACTGCTTTCGAGAACAGGCTACCTTGTGCGAGAGCAGTGATCTCGAGAGAGAAGTCTTCCCTTGTGGAGAGCTACTAGCTACTGGGTGTCAGTGAATTTCGCTATCACAACATTAGTTTCTCTAAAAGTCTAGGGTTGACTTGGACTGGAATTACACAGAAGCCCCGGAGGTCTTGGCCTCTACTGCCCCTGGTCTTAGCCTTGGTGCCCCTTCAAAGGTTTCCGATAGACTTTAAGACTTTCCAACCCAAGTGTCCTTTGGCAAAATGAAAATGGCCTTGCCCTCTTGATGAGGTCGAAGTTCTACAACCGTTTGTCAGAGTACCCCAAAACAAGGAAAAAGTTTTCATGTCTGCCCTTTGCAAAAATGAAAATGGCCTGGCCTTTTTAAAGATGACATTCCAGGCCTGGGCGGTCCAATTTCATAGAGCTGCTTAAGCACAAAAAGTAGCTAAGCACCTCAATGCTTTTCAGAACAAGTTACCAGCTAAACTACAATGTCACACGTACAATTTGTGACTGGTATCGTGCTCATTCCTGTTAAGGAACACGTTGCCTTGGATCGGACGAGTTGGTCTATAATAAGCGTTTGTAACCGTTTTATATAAAATGCATATGGTTGGAAAGATGTTGTAAAAGTAGAATACAATGATCCACACAAATGTGCCTCAAAATTGCGTGGTTTTCCTTTTACTGTGCGAACTAACACGGTCGGCCATCCACAAAGGGCTGACCGTGTTAGTCGATGAGGTAAA